>NC_090929.1:168424459-168727489 GCF_040938575.1 Ambystoma mexicanum
GCCAATGCCCGGGGAAAACATTGATGAGACTGAATCACCTCCCCATGATTGCTTAATGGTTACTGAGGAAGAAACAAAAGGGAGAATTGATCTACACGATACGCCACTAAAAGAACCAGATGGAGAACTGTTTTGTGATGGTTCTTGCTTTAAATTACCTGACGGCACTTCAACCGCTGCATACGCTATCACCACGTTAAAAAGCATTGTGAAGAGTAAAAGAATCCCATACAACTCTGCCCAAGCAGCAGAGATAATTGCCTTAAGAAGGGCTTGTGAAATTTCAGAGAACTTGAGCGTAAATATCTACACTGATAACCAGTACGCCTTTGGCGTGGTTCATAACTTCGGCCAACTGTGGGCCGAGAGAGGGTTCCTAACATCACATGGGGCTAGAATTCAACATGGCCCTTTGATTGTACGATTACTGTCTGCACTTACGTGTCCAAAGCACCTGGCGATAGTGAAATGCGAGGCACATAAAAAGGTGACATGCAGAGTGGGAGAAGGAAACGCATTTGCAGACAGAATTGCGAAACAAACTGCCATTGATTTGAATACAAAAATGTTAACAGTACAATCGAAGGAAGTACCCTGTATGATGGAAAATGGAATTATAACTGTTAGAGAGATGCAGGAGGAAGCTACCACCGACGAAATACAGGGATGGACCAAGGGCTCTGCAGAACTAGACTTGGAGGGTTGTTGGGCGGACAAGAAGAGTGGGATTTGGATGTTGCCGAATGCTTATGTAAATGCGATGGTAACAATGGCTCACAGTCCCACCCACATCTGTGCGAAAAAAATAGTCCAAAATTTAGCTACGGTCTGGGAAAATCCTCTCATAAAAAAGAATGCTGAAAGGCTAGTACAGAACTGCATAACGTGCCTACAGCACAATGTGGGGAAGGGAACGGTGACCCCAACAGGAAGTTTCGGACATCCCTCTATGCCATTCGAAATAATCCACTTTGACTTGATAGAAATGGAGAGATGCCAAAACCTGAAGTATGTTCTGGTGATCATATGTGCATTCAGCAAATGGGTGGAAGCGTATCCATTGAAAGACTGCACAGCCATGAGCACTGCGAAAGTAATGCTAAAAGAGTATCTCTCTCGCTTTGGTCTGGCCCGTGTCATATGGTCGGACAATGGTCTGCATTTTGTAGGTGCAGTAATATTGCGATTTGTGCAGGTCTCCAAATCGATAAGCGATTCCATTGCTCCAGGCATCCCATGAGTGCCGGACTTATTGAACGTCATAACGGCATCGTGAAATCCAAAATAAGTAAGATTTGTGCAGGCAGCAAGCTAAGTTGGGTAGATGCATTGCCAATAGCATTACTGTGTATGCGAACATCAGTGCAAGCCAGAACTGGGCTCTCCCCATACGAAATCATAATGGGAAGACCGGCGAATGTGTGGTGTGCACCCCAGCCGAAAAGAATGAGAGAGGTAGAATACCCTGTACTCAGCATTTATTGCAATTTGTTAGTAAAGTAACTGTTTGATTCATCAGCAGGTTCAGGAGGCATTACCGGTGAGGTACACTGGCCCAGGACATGCATTGGAGCCAGGAACCTGGGTGCTGATTAGAAATTATGAGCGGAAAACATTGCTGGCCCCCAGGTGGCGTGGGCCCTACCAAATCCTTTTGACCACGCAGACAGCGATACGCGTGGATGGGCGGAAAGCGTGGATTCACGCCACACACGCCAAGAAAGTCCCACCGCCATTTGACACTTTGACTGATCAGGACAAAGACCAGAAAGAGACAGCAGCGGCTCCAGAAACAAAAAATGCAATTGACAGTTCTTTGCCACAAAAATTGCCTGATCCTGAAATAAAGCCTGATGAGATTGCCATAAGAGAGAAAGGGCAAAGGGCGCCCCAACATTGTCCAGCAGATTCTGCATCACTGCTGGCCGATATCAAGCGTATACCTCTGTGGCGCCCACCATCTTCTGTTGCGTCGCAGCCTGCATCATCGCCTGGGCACTCATCATCATCTGCCATTGTGCCCAGGCTAACTCCAAGCTTGAGACCGGAAGTGCACCCGCACTATTTGTCGACCACACAATACCGGGAGCAAATCGGTATAACCTGCAGAGCAGAAAAAAGGAGTGATCACATCTTCAGCTTTTTGTGATTTTATTGCCTCTGTTGCCTATTCTCGGATGAAGTAGGAACCGGAGGCCTAGAGGAGAGTGGCGTGAGAGTTGTGCAAGCTAGACAGCTCAACAAACGCAACTCCTCGGTGCTAATTCCCTGTGTCCGGAACCCGGGCGGACAAGCGGGGCGCACATGGTACAAAGGCAGCTGCTCTGAAACTCTAGAGCAATGTGCAAATGCACGGGAATCTTACCGAACAGATAAGCAATCCAGGCTGAACGAGAACTGGCATGGAGGAACTGTAGACATTTATCAAACTCTCTGAGATCCCAACAAGGGCATCGGCAGGAGATATTCACAACAAACACGGCGAGAGCAGAACAACGGGGGAAGATGCCAGAGCCAGCCAACGTCTCCTTCTGCACCAATGCTGATAGCGAGGTAAATGAAGTACATAGAAAGGTGAAAAAGGGAAATGGTCGAAAGAATTGTATGTTGGGTTTAACGATAATAATGTGTCTAATGAGTATATTAGCCTCAATATTGACCATATCAGTATTATCGTACCTAGAAGAAATGCACCCCCTTGAGGTACTCTTGCCTATTGTGAACATTTCCACGACGGAAAGCCCAGTCCATGTGATTTCCTATACCTCGTCCCCAATGGAAGAGAGACATAGGGAAGGATATGGGATCAACACATTACTATTGATAATGAACGTGACATACTCAATACTAAGAAAGAACAACTGTTGGGTCTGTGCCCACCTGCCGCAGCATGGTGGTCAGGGAATAGGATGGTATGTACAGCCCCTGCCATTGACTTCTGCATGTTATGCTTCTCTGAGTGCCTTATATTATGGGAAATGGAACAAAAGTGAAACTGGTCAACTAGACAAAACAAATATGAATGAATTCGAGGAAGTGATTATGAGACCGGTGGGTTGCTCCATATTCCATAAAAGACAATTAATTACACCAGCAATAATGCCACAGGATAGATTGTCTGTACCTTATAAATCTTCTGTGATCACGTTCCACATGAACCCAGAAGGGAATAAGGATGCAGAACCCCCTTCATATATAGTGAATTATAACCCTCTTTCTGTGACATTCTGTTTAAAGAAAAAGGGTTCTTTCCAGGTAGGAACATTTACCAGATGCAGGAACATAGCATTCCTTGATAAAGAAGTGGAACCAATATATGTGGGAGATCCTGTGTACTTTATACGTGGAGAAAAAGCATATCCTTGGTTACCTAGGAACTGGGGAGGCACGTGTTATTTAGGCTTTCTGTTTCCTGGGGTGTTTCTTTTAAAAACATCAGACATAACCAAATTGACCAGGTCACGACCTCGCCAGAATATTGAAGACGGGTTGATTGTAGGGGGCATAGCAAAATCATTCATACCATTTTGGGGCCAGGCAATAAACTCCTATAACATAAGACGACTGTCTAGAATATTGGAAGAAACAATAAATGGAACCACTGTTATATAATATAATATGACTCTTGAGGAAAAAGGAATTAGATTGATGTCACTGCAAAACAGAATGGCCCTTGATATAATCTTAGTTGATCGTGGCGGTGTTTGTGGGATCAGCGTGTTGCGTATTTGTAAGTGACTCCTTCCCCACGATTTTCGAAGCGATAAGAAAATTGCATGTATTAAGCTCTGACCTTCACCCTCCTGAGAGTGGTTGGGAGTTAAATATAAGCTCCTGGTTCTGGAAAGTGTTACAGTCCTGGGGATGGAAGCTATTTGCAATCTTAGTAGCAATTTTAGGAATATTCATGACGTGTTGTTGTTGCATACATTGTCTCCCCATAGTATGCATAGAAATTAGTGAGGAATGTGTTCAAATGGTAGAACGAAAACCCATTACTAGACCAAATACCCACAATGATAATGAATCCAAAACAATTAAAGAATTCATGGAAATTAATATTGATGATGAAAAAGAGGAATCTGAGAGCGTATATGAGTCAGAGTGCGAATCAGATTCCGAGCCTGATCTAAACACTTAGTCGGAGGAAGATGCAATGTATGGATGAGGCGTTTGGCATACGGCCAAGAGGAGGGTTTGTCAGTTTAGAAAAGTAGACAACCCTCGAACAGAAGGCAATGCAGGATAATTGGTTGGCCGAAGACCAACCGCCTCATTTAAAGTATAAAGAATATATGCTCATTACTTATTACGTAGCTATTAGTTCAACTAGAGTGCGGCCATTTTAAGGTAACCAGAATCACTATTTTGTTTTCTCTATGTTTCTCTTTAACATCGCCACTTTTGCCTCATATAAAACTGCTTTGCTGTAGAATATTATTCCGCTTCAATGGTCCAAGGTTATTAAAGACATGTTGAAACATTATGCGAGGAGCCAGACAGAAAAGCCCATTTTCCTCCTTCACATATCCTTGAAAGCAAGGAGCAAGGCATTCTTATCAGTACACGGATGCCAGTGAGTCTCCTTAAAAGAATAGCAATGTACAAAACTAATATTAAAGGGTTTGAATTATGTTCTTCTTTACGGCCCCCCTTCTGAGCGCTGTGAGCCCCCGGAGAGCAAGCTGACCTCTAGAGCGTGAATCGAAACCAAGAGACAGTAAGGCCTGGAATGTGCCAGTCCCCCTACGCGCAGCTTGTCCATGAAAACAGAAGCACTGTGTTCTCACAAATAAGGAATAGTGTCTGTAAATTCGAGATTGCAAACTGTTTCTAAATATGGTGATTTAAAGTGTCATATTCGTCACCATGGTCAATCATCGCCTCCACTTCAAAGGGAATGAATTAGGGGCGGCATCGAATGTGTGAAATGTGTCATTACTGATTGTAAGATGCTCATTTTGTATATATGTAACTGATGTACGATTTTTGCTCTCTTGCGTCCCCCGAGGTCTGTTAGACACACGTTGCGGGGCGTGGGACCATTTGGTCAACTGGGACTATTTGTTTTTGCAATAAACCCTAGATTTTGGGAATACAACTTTGTGTCTGGCGTATCAGTTCGTGTGTGGTGATTGTGCCTTGTTTCCCCATCCGAGGGTCCCTCAGGGGCCCCTTCAAACTCAGCATTGGACCCTGGCTGAAGGTACAGTCTGCCTTATATCTTACACCAGTGAAGGAAGGCCAGGACCTCCAAGACAGAAGCAAGATCCCTCCCCTAAACATCTCCAAGGGAACAGAGGGCAATAGTGAATCCACAGGACCCTATAACAGTTCTAGAACCAGTACCCAGCCAGCACACAGCTTGCCCGGCTAGGCTCTGCGGCATGCTTCTTAGGTGGGAAGAGCCAGAGAGTCTCTGAAACAAATGAAGGACAAGGCAGCTGCCTGCAACACTCTCCTCAGCTTTGGGCCATCTGCCTTAAAGTATGTCACAAGCCCAGTTAAGAAGCTAGGAGGAGTGCATAGACAAGCATCTATCGACAGCCGCCTTAAAGGACATTTATTCGAGCCAGTCAAGCCCCTCGTGCTGCAACCGAATATATCGCGGTCAATGAAACAGTCTGAGGCGCCTCGACCGGTGCTTCAGAACTGCCGAGCAGCACTGAGACAATGATTCCTGACCCCGAGCCGCCTTGTTGGCTAGCCTGCAGCCGTCCGTTCAGCCTCGCTCGCCGTACTGCCTGCTGCCTGATAGCCACGGCTTTCTCCCATCTTGAACTCTGTTGCAGAAGCTGCAAAGCACCATGAAACTGACTCTAAACTGTTGAGTACCAAGAACCTCTACAGCACAAGGTACATTGTGGTTATGTCCCCCTGGTCCCTCTCTGATAGCCCCTGGTGACATTTTACGACCCATTGCTCCCTTTGTGATGAAACCAAGTATCCTTGAACTATTGCGATTAATTACTATACTGACTGTCAGTATCCAGAGTGCATCCTTTCCCTTTTCCTTCTTTGAAACTGTCTTCTGCATTCCTTCACAGGGTGGGTTGTGTTTCATAGTGTGCTAGAACTGTCTGTTGTGATAAAAATAAAGTACATATTTTATACAACATTGCCTGGACAGTCCCTTTTTATCTTTGGGAAATAGCTGTATTTTCGCTGTGTTGCAACTACCAACGATCCATGTCCTTGCAGAGATAAGCCTGCCATCCAGTACGCGTTACCAAAATTGGACAAGGAGGTTTATAATTTGCTTGTGTTTCCAATCTGTTCGGATCCCTTCTGGTGTACTATAGGTGTGGGGCTGATTGATGGTTTAGAAACCTGGTGGCCCGGAAATGGATTTGTCACAAGGAGAGAAATTGTAAAGCTACTAAAAACAGCAATAGGATAAAACAGTAAAGTAACATACGCGGTGGTCTTGTTTACCGATCATGGGCATAGCAGAGACGACTTGTCTTATCCACACGTTTCGTTTTCTGTGAGTTGCTTTTTAAAAGGAGTTTTTTTAAGCAAAAGAGTTTTGAGCAAAAGAATGTTAAATGTTGCAAAGTATTCACTTTAATCTGTTTCTTGTATTTAGGATGAAAGGCATAATGCTGAAAGCGTTTTATTAAACTTGAAAAATAAGTTATTTAGACTTTTGGTGTGCATGGGTTCACACGTGTAACAGCATGAAATGAGAGTGTCCACAGATGCATTCAAGAACTCCTCTTTGCATAAACCATTCCCAACCCCACCTAGTGACTCCCAATTGAGCACCCCACTACATGCACGTAACCGGATGCACAAACCGAAGTGCCTTTGACTGAGGTCTGACTGCATATGTGTCCATATATGCACTTTGTATGTCTGTGCATGTGCATGTTTAGACATACAGGAGTGGCTGTGGATGTTAATGTGTCTGTTTTTACAACTGTTTGCGGGTGCGCCTGAATGAGTTGCCATGTTGATGCATGCAAACAAGGGCGTGGGGTAGTTCTCGCATGGGAATGCAGAAGAGTAGGCCACATATGTTTTGACGAGATGTGTGAGGGCATGGCAGCCACCAGAGACATGGGTTGTAGTTAGTAGTGGACTACTTCATTTTATAAAATGTAGTCGAGGAACGGGTAAATAGAAGCAGTAGGCCTGGTTGGGGGGTGCACCTGCAATGTTTTTTGTCACAAATGTGCCTCTTCAGTAGTAGGAAGAGCTTTGTGCATACCAGATATGGTTCAGAACACACAGCCTTAGCGCCTCCTGAAATAATGTCATGCCTATTTATGACTTTACATTCCTATGACAAATTTCAGTCTAGCTGGATACATATCGAGTCTCCTGCACCAGCGCTCTGTCGTGACCTCCCTCAGCACCCATCCACATGCCTGACCCCTTGGGTTGCTTACTGGAGCCTAGCCAGCCCTCCTAAGTGCTAATCTTGGCCAAATGCACACACGCATCTTAAGCTTCCTCTTAGAACTTTCCCATACCTGGACTTCAGAGCGTTCCTACCACAAAGCGCTTTGAGGCCATACAAATGGGAAAAGGCGTACTTAAATGGCTACAACAATACATATGGAAACAATTGGAAGTTCCTTAATGGATTACAAAAATAAAATGTCCGACAGTGCACCAGTCGGTAGGACAGAAAACCTGGATATCTCATTATAGAATCTTGTGAATTACAATGCCGAAAAGTCCAAATGATTTCTTTCCTTTACATTTTTCAGGTTCGGAGGTGGAGAGCCATGGGCGGCTTGTGCATAATGGATCTTGGGGACATATACCCTCCCATTATGTCCAGCTGTCATTCCTTCTGTCATTCATGCAAGGTAGATAAACTAGAACCAAACAAATGTGATGTGTGGAAGTTACGAATTAATCCTAAACACTGGCATTGCTCTGGGCAAATTTCCATGCCATCCTTATTCAGCTCACATGGGCCATTGCAGAAGGGGACCAACCAAATCAGTCTTGCTCCTGCCACCAATGGGATGAGACCAGCTTGAACTGCAAAGCTGCGTGCCCTCTGTAGTGGCGAAAAAACAGACATGTTTCAGCCTAGTTAGGTTTCATCAGTGAGGTTAAGCTTGGTTCCCGCAGGAGCAACGAGCAAGGGACCTACATCTTGGCATACCCTCTGACAATTGGGGAGACAAAATATAATCACAAAATGTGATGTTTGGAAGGTTATGAATTACTCTTAACCACTGGGAGCGACACAAAACGTTCGGGCCCTCATTTGGAGCACTTTCTTAAGTGGAGGCCTACAACGCCTCGGTTCCGGAAGCCAGAAGAAGGTGCCGTGCAGCACGGCTCATAGAAAGTCACGAGGGCATCACGGTCCCGGAAGCCAGAAGAAGGTGCCGTGCAGCACGGCTCATAGAAAGTCACAAGGGCATCACGGTCCCGGAAGCCAGAAGAAGGTGCCGTGCAGCACGTCTCATAGAAAGTCACGAGGGCATCACGGTCCCGGAAGCCAGAAGAAGGTGCCGTGCAGCACGGCTCATAGAAAGTCACGAGGGCATCACGGTCCCGGAAGCCAGAAGAAGGTGCCGTGCAGCACGGCCCATAGAAAATCACAAGGGCATCAGGGTCCCAGAAGCCAGAAGAAGGTGCCGTGCAGCACGGCTCATAGAAAGTCACGAGGGCATCACGGTCCCGGAAGCCAGAAGAAGGTGCCGTGCAGCACGGCTCATACTCACGAGGGCATCACGGTCCCGGCCACCAGAAGAAGGTGCCGTGCAGCACGGCTCATACTCACGAGGGCATCACGGTCCCGGAAGCCAGAAGAAGGTGCCGTGCAGCACGGCTTATACTCACGAGGGCATCACGGTCCCGGATGCCAGAAGAAGGTGCCGTGCAGCACGGCTCATAGAAAGTTACGAGGGCATCACGGTCCCAGAAGCCAGAAGAAGGTGCCGTGCAGCACGGCTCATACTCACGAGGGCATCTAATTTGCATGCTTCTCTCGCATCTTTCTATGGGCAGTGTCAGGTGAGACTCAGGGAGAGAAGCGTCAATAAACTTCCCATCTAGTTCCTTTGATCTTTTTGTGCGCAGGCCCATGGGAAAAGGAGCGGAATGAATGTGCGGGTCAAAGCACGGGACCCCTGTGTCCATATGACCATTGTGTTAGTATGTGCCTGTGTGAATGTGAGCATGTATCTGTCAGTGCTGGATGAACGGGTGGCTGCGAAAATGTGATGGGATCTATGTATGTGTGAGTGGATGTGTTCATGTGTCCATGCGTGTGCGTGTTTAAGTCTGCAAGCCACAGAGTAGGTGCAGCCTGTATTGAGTGGGGGCCACAATGAAGAACTGTTGCAGACTATAGAGGGAACAGTTTCGACACAGGCAGCTTACATTTGTCTTCTTTCTGTAGCTTAATTGTTTAATGGGCAACGCTAACAAGAGTGTGTTTTTACATGACAATACTGACATATATGGACACAGTAAGTGGCATTACTGGAATCGTGGGCAAAGCCAACATGAATGTGCTCTTACATGTGGATACTGCCATATACGGGTACAGCCAGCATGGACATACTTTTGTAAAGTAGCATTATTGGCATTATGGGCAAAGTCAACATGAGTGTGTTTCTGTGTGACAGTACTGGGATGTATAGACACAGCAAGCGTAGGTATGTTTTATTACAGTGGCATTTCTTGCATTATGGGCAAAGCCAAAATGTGTATGTTCATGCTTGTGAGTACTGTCCTCTATGTGAGCAGCCAGCATGGAAATGCTTTTATACAGTGCCATTACAGACATTATGGGCAAAGCCAACACGAGCATGTTCATGCTTGTGAGTACTGTCCTCTATGTGAGCAGCCAGCATGGAAATGCTTTTATACAGTGCCATTACAGACATTATGGGCAAAGCCAACACGAGCATGTTCATGCTTGTGAGTACTGTCCTCTATGTGAGCAGCCAGCATGGAAATGCTTTTATACAGTGCCATTACAGACATTATGGGCAAAGCCAACACGAGCATGTTCATGCTTGTGAGTACTGTCCTCTATGTGAGCAGCCAGCATGGAAATGCTTTTATACAGTGCCATTACAGACATTATGGGCAAAGCCAACACCAGCATGTTCATGCTTGTGAGTACTGTCCTCTATGTGAGCAGCCAGCATGGAAATGCTTTTATACAGTGCCATTACAGACATTATGGGCAAAGCCAACACGAGCATGTTCATGCTTGTGAGTACCGTCCTCTATGTGAGCAGCCAGCATGAAAATGCTTTTATACAGTGCCATTACAGACATTATGGGCAAAGCCAACACGAGCATGTTCATGCTTGTGAGTACCGTCCTCTATGTGAGCAGCCAGCATGGAAATGCTTTTATACAGTGCCATTAATGACATTATGGGCAAAGCCAACACGAGCATGTTCATGCTTGTGAGTACCGTCCTCTATGTGAGCAGCCAGCATGGAAATGCTTTTATACAGTGCCATTACAGACATTATGGGCAAAGCCAACATATGTGTATTCATACGTGGGAATACCGTCTTATATGTGCACAGCTAGAATGGACGTGTTATCTGACAGAGGCATTACTGGCAAAATGGGCATAGCCAACATGACTGTGTTCTTACTACGGTAATACTGAAATATATTGGCACAGTCAGCGTGGTCATGTTTTCTTACAGTGACATTACTGCCATTATGGAAAAAGCCAACATGAGTGTGTTCTTACGAGGGAATACTTTCATATATGCGAGCCACCAGAATGGGCATGATTTCTTACTGTGGCATTACAGACATTATGGAAAAAGTCAACATATATGTGTTCATATGTGGAAATATTGATATGTATTAACAAAGGCAGCATGAATTTAGTCTTCCTAGTGGCATTTGTGCATTATGGGAAAAGCCAACATGACAGTATTCTTAAGTGGCAATATTAGCACATGTGACCTAGACAGACTGGACATATCTTCATACTGTGGAATTATGGGCAAAGCCAAAATGAGTGTGTTTTTATGTGGGAGCGCTGGCATATAGGGTTTTACGGCCTGATTCCGAGTTTGGCAGTGTGGGAAAAAAGTGGTGACAATTCCATTACTGCCACTTTTCCCACACCACCAAATTACAGGTTTTGGTTGGATTACCACCCATGGAATTACCGAGTGGTAATTCTGCTGATTTTTAGAGGAAATCAGCAGAATTACAACTCAGTAATTCCACCGCTGGCAAATCTTCCCAAAATCCTAATAGAGGCCATAAATGGGGACTAACACCACCTGACCACCACTTGTAATCCTGTGCTAAACCCACAGGACCAAGTGGCAATAACAGTAACTGATTTTAGCAGTATTTTTCGGCAGAGTTTTCATCAGATTTACCGCTTTATGCCACCCGACTCGGAATTAGGCCCTAATCTTGTTACAGAGGCATTAGTTTGTTGTGGGGAAAGCCAGCATGAGTGTATTCTTATGTGGGAATACATTGGCACAGTCACAATAGGCATGTCTTTAACCAGTGGCAATAGTGTATTCCATGCAAATACAACATGCGTGTGTTTTTATGTGGCAATACTAGCATATATTTGCACAACCAGCATGGACCTGCCTTTCTACAGAGAAAATACTGCCATTACTGGACACAGCTAGCATGAGCATATCTTCTTACACTGGTAGAATGCTGGGGTGCACTGTGGCAAAGCTATCAAGAAAATGTGTTTAAAAATGCTCCTGTGTAGTGTTGGTGGACTGGCATCTATAGGATTGCTTCATATGTTACCCTACGCAACTGACTGTAAATTGCATTGCTTTTTATCCAATGTTTCACAAAAAGGGTGCTGCAAAATGTTCAGTTTTAACTCATTTTTTAAAAATACTGTCATGCAGCAAACTCTCCTGAACCCACCTTGTTTGGTTAGGGCTCTGTGCGCAAAACAATTCTATTAGTACACTCATTTCTTACGCTGGCGTGCTCATACCAATATCCCCCTTGGGTGAGGGACAGACTTTTCAGGATGTTAATGACACTGTGACTTATTTATTTATTTATTTATATAGCGCCGATGTCAAAGCGAGCGCTCTACTCGCTGTACTATCTGACCGGCTATACACTTGTTAATCCTTGTTAATGGACCTCAATTAACTCAGGTTCTTTCACTTGATTCCCAGCCTTAAGTGCCCAGTTAAGCCCCTTTCTCAGGGTTTAATGCTTCATTGTAATAGCAGAGTCTACTATACAGATTATAGGCCCATCCTAAGAAAGGTTTATTAGGTATCTGGTTGGGGTGGGCTAGATAGTGTCTATGTTTAGGTTATGGTGATTCAATGCATGGCACAGTCAGTGCAATGAGCGGCGCTGCACGTAAGAATGACGCGGTTGTGGTGGGAGGAAGTTGCATCCACCTGTCCTAGTGCATCTGGCTGTTGGATCAAGAACATTTATGAATATGTTCAATTCAAATAGGGAAAGTCGACGAGAGCCCGGGAGCGCAGACAGGCTCTTTTTCTTTCTCGCCCCTCTTCAGCGCCCTCACTATTTCACAATGGCCTCCACGAGAATGTTAGAAGTTATGGAATGTGTAGAGGTGATATGCATCTATCTCCCCATAAAACTATCCTGTATTATTGATGGCAACTTGTTTTGTTCCTTGACCATTGTTTTATTATGTGGTTTGATTCTTGAGATGTGGATATATACAAGAGTGATTGAGTGGTTTGTTTATTTATTTGATTGTATTGACATTTGTAAAGCGCACCGACCCCGGTGGCATATGTTTGTTAGTTTGATATGAAGTGATTTGCATACATTGATTGAAAGCACTTAGTTATTATCTGTCTGCTGTTTGGGAGAAAATGCTCTTGAATATACATGATTATTTCGTTATGTGAATATTTTGAATACATTGTTTCTTAAACTGTTGCCCCAAGATCTTTTTCTGTATATCATTGCTGTGGGATCAAGAACATTTACAAATATGTTCGACTCAAATAGGGAATTTGGACCAGAGCGCAGGGCAGCAGTTGGGGTATTTTTCTTTCTCGCCCCTCTTCACGCGCCCTCGCTATTTCACAATGGCCTTTACGAGAAGGTTAGAAAGTAGAAAAAAAAATTCTAATGGTATCCATTGTCTTTCTAAAAAAGCATTCATTACGTTTTTCTCAAATTATTTTTGCCTTCGTAATGACGAGGCTTCATCTATATATCCATGCTTAGGTCATTGTGTGGCAAACATTCATTTAATGTATTTATTTTACTTTTTACATTTGTAAAGCGCAACTATACAGCCCAAAGGCGTCGAGGCGCTGTTGCATGGGATTGTAAGTACGCGACTGACGTTAGATTAGAGGCAGCAACGTGTTCTTTGGTGACATACATAGTTGGTAGCGGAGAACATATATATTTATTGGAAGTTACATTTAATTTGTAAAACATACGATTTTCGATCTTTTGCTATCGTTCCAGATTGGGATTTTCTTGGAAATCAAGTTACATTCGAGCACCAACAAATAACACTTTGAGTGCAGGGTTGTTTTTTGATAAACATATTCAATAAACTGAGTACAATTACATTGGATAATACATAATAACACCTATTATGGACCCTGGCAAAAGCACGAAGCGCTATAGCAAAATGTGATAATAAATGTATGCTCTAGACATATGCCAACTATCTTGCGAAGTCTGCATGTCTGCCCGGGCCCCTGGCAGTGAGTGCTCTGAGGCAGTGCCCCAGCCCCCCCACACCTCACCTGATTTTTGATTAACAATAACTTTCCACGTGCAGACTATAATTACAGGGTTAAAGGGACTCGCGTGTTTACCTGTCCAGTGTCGCACAATTACCGCGTTACAATGCGCGGACGCCGACTCATTACCTCTCAGCCACATGCAGACAATGACCCAGACAATGGGGAGATCAAAGGTCAACCGTAGGGATTGCCAAATTACAGATTACTCACGCTTCTCCTTTGTCTGGGTCTCTTCCTCTTTCCCTCTCTTAGCCCCTCCCCCCCGTCCCTTTTTCATCCACTGATCCCCCAATTCATTTGTTGTGTCCATATTTCACGAGGGCCTTCAATGTCCGAAAGCCTGGCCGTGTGCATCAATCCGGAATGCACTAAACGTCTGCTGCGTTGAAAGTCATATGTTTGCGGCATGGCTCCATGCGGCGTTTGCGCCTGTCCACCCTTTTAATCAAATCTAGGCATCGTATATATTTATACGTGGGGCCGTAGAGCGCGGGCGCCGCGCGGCAGGTCGGGACACTGCAGAGGGCCTGATATATGAGCGGCCTGACCCTGGGAAATTCCGCGAGGCTGTCAGCGCGCGCGCGCGCAGCTCAGGCAATCACTCCCGGCAAGGCCGCGGACCCCGCCAGTGATTGCGCTGACCCCCCAGTGCGGGATCAAAAAGCGGTGTCAAATCCCAGCACAGTTTATTTCAAATTTAGGAAAATATATATCTGCTTTCTCCCTGATTAAGCGGTTACGTTTTTGTTAAGAATTTGAAGACATGGACGAATTTGCTGGAAGCTATGAATCATTTTTTCTACGGTGACCTAGAACACGGGCGTCATAATCTTCAGCTGGGTCTCATCTGTGGGTATTATACACAATAGCATGCCCCCCGCGACACATTCTAAGGCCCAAAGAGTTACGCGCTACGCAAAGGACAGCATTGCAGGCAGAGCGCTTTACATAGCCTTGAAACACCTTGGCGGCGTACAGGGTCTTTAAAATGTACAAGATGAGGCTAAAATTTACAAAAAATATTTTATGTTATCTTGTGTGACACTCATAGAGTGCCTAGCTACTATTGTAATGTCATTGAAGCACTGTGGAATGTGTGATCCATGCCTTCTCAGCTACTTCCGAAGTTAGTAGTGCAGACTCTAGGGTAGGGTAGGGTTGTTCAGCATGGTCCACAAGTTTCGTGTATTTTGACCACTATTTGTTCTTAACATGGATTCAGCATCAGACTGGTATCTTTGCGCCCTCGTTGCCATCAGGTCATTATTGTATTTTTGTTTACGCCATATTATACGCTGCTCCTTTGGTAGCTTGCTTCCTTTTCTCATATCCCTCCGGTTTTGTATTTTCACATTGACTAACTCTTGGTTGTAGACATTTTTTGGCTTTACATCCTTTTTTATTTAGCTTTTCCCTTTATCCCAGAAGACAACCAAAGCCCAGGAGTAGTCCAAAGATGTGGGCATCCCCTCCAGCCAGCCGTTTAATCTTCTTGTAACTAGGGGTTTTGCTAGGTCCGGAAAAGATCGGGGGGCTGTGCTAATATCGCGATTGTCAGGACTGGACAAAGAAACAACACATAAACCGCATCAACAGCACATAAAGTCTCGCATCGATCCGATACTTACACCAAAGCTCAGCGCACAGTGAAAACCGAACTGAAGCTGCCAACAGTACACCACTTTCTTACTTTCCTACTCCCTCTTCACCCTACTAACCCCCCCACCTTCCTGTTTGCAGAAGCACCTGAGCGCCTGGGGACCAATTCCGATTGGTGACAGTGCACGGTACAAATACCTTTTAACATTTAACATCCGTTGAATGTCCACTATGTCCACTGAGCATTTGAATTCCCTGATTAAGCAATTCTTTCTTCCATATTCTTGCTCTTTTGACCAAGTCATATCTGACCAGGGGAGCCCGCTTGTCATTGAAGTAACTGACATTTAGGTCTCCACATATTATTATTTCCGGTGACAGAGATTGCTACTGTACTTCATCCACTAGGAGCATAATTTGGCTCCAAGTTCATGATCTTTAATATGTTGCATGTTTCTTTCTCTGGCTCTCGCCATTCCACTGTGAGCACTTGGGTGTAGAGGTTGGGATTCTCTTCTCGCACCACTGTTAATCCACAATCGTTCTTAACTAATGTCATCAGTCTTGAATGGGTGCGTTCACTCTTTCCTCTATCATGCAGGGTTCAGGTGCACCATATATCCATCACACAACATAGATGTTCTCAGCCATGTAGACATAATATGGTACACTCTCTTAGCCTTTCATTTTCTCCTCTAAATAAATGTGTGAAACATCTAGTGTTCCAAGTGCCTAACTTCAGCAGGTTTCTATTCCTTGATGTTAACTGTTACTTGCTATTAGTTGTCTGCAGGTTTTTTAGTAGCCAAGACCAGTCATCGCTGCTTGCTTTCTTTTTTTCCTATAATCTTCTTTTGTCTCCCCCTGCAGCCCACCTTCTCGGGTCTGGGAGTTAAATGCCAATTTTACCATTGATCCAATCATTTTTTGCAAGGATGATTTCAGATCTATTCCAGTTTGTTGTCTCCTGGTTGATGTGATTTCTTGTATCTTTATCCATCCTTATTTCCCTCTGGGAGATACACCACGTGTGTGTTTCCTTTTGTTGGTGCGTTCTTTGTATATTTTGTTGCTGAGTCATTTTTGGTACAGGGGTCGATAGCTCATAATCTAAGGGTAAGAAATCCGTCGCTGCTTCCAGCAGCAGATTCTTTACCAATGTCGACTTTAGATGTAACACCGCCCACTCCACCTTTGCTTCTTCTACGAATTGGACGATTTTGATGTAGTCCAATTCGATATTTCCTAATTTGGTTATGTAATGTAGGAGCTTCAAGACATTTGTCCGGTTTAAAATAAATTCATCTTTCACCCCAAATAATTTTCAATGCTCACTGTACAGCTTTGTGTTTGATCCTCTTTCTCATCTGCTTACACCTCTCCTCTCTTCCATTGTGTGGTTTTCTTGGATTTCATTAGGTTTTCCTTCAGTGGTATGACTTGTGTATGTTCTCAAGATGCAATGTTGATAATTTCTCCCATCTGTGTTCCTGCTGTTTGTCGTGGGATATTTATTTTTGGCATCCATTTCATTATGTCTGATATTTCTACCATCATTAGATTTCTTTCAGACTCTTCCCCACTTGCTCGATCCCACAATCAGGGTTGCCATTCTGCCGATTGCTCTGCTTCCCTATCCAGCCTATTTTGTACAGTACTTACAAAGTCTTCTGGAAACATCTGTTTTGAGTGGACCATTGCCAAGAGCGTGGATTGATCTTGCAAGGTCTCGTTTAGAGCCTTGCATAATTTGGTTAATGGTGCTGGCGCTATTGTTAGTGAAGCCATAACAGTATTCTGAAGCTGGATCAGCAAATCTGGCAGAAGTTCCTCTTATACCATCCTCGTCATGGCAGGTCTTTCATTTGTCCTATAATAGAGGCTTGACACTTCTCCTTGACCGGGGGGAGGAGTTTGGGGGGCGGGGAGTGGCTGAGAAGGCTTTGTGGGCTTTGTGTGCTTATCGAGCTGTCTGAAGGTGACATATGTGTCCGGGTATCCCTTGATAGCGAAGTTCTTAAGCATCTTGCTGGTGAATATGAGACCCTCTTCGATTATTTCTGCTTTTTTCTCCCTCTGCAGCGACTTTGGTTGGGAAGTCTCTCTTGGCAGCGGTTTCTCCTGGATGGAGAGGGCTGTGGATATGCAGTCGTTTACTTTCACTTGTTTGTTATTTCCTGTCTCTATCAACGTGCTTGTTTGAGTTATATGACTCGTTTGTAACACCTCGCTTCTCCTTTTGTTCCCTATTAGGAGCTCGATTTCCGCAATGTCCTTTACCAGCCATCCTTCATCCCTCCCTGGTTCATCTGCAGGGGCTCCTCTCTACTTGAATATTCAGGGGTCATCTCCTTCTCATTCTTGTTGTTCTCTTTGATTCCTCTATTTGCGACATCGTTCCCATAGCTATATATTTTCCCCCATTTTGGAGGATGGGATCAAGATTGTGTGTTTGTAGAGCACACTGCTCTTCTCTAATTGGGGCCTCTAGGGTGGTAGAGTTGTCTACATTCATTTTGCACCCTGGTTCTCGTGCTTTCTGTGCTAGCTCCACCGTCGTAGTCATGATGTGTCGCAGCAGGCACCTATTACTTTCAGCTGGAACCCCTTGATCTCCTTGGTTCGCTGGTGATATGCAAGCCTCTTTTGCACCTGTTTCCCACTCCGTGGTCACTAGACGACTCTCAACCAGGGATGCATCATATAAAGTTTGTAGCTCATTTGCTGGCAGCGCTATAAGTAGATCACTCACCGAACCAGCCGCAGTTTCAGTGTTCTCAATATTTCCAATATTCACAATGTTTGCAGTATTCTTGGCATTCTCGCTATTCTCAAGTCCCGCTGCATGCTCCTTCGTTACCTCCACAGTTACATATTTAGTGAAGCTGACAGAGCAAATAGGTCTGTCCATAATAACCTCCAGAGTGATCTCTGGTTGAATGCTCACCTCTACCATCTTCACTGCCCTTCGTTCATTCGCTATTTGATCTTCTGACTGCTTTGTCTGGTGCCGTGTTTTTGGGCCTTTGGCTTTTTCGTCCATTAGCCGCAGCTCTCCCTCCAGTCTAACTCTGGTACAACTCTGCCCAACTCACGCGCCGGCGCTACGTGTCTGCCGGGGGTTATATGAGGGCAGCCGGCGGTCACCAGGAATTAAAGGCACAGCAGCTCGAAAGAGTTTTTATGAGACAGACTCTGACTCCAGTCACACCTGTACAACAACGCCCAACTCATGCCCATTCTTTTCCTCTACTCTTTCCCCTAAAAGAGATGCATTGATAATTTCGAGTCAGCCAGATGAATAAAAATTGACCCTCCAGTCAGCGATCCTCCACACGTCCACAGACCGCGGATGCCGACTGCACTCCGATTACTTCCGTTGCAATCAATGGTGCTAGGACTGGAATCCACAGAACTCTAGTAATGGGACACCTTCAGGAGGTAGGAAACATGCGAAATATATTGGAAAGATACAGTACGTTCCAAACACTAGATCCTCAAAAGTTAACGTATTACCATAATGACAAACACAACCCCATCACCTACACAAAGACCAGACAAGCCAGCTAAAACCTTCTACGCATTCCACTCTGCAAACTCACATGCACACAAAACAATCATCTCCCCACTGGGCACTCAGGGCAGGGAACACCCTACCTCTCGGCACTGCATCCTCCATCACCACTTTCAGAACGAGCCTCGGAACATATCTGTTTCCCCACACATAACCCTGCCCCCCTCCACTGATATCATTTGTCTATCCTAATCTTCCTATCCTTTCCTGAAAACATTTAGTAACCTCTTTTTTCAACTCCCACCTTTTAAATATTTGTACCCTGTAAGGTGGGTCAGGGCCTGCTCTTCTGACCTCAACAGAGACATGCAAAGTAATTCATACCTGCAAAGGTGCATAAAGTGTACCTTGACACCAAAAGGACTAGTACTGCCCTCTCCACAATCTATCTCCAAGGGAAATGACCCTCACTTTTCACCTGGACTTTACTCATTGGGCAATATGATTGGGTTCTGAGCTGTTGCTCCTTCATAGAGACTCCACCCCTCCTGATCAGCCCGCCCCATGCACTTCTGCAGCTACTATCACTACCCAGCATCATCATGGCTGACTCGTAGGGGGGAAGAGGGGAGTAGTAAGGTAATTCACTGCAGCCGTTCATTTCTCTCTTATTGCTGGTTGACCACCTCAACACCTCATCGACCGACTGCTTCCTTTCAAACCTGAACCATTTTTTCTCTCAACGAAATCTATGCTTATCCCTTAGTTGCTACAGCGCCCCTTCAGGTACAGTCCTCCTGCAGGTGCTCTCAGGTTTCTCCTTTAAACCTAGCCGCAAAGCTTCTTTCCTCAAGTGCTTCTCAGAGGCACTCTCACTGACATGGCAAGATGGCCTCCATTTAGGTCATTCCACGCCAAAGCTCCAACGCTATGTGGGACAATCTATGCTTTATCTGTCGTTGCTATTGCCATCTGCTCCCTCCCACTGCTATCTGCCCTCCATGTCTAGGACCCTCTCTTCCCATGGTTTGTCAGTTTCCATGGTTACCTGCTTCTCATTTGTGTTACTGTTCTATTACCTTTCCAACCCTTCTTCATCCCCACCCTTCTTCTGCTCGCCATGTATCTGGACTGGGGAACTGAGGCCAGCAGAAGTAGGTTTGCTCCTGTTTTTTGGGCTCAGTAAGTTGGTTCATCATTTGTGCGAAGCAACTTCCAAAAAGCATGGGGCATCAGGAGAGGGAGCAATCTTTTGTTGTTTGGAATTAGCAGCCCCAATCTCACCCTGACCTCCCCCCATCCACTAGAACTAGCACTAGCTTGGCCAATGTGTGTGTGATGATTACAATTCCTGGGTACCAGTGGTCCAGGGGTGAATATCGGTTTCTAAACCATCAATCAGCCCCACACCTCTAATTCACCAAAATGGATCCGAGCAGATTGGATTAAACAAGCATACAATTAAAAGGATAAATGTCCTTGTCCAATTTCGGTAACGTGGACGGAACAGCAGGATTATCTCCTCCAAATGTCATGGATCATTGGTTATTTGCAGCACAGCAAAATACAATTATTACCCAATGATAAAAGGAGTGTACAGTCAAGGTTGTATAACAATATCTACTTCATTATTATCACAACAGACACTCTAATTATACTACTACTACAACCCACCCTCTTCGGGAATATAGAGATCAGACAGTGTCTATAAAGGAAAAATGGATGCACTCTGGATACTGATAGGAGGGTGGTTGGTATGGTCCATAACCACAACAGTTTAAGCCTTCTTGGCTTCAGCAGAAAGGACAAACAGGGGTCGTAAAATGTCTCTCAGGGCCTTCTGGGAAGGACCAGAATGATGGAACCACAATGTACCTTTTGCTGCAGTTGTTCTTGGCGCTCTAATGGGTCGATTCGGCGTCAGGGAGCCTTTCAGGCTATGTGACAGAGTTCTAGATTGCGAGTCAGCTGTGGGTATCAGGCGGCAACACAGTTCGGCGAGTGAAGGTTGACGAATGGCTGCAGGCTCGCCTACACGGCAACTCAGAGTCAGGAATCATTGTATCAGTGCTGATCAGCAATTCTGGAGCACTAGTCGAGATGTATTGTGTTTCTTTCAGCGACTGTGGCCTGACAGCGATCAGCATTGCAGTTGGTTGTGGATCGAAGATCTCGACTGGCTCGAAAAAAAATCCTTTAAGGCCGATGGTGGTAGATGCTTGTCGATGCACTTTTCCCAACTTCTTCAATGGGCTTGCGTCATCCTTTAAGGTGGACGGCCCAAAGCTCGGGAGTGTGTTCTAGGCAGCTGTCTTGCCCTTGATTTTGGGTTCCGAGACCTACTGGCACTCCCTGTCCAGGGAGCTTGCTGCAGAGCCTAGCAGAGCACGCTGTGTGATGGTTGGTACTTGTTCTCAAGCAGCTGTAGGGTCCTCTGGGTTCTTTTCTCCCTCTGTTTCCTGGGAGAAGTTAAGGGGAGGCAGCTTGCTTCCCTCTTGGGATGTCCTGGCCTTCCTTCACTGGCGAAAGCAGTAAGGCAGGCTGTACCTTCAGCCAGGGTCCAAGGATGAGTTCTTCTAGTGGCTTCTTGTGAAGTCTTCAGATTATCTGCTTTTAGAGGGGCACTAACCCTCTTTTAAAGCCAAGTGGTCCACAAACCACATTCTCGTACCTTAATCTGATTTTCATACCGATGTTCCCTCTGTGTTGCCCCCTTGGTGCTTGAAACACAAATAACTTCATGTATAGGTGCTTACAAATTCACAATAAAATAAAATAAATACTATTATATATGAAAGGTTGTTGAGTTTTGTGAGCGGTCCAAGCATGTCTCACTTCCTAGTCATTGATATTGATATTTTATTTCTATCACACTCATACACAAGTGTTTCAGAGCGCGACAAGGCAAGGGAAGGGGAACAGAGGAGAAACAAAAACAACGATCTTACTAGGCCCAGTGACATTGAGAATGCGCAAGTGCATGGTAGAGGGTGAGAGGGAGAAGTGCATGGAAGGGGGAAAAAAAGGAGAAAAAAAACCATAAATAATAATAAATAAATTAATAAATAAAAAGCCAACAAAGAGAGGGAGTGCAGCCAGCAAGTGGCAATGCTGGGTTTACGGCAGCAGGCTGGGTAGGTCTGATAAGTGCAGGAAGAACAAAACAAAGGGGTGGGGGCTGAATGGGTACAGATGCAGACCCCAGTGCAAGGGGTGGCCCGGAGGCAGTGCGTGCGGGTGGCAGGAGGAGCAGGTACCTGGGCCCAGAGGAAAGAGGCTGGCCAGGTGCATGGTGCCGAGGGAGAGTAGAGTCAGCAGGGGAGAGGGGGGGCAAAGGCAGAAGCAAAGAGGAAGGTCTTGAGGTGCCTCCGGAACCGGAGATGGTTCTCCTCAAGTTTTAGAGTGTCAGGGAGGCTGTTCCAGAGGGAGGCCCCAGCCAAAGACAGAGATCTACCCCCAGCTCGTTTCTTTGAGAAACGACTGACCCTGAGGGAGTTAGAGGTAGAGGAGCGGAGTGCCCGAGATGGGAGGTATTTGTCCCCAGGGATCTGTCATCCAGGTGGTCAGGACACGGCCATAGCTATTGGATCCAGTTCCTGGGGGTGGACCAGTGAGGGAGGATCACCTGGATGGGGGGACCCTGGAGAGTGGAGCTGGGACACTTCTGGGTGAGACGCAGTATCCCCCTTCCAATGACACCTTTTCCCCAACCTACCACGTAGGACACACACTTTACACCCCCCCTTTTCTGACATGAACACTTTCCCATATTATAAAGGATGACAGGCTAACACTCGAGCCATTTATCTGACATGTCCCAACACCAGGGTCAAGCAAAGTTAGGCAATTGACAAAAAACCCTCACACACCTGACGGCTCTTTCCCTTCCCCACAGGGATGAAAGGTGGAGCACAGGAGTGCAATACGAGCAGTGCACACCGCACAACGAGAGGGCTAACTCAGCATGGCAGTTCAAGAGGAGGAGAAAGACAGCGCAAACCAAGAGGGTCACTAGGAGAGAAGCAACCTTGCCCTTTCCAACCAAGCCCTGTGAAACCTCCACGGAAGTAATCGTAAGTCCGCAAACAATAGCCGGCGTGTGTTGCAGCAGGTTTCCATGGAGCACAAGGACCTCCTCTGCAGATAAGCAAGCCGGGGAGAGACGCGGGTCTCCGGGGTGTGAAAACAAAGTTAAAATATCGAGGCTGAGTACCCCAAAAGGAAATATACCGAACACGGGTTACAAAGGAACATACAACAATCTTTAATTTATACTGAACAGTTACAAAGGACAAAACAATCAGATAGCTATCGGCCCTCAGTACAACACAGCAAACTCCAGCATGGTTCGGTGTGTTCAGCGAGTGGGACTGTACATTAGAATTAGTCACACTTTTATACCATTTTTGAACATGATGTCCAACCCTACTGCGGGTTAATATTCCTCTAATACATTACTGATCTAGGGTTCATGCCGAGTTCACACATCTATATGCTTAGTGTTTGACTTTAATGCATTCGCCAACAAGTCTACACGTTAACAGTGTATTTTAGGATTTCTCATAAAGTCTTCTCAAACATTAATACAATGTAGTTAAGTGTTCTTAGTTCAGTATTTGGATACATTGTTCTTAACATATGCTCGCGGATTAGTTTCATTGGCATGAGTAATCCTTTACACACAGGTCAACGAAGGACAAGGTCTCAACAAGTGGCCTGCAGGCAACTTACATATTAGTTGTACGCAGAGGTCAAGACGGCCATGTTGTATTACGGAATGACATCGTCCACCATTTTAACTCACAGGGTGACTTTACAGAGAGAACCTAAAATGGCGGATTGACCTAAAATGGCGGCTTACATTGATTCTAAGGTCAGGACCTTGCAACACGGATTTCTTCGCAAGCGACTTTACAAGCAGCTTGGTGTAGGCCAATATACATATATTCATTGCAATAGGAGGCATGATATAATTTCCCGTTTGACAAACCCTCCTTTTGGCCTATGCCAAGTGCTAAACTACTTCTGATCTCCTTGCAAACAACTCCATGCATCATCACCCATGCACCCTGAATCGCTGTCAGAAATATCTTTTGCCATCAGATCATTTGCTAAAATTTCTTTTAACACATATTCCTTGGAGTTTTTATCTGGGGCATACACTTTATGTCCTATTGTACCCATCGCTTGTGCGTAACATCCCCCTAGCATCAAACATAAACTAGGTAAACACTGGATACAACAACAAAGGAACAACAGAATTCCCAAAATAATCAGTAAGACCGAAAGTACCTTCCAACCCCAAGATCGCAAGAAGTCCCAGAACCAAGCGCTAAGATCCCAGCTTCCCTTGGGAACATCCACTTCTGAACTAAGGACGTGCAGATTCTTTATTGCTTTGAAGATAGTTGGGGAGGAATCTGGCACGAAAACACAGCAAGCAGACCCCACTAATTTACACACTCCACCACGTTCAGCCAGAATGACATCTAATGCCATCCGGTTCTGGAGCGCTACTAGTCTTATCGCTTTCTGTTCTAATGTCATATTATAGAGTATGTCCGTGCTCTGGTTGATGGTTCTCTCCAGTACTCTAGCTAGTCTTCTGATATCTTCGGAATTCGCTATCTGTCCCCAAAATGGCACAAATGATGTTTCTACATCTCCCAAGACCTGTGCTGGAGTGTCACCATTCTCGTCCCGCCGTGGACGAGCCTTTGAAACTTCTACTGTACTAGCTATGAACACCCCAGGTAACAGGATCCCTAAATAACAAGTTCCCTGCCAATCCCTGGGTAACCATGGAAATGCTACATTACCGCAAACAAAGTAGACAGGTTCGCCTATACACAAAGGTCTGTCTTCCCCAGTCAAATTTGCAACGTTGGCACAACCTTTAAAATCTCCCGTTGACTGAGTACCATTCCTCTGTATGCAGAAAGAAACTGAATTGGGACTATGGTTAACAGTGTAAGAAGGAGGCATGGCATCCTTATTGCCTATCAAAGCCATCTTGAAGGAAATCAAAGATTGAAAGGAATGAGGCAGTCTATCAGAAGGCCTAATAGAACCAACGTTGAGCCTACTCCTATTTGCGAAAAGCGAGCATCCCAGAGGAGTCAGAACAGGTTTCTCAAAACTATTCCAATTAGTGCCAACAAAGTTCCCCGAGATGCTATTGTTCCAACGGCCAAAGAACAGTGCTCTAAGAGAAGCATAACAAGCAGTTGTCAAAGGTAAAGGATGAATATACCAACCTAGCCCCTTATCCCCATGTTGCGGTAAATGTGAACAGACCCAACAGTTGGACCTATTAAAAATGGCATGCGTAGCATTCATGGTAAGTAACAGAGTATTGTTATGATACCTTTGTCTATGCTGGGAGTCCCTAAGGGACAGAGTATGCAAATGTACGAAGGGAGTAGAAACAGTGGGTACATTTTCAGTCGGTAACAAGGACTCTAAAGGATAAGTTTCCTCGAGGTACCATAGGCCTAAGACAGTGACTATTATAAAACCAAATATTATTATAAAAACACAGCAATACGTTTTCGGGGCCCAAGTGCTTTGTCCATCATCCCGGCTGGTCACACGATCATTTACAAGTCCCATATGAGCGGTAGCGGTGGCAGGCATTGTAGTCTTCAAACGGAAACCCCCAATGTTCGTTGCTGGTGACCTCACGGCCACGCGACTTCTTTGTCCTTCCACAACCCTAGCCAACAGAATACCCTTTTGTCAAATAATTATTTGGGCAAAAGCAAGCCCTCGATAATTCTTTTCCTTCTCCGAATGCACAGCCGAACCGTGCCGTAAGTCTATCAGATGCACAGCAAAACCTTGCCGTAAATCTATTTTATTGGACGCAAATTGTACCTTGCTTTTCCCGGTACTGATTGATCCGGAAACAATGTGTCGTCACTTCCCGTTGGAAGCAACGTATCAAGAGCAAGTGAAGATGCCGAATTTGAAACGATAGTTTCAGGAGGCAAAACTTTTGGAGAGTGTGGAGACAGAATGACGGGTTTCCCAAGCCTCACGGGCTCAGAGAGAATCTCTGATGCACTCTCAATGCGATTTACTGCTTCAGGATCGTTGATTGCAGCGTTAGCAAGGGGTTCTGTTTCTTCTGTATCATGTGGCACTGGGTGAGGAAGTCTCTTGACATGCATTGCGTGGATCCAGTTCTTTCTGCCTGCAACACGCACCGCCGTTTGTGTGACCAGGAGGACCTAGAATGGGCCCCGCCAACGATGTGCAAGGCAGGAAGAACGCTCAAATGCCTTGATGAGCACCCAGTCTTCAGGCCGTATGCTGTGGCCCGGGCCATCGTATCACACAGGTAAAGCCTCTCACACCTGGTGATAAATCAAATACAGGTTTTTAGTCAACTGGCTGCAATAATCAGAAAGAAGTACATTTTCAACATTTTTCAAGGATCTACATTTAGGAAGATTCCAGATATTGGCAGGTCTCCCCATCACCACCTCAAATGGAGAAAGCCCAGTCTTAGTTTGAGGGGTTGTACACATGGCTAATAACACGATTGGTAAGGTGTCCGGCCATTTTAATTTAGTGCCGGCATACGTCTTAGCGAGCTTGCTCTTAGTGATACCATTGTGTCTTTCTACTAGTCCAGCGCTCTGAGCGTGTCTGGCCGAATGGAACCGTTTGTCGATCTGTAATGCCGCACATATCTGCAGAATTACAGCAGCGACAAAATGTGGACCATTGTCCGGCCAGATGACTCTTGGTAGCCTGAACCGAGGAAAATATTCCTTTAACATGGTTTTCGCAGTAGTCACGGCTGTAGCATCTTTGACAGGGAAAGCCTCGACCCATTTACTAAAAGCACAGATGACAACTAATACATACTTCATATTGTTGCACCGTTCCATTTCAATAAAATTGAAGTGAAGGACTTCGAAGGGGACAGAAGGTGGCCCAAAACTTACCCGTGGAGTTGATATCCCCTTTCCCACATTGTGTTGTAGGCAAATCATGCAGTACTGAACATAGCGCTGGGCAATTTTTGAAATTTTGTTATTTGCCCAAACTTTCTCTAACATTTTTGTCACCTTCTGGGCATATATACGCGTAGGGCCATGGGCCATAATGACCATCATCATCACATAAGCGTCAGGGAGTAGCCATTTCCCTTCAACTATGTCGACCCAACACCCATCATCATCGAGTTTCCCCAAGCCTTCAGCCCACCTCTTGGATTCTTCTAACGTGGCATCGGCTTGGATATCCCCTACAGACCCAACACCCTCATCCATTGAATAGGCATTTACAGTCTCCCTTGAAACATACATCTCCGTAAAGAGATCGGTGGCAGTTTGTCTAGCTATCTGATCAGCGAAAGCATTCCTTTTTCCTATATCATCTATAATCTTTCGATGTGCTGCACATTTCACGACAGCTAACTGAGTAGGGAGCGCAAGCGCTGAGAGCAGTTGTACTATTAGGGAGCCATGTTGGATCTTTGTGCCATGCGAAGTTAAGAACCCTCTCTCTGACCAAAGTCTCCCAAAGTTGTGAACCACCCCAAAGGCATACTGACTATCAGTATATATGTTTACTGTAAGCCCTTCGGAAAGTTCACAAGCTCGGGTCAATGCTATAATCTCTGCGGCCTGCGCAGAGTTATGCGTGATACTCATGGTTTCCACGACCGTGCTCAATGTGGTGATTGCATAAGCAGCTGTGGATGTACCATCCGGAAGTTTGAAGCAGGAGCCATCACAAAACAGCTCTCCTTGCAGATTGTTCAAAGGAGTGTCTTTTAGATCAATTCTACCTTTTGTCTCTTGTTCGGTAGTATACAGACAGTCATGTGACTCTTCGTCACCGCAAGCAGTACCTTGCGGGAAAGGTAAGAGTTTAGCCGGATTAAGAACACAACACCTCTTAATTTGGATATGAGGAGCAAACAAGATCAACTCATATCTCGTCAACCGTGCGTAAGTGAGGTGTTGCGTTTGGGTTCGGTTCAGTAGAACATCTACAGAGTGAGGCACTATCAGGGTTAGATCATGGCCTAGGACCATTCCCTCACACTGTTTTACAGACGCAGCAGCAACAGCGACAGCTCGCAAACATCTTGGCAAAGCGCATGCTGCAGGATCAAGGGTTGCAAGAAAAGTAACCGCACAGCCTATTCTTCTCTCCATGTTCCTGCGTTAATACAGCCAAAGCACATCCATCACATTCATGCACAAACAACACAAAGGCCTTTTCATAGCTTGGCATGCCCAAAACTGATGCCGAGCACAATGCAGTCTTGAGCAGATCAAATGATTGCTGGTGCTCCGTGTTCCATGGCAATGGCGGTTTAATCACTAGTGAGAAGTTTGGGATCCACAACCTACAGTAAGAAGCCATGCCTATCAAGGCTCTAACTTGTGTATTTGGGACAGACATGCCAGAAATGTGTTTTATTCTTTCAGGTGTCAATCTTCTTTCCTCCTTTGACAGGAGATATCCTAAATAGGCGACCTCCTGGCAACAATATTGAAACTTTTTAAGCAAAGCTTTGTGAACATGTTTAGCTAGATGAATAAGCAACAACACAGTGCCCTCCTTACAGGCGCTCTCAGAGTCAGCAGCTAAAAGCAAATCATCAACATACTGAAGCAATGTACAAGTAGAGGGCAATTCAAGGGTATCAAGCTGTTCTTTCAAAGCCCTACTGTAGATGCTAGGACTCTCTGTGTAACCTTGAGGTGCACGAGTAAATGTAAACAAGCATCCCCCTAAGGTGAACGCAAACACGTCTCTACTGTGATTGTTTTTAGGAATACTAAAGAAAGCATTCTTCAGATCCACAACACTAAAGTAAGTAGCTGTATCTGGAATCATGGTTAATATTGTCGTCACGTCAGTCACAATTGGAAATTGCGGAGCGACGACTTTATTAATGGCACGTAAATCAATTATGAAATGGAATGGAATTGCATTATCGCCTTTTTTGTACACGGGTAAAATCGGACTATTGCATAAACGTCCTGAAATTTCCTCAATCACCCCACGATGCACAAAATCGGAAACAATGCATTTCAAAGCTTGCTCGCCCTCAACTGAAATCTTATACTGTGGAATGCGTGGCAGCTCAATTCCGTGTTTCAAGACTATTTTAACAGGCTCAATCTGTAAAACACCGACATCATTGTCGTCAATTGCCCATAAACTCTGTGGTACATCACTGAATTCTGGTGGCAAAGGTCTACTCAAGAATTGAGAGACAGAAAGTTGCTGTGGTGAAATCGTCAAACGCACTTCGTCAGAAGAACAATGAATTACTGCATTTAATTCTTTCAACAGATTCACCCCAGCAAATTCTCTCCACAATTCGAAGTCAACAGAAATGGACAGTGGTCCGTAAAGGGACCCAAAGAGATAGGTACCGGCAAAGAAACTGGACAGACAACGGGTGTGCCAGAAAACCCTACAGAAACATTGGTTTGCCCTGACAGTGGAATGTTTGGAACCCGACAATGATCAATGAAACACTTCTGTGCTCCAGTGATATCAAAAACTGATGTTTCCTATTTCCCACTACTATTTCAATGTAGGGACCTTTCTGATTAACGGGAATAGGTGTAGGTTCCAAGCCCTGCTTGGGCAATCCTAACGAAACAAAATATCATCAAAAGGAAGCTCTTCAGATAGATATGCAGCAGAAGGATGATCAAATATGTGTCTAGTATCCACACTCGGAGTCTTATTATCCTGTGAAAAAGGTTGCTGAGGATCCTGTGCAAACTGACCTCTAGCAGGGCCCCCTACACCCGGGCGACCTCTGGATCATCTACCCATATTTCCAAATGTGTTATTCGACCTCTGTCGAAGGACGGGGCATTGTGCACGCCAATGACCCTCTTGTCGACAATAGGCACACTGGTTAATGTTCACAGGACCTAAGGGCACATTCCCTTGTGAAACATACTGACCTCTAGTCTGTGAACTACCCCCTCTGGGGCCTCTAACAATTTTCTGTAATAATACTTTAGTCTTTAAATCACCTTTTCACTTCTCAACTCTATCTTTTTCATTATTGACACGATTCTCGTAGTACTGAGCCATGTGCAGTACTTCTAATTGGGACTTCGCCTGCCAAACGCTCTCAGAAGACATCATTTGTGCCTGGATGTGAGGTAGCAATCCACGCACAAATTTGTCCACAAATAATCTTTTCCCAGATTCTGTGCCTAAGTCTTGTCCGCTGAAATCCGAGAATACCTGCTGGAACCGATTAAAGAACTTGGTAGCACCCTCAATCTTCCCTTGGACACAGGCCGTAAGCTTGTCCCAAATAATCCTCTTTTCGGGAATTATTGTTTTCATTTTTGCAATGATTCTATCAGGCAAAGTTAGTATCACCTGGGGCGGTCTCTCACCAGCTGGCCTTTCTCCATAGAGTCTAGTTATGTTAGCCCATGTATCTCCCAACCCCAGTACGTCGTCTATAGTTCTAACTTGTTTCCACAAATCTACAGGCAGGAGTACAGGAAATAACAAATCAATGTCACCCAGGGTGAATACTGAGGAGTGAATACTGAGGACTGCAAGACAGACTCTATTTATTTATAGAATCCTGTCGGATTTTTCCTAATGTCAGGGATAGATTGTCTAATAGTATTCACTTCCTGTCTTGAGAACGGGACATGAACAAACTATGATACATAATGTGCAGGAATATCCACAGCAGCTGTACCTGATGCAACATTAGCGGGGATCTCAACCTTTGGGACAAATGTTGGAGGAACCTCTCTCATGGGCAACTGAGAAGTAGGTAACTCCGAACGCTTACTAAGCAACAGAGCTAAGTCGAGCGCTAAAGCAGTCGAAGAAGTGTCAAGTGAAAAAGCTCTCTTATAAATACTCAATAACTCTATGGGACAACTAATCTTTCTCTTTACACAATCATCCTGTAGGTACTCTATCATTACCTGTATCACTTTCCTCTGCATTTCTAGCGTATACTGACTGTATGTGTCATATACCTCAACTGGAGTTATCGACATATCTGAGATCCATCTAAACGCGTCTTTCGTACAAATTCGTACTTCCTCAGATATCGATTTTCGACAAGGAAGGAACCGTTTCTGTATATACATACTTTCCCCCTCGTTATCCTCATTCTGTAACCTTTCCAACTCCATTCTATACTCAAATATCCTCTCAACATGCTCATTTACTTTCTCCACAGTGTCTCTTGAAAACGCTAAAGTGTACAGATCCCTTAACCCTTTTGGGTGAGCTGTAGTATTTCATTTTCCCCACATTACACATAAATGAACCCCTAAACCTTCAATGAAAACATTTTTCTCAGGAAAATTATCCACATTAGAAAGTGTGGCAAGAATATTAGCTTTAGCAATTCATGTTTCTTTTCTGGATGTACAGTATTGCGAGTGACAACCCTTGTCCCCGCACCCTTATCCACTACAAGTGGTACGAGACCAATTGGAAGAGGGGGAGCAGGCAAATTCAATGGAGGTACTGTTACTGGTGCAATGGGAATAGATGGAGGAACAGGTGGAAGAACAACTGGAGGAAAGGAACATTAGGAGAAGCAGGAACAACAGGCAGAATAGGAATAGCAGGAATAACAGCAGGAAGAGGCATAACAGCAGGAAGAGGAACATACAGAGGTGGCGCAGTGGCACCAGGCCTTCGCTCATTTAACAATTTGTCAATGAATTCATCGGAAACATGAATATCTTAGAAGCATAGATTTTCTGAATACCAAGTGAGAAAGCCCTATCCATATTCCTAGCTGACTCAGACTGTTTATCTTGGTCATACAACAATGCTTTTTCGGTGTTCGTTTTATGACGGCGCGCATGTTTTTCCCTACTCTTAAGCTGCTGTAAAGCTTCTTTTTTCCAATTCTGCAAAACATCGAATGCTGCAGGTCTAGCCTTTTTCTTTAATAGAATCGACTCTAAATACTCAATACGAGGGATTTCAAAACTACCATTGATTGGCCACTGAAGTTCGGAATCATGTCTGGTTTGTCTGTGCCAAATATCATTAAACACTATACTTCCAATGCCATTCTTACAGTACACAGTACACAGTACACGCTGGCGACCCCTCCTGTGGTGCTGGACGGCTAAATTCCAAAGATTGTCTATCGCTGCGGAATAACGCCCTGAAGCAGGTAGACAATTTCCCAGGCATATCAAAATATTGGTGTTCCCTGGTCAGTAATTGTGTCTGCAGATACAATACGCCAAAATGAAATTATCTGGATACTTAAGAATGGGGTCACGACTCACCTGATCAATCCTAAGGTGGTCCGATCGGATTACAAAGAATCTTTCCTCACTAATCTTACCTCGTGTTTGGTGATTTCGGCAAATCTTCCCGCCTCGATAAATGGACCCTCGTCAAGATGCCGTCTCGGACCACACGCTCATTGTCCAGGTATCGGGTCGTGCAGCACTGCTGAGGTGTCGCGTCTCGTTCAGAAGTGGCCCCCTTCACCGACTGATCCCGGTCCGATAGCGTGTGTCAACCTTCGACAATCCGGCATCAATCTTGAGGGCCCTATTCGGGCGCCAACTGTGAAAGCAAAGTTAAACTATCGAGGTTGAGTACCCCAAAAGGAAATACACCGAACACAGGTTACAAAGGAACATGCAAAGATCTTTAATTTATACTGAACAGTTACAAAGGACAAAACAATCAGATAGCTATCGGCCCTCAGTACAACACAGCAAACTCCAGCATGGTTCGGTGTGCTCAGCGAGTGGGGCTGTAGATTAGAATTAGTCGCACTTTTATACCATTTGCGAACATGATGTCCAACCCTACTGCGGGTTAATATTCCTCTAATACATTACTGATCTGGGGTTCATGCCGAGTTCACACATCTATATGCTTAGGGTTTGCCTTTAATGCATTCACCAACAAGTCTACTCGGTAAGAGTGTATTTTAGGATTTCTCATAAAGTCTTCTCAAACGTTAATACAATGTAGTTAAACAAGTGTTCTCAGTTCATTTTTGGATACATTGTTCTTAACATATGCTCGCGGATTAGTTTCATTGGCACAAGTAATCCTTTACACACAGGTCAACGAAGGACAAGGTCTCAGTTCACGACCCCAACAAGTGGCCTGCAGGCAAGTTACATATTAGTTGTACGCAGAGGTCAAGACGGCCATGTTGTATTTCGGAATGACATTGTCCACCATTTTAACTCACGGGTGACTTTACAGAGAGAACCTAAAATGGTGGATTGACCTAAAATGGCAGCTTACATCGTTTCTAAGGTCAGGACCTTGCAACACAGATTTCTTCGCAAGTGGCTTTACAGGCAGCTTGGCATAGGCCAATATACATATATTCATTGCAATAGGAGGCAGGATATAATTTCCCGTTTGACAGGGGTACCAACCTAGACTCTAGGGAGAAGAAAAGCAAAGCAGTTCATCGCAGCCGGTGAGTAGAGGGAAGAGCCGATAAGAAACCAAACTCTGTTGAACGAAAGTAGCAAATGGCTAATTGGACTGTGAAATAACAAAAAAACTATTGATACTAAGAAGGGGAAAACCAGCAGCAGAAGAATCTGGCACCATGTGGGTGCTCACTCAAGAGTGGGTGCTCACTCAAGGAAAGCTGGGCGATTAGCCGATTGTTGAAACTACCAGAACCAGAAGGCCTTGGTAAAGACGAGAAGAGAGTCAAAGTGGTCATACGGGGTTCTTGTAAAATCCTCTGTACAGTTGAAAGTCTTTGACCAACAGATGATTCTGAAGATAAGGGAAGGGAATCCTGCATCGTAAAAGTTGAATGTGCAATTGGCAGAAGTGAACCCGGAAGAGGGATGCTGAGAAAAGGGGGCAAAGTCTAAAGTCCCGAAATACAGTGTGTTGACAAGAGTGTACCCGGCAGAGGGGTGGCCACACTGAACTATGTAAAAAGACATTATGCTTTGTGAATGCAGGGGTGAACAGCCATCAACCGAAGATTTGTGAATACCAAAGTGGTCCGAGCACAAACAAGGGGGATCCAAGGAGTTGAATAACCATTACTCTAAGATTTGTGCATACCAAAGGGGTCTGATGCTTTTGTTGTGGTGGGAGCGTAGGAAAATATGTGTGTATTAACCCCACACATTTTCCTGAGGTCGGTCTGTGGAGGAGCAGCATCATTGTTAAGCTGCGCCCCCTCACCTCCATCATGTTGGAACAACAGTGTAAGAGTTGTATGTTTGACACCAGGTATTGTCCTGATGCAGCATCTAGTGTACGAGAGACATTATGCACTCAGACAACCATATCGAATACACCCTCATACCGAGACAGTAGACAGACGTCGACATACTGCAATTAACTGAAAAGAAAATCTAACAGCTGCAGTGTGACGTCATGAAGTAAAGACACATGGACACATTGAAACGATCTATGAACATTTAAAAGGATAAAAGATGTAACTGAAGCAACAAGAGAAACATGTAATCAAGTACGAAGAACTCATGAGTATAAAAGAAACAAGTGAGAATGGGCGAAGCAAACGTATATACACGGAAATGCAAGGTAGAGGAAACATATAGAAACTTGCTGTGATATAAACTATAATGTGACTAAAATGGCCATGGGGAAAAAGATGGACGTCGGACTCATATTGAATATAACTGAGTTACCTCAGAAACAGACCAAGGCTGCATCGACGGGAGACACTGAAAAAACAGCTTTGTGTGAAAGATGGAGAGAAGCCTCTTGGTTTGGGAACATGGATGTCAATAAAGGAATAATTTCAAGGCGCAAAGGGAGTCAAAAGGATAAGCCATGGACATGACACATGCTTCCCTTAGATTAAGCTAAGAAGAAAACATCCCCAAGTGCCAAGTATTGGATCATTAAAAATTCAGAAATCATATGTGAGACAGAGCGATCAAGTCTACAGAGGCCAAGAGGAGTAATAGCACCGTGTACAATTAAATAAAATAGCATTAAATAAGAAGTCGAAATGGCCATATTCATGGTCTCCTCACAAGTGACTCAGAGGGTGAAAGGTCCACTACAAAGGTGAAACTTTGGTTAAGGGCAGTGAGAGATGATGGTCTAATTGGAGCAAGTGAGTAGTAGTCTGTTGTTCTCTGCACCTGGGTTTTGTTTTGCTTACCTGCTGCTAACGTGCCAAAAGCCCAAGGTTGGGAGAGAATGCATGCCAACCAATCATATGGGTACATGTAGCAACCTGCTATACAACGTTCCACAGGCCAATAAGCTATTCTATTCTGTTATAATTAGTATTAAAAGTATTTAGAGGTAGTTCAAGGCATGCCTACAAGATAAGGAGCAGCCAATGAAGTTATTAACACTTATATATACCATAGGTACATATGTTCCCATAGCCAATCACTCACTTCAATAGGTTTAAAGTTTGCCATGTAGGATGGCATCATAGCTAACGCATATTGGGTCATTAAGCATTTGTTTAATTAAAATCGTGTGTGATTGTGCGGACTAGTCGTTGTGGTTTGCCAGATTGCCATACTTTATTTTGGATGGACAATAAAGTAGTACTTTGCCATATTCTTTGGGTCTGGGGTCATTTAGTATGGTAATTCCATTCTGCCCTTTATAAACGCTTCAAGTTGCTATTGAACATTTGGTAGCGGTGCAGATGGTTCAAGATCCAGTTGACCTAGGCCCAGAGATAGACTTCTGGATTATCGGCGACGCCGGCCATTAGCCAGAAGATTGTGGAGATTGGCGAATAATCACACGTGTGGAAGAATTGGTCGGCAGGGGCCCCTGTGAAGAAATCCCTGCCTGGTCCCTGCAGGTGCCCCACAGACTGACAGTGAACTGGTTGATTGGGGGAGAGGTGATGCCGAGGGACTTGATCTGAGCCACGGATGTAAGTAGAGCATTGAAGGTGGCAAACAAAGGGGATGGTCTAAAGGATAATGTGTAAATATATAATAAAGGGATATATGTTCAAAGAAATAGATGCCTCAATTACGGGTCAAGGGGGACCAACGAATACACACTAAACTCTAAGTATGTGATAAGGATTCCTGAGGCTAGCGCCAATATGAAGAGTACATATTACACTTCAAAATGGAGCAAAGAAATGAGATGAGATACATCTACTGAAGGAAGGTAGAGGAAGGTGATCACAGGAAAAGAAAAGTAAACGAGTTGTGGGGTCATAAATATGTCAGTATAGAATTTTTATTATGTATTAACTAAGAAGCATAAAATGATAGTAATAAAATTCACTAATTATCAGGCTTTAAGAACAAGAGATTGACATCAATCAGAGAAGGATACAAATTAAGAATAAATAATAAAGATAAAAATCAAAGGTTCTTGCAGTGGCAATAATAGAACAATAGGCCGGTGAGAATCGATAAAATTAAAAATGAAAAAAGAAAGAGAAACTATATATCATAGAGATTCTAAAACTGGTTCTAAATAGTGGTCTTTTTATGATAAAGGGCAGCGATTGAGGGTGCTTAAGGAGTGGCTTAAGGATACAGTGAATAAGGAACGAGTGCAGTGGCCTCAAGGAGGTTTGCGGTCAAAAATAATATTGCGACATATGACAACGTATTTGCATGCTACATACAATGGGAAAAAGTTTCAGAAAAGGTTAGTCTTTTTATAATTGTGGAAAATGCATCAGAACCAGAGGGATGACCCAGCAGACAAGGATTGGATGCTTAATCAGCATAAGGAGGAGGTCATAACGCCCTCGGCTCCTCTCATTCATCTGCAAACTAATAACTCCACGGAAGAGAAGCAGGGAATTTATCCCTTAAAGCAACTGAAGATAGCAGCGGGGTATGTTAATCCAATATACGCACCTCCCACTTATAATAGTGAAAACAGTACTGAACAAAGGTTAAGGAGCATAAACATATATCGACACGCGATGAATATAAGGAGTGTGACAAATGATGGAGTAAACAGATAGAAATAGAGGAGGAATCCAAGAGACAAAAGGAGGGAAAGGACAGAGTCAAGGAAGGGATTGTAGTGCAAAACGAATGGATGGGAGTACAGATATTACTTAAATTAGATGGAAAGGGCATCAGCAGCGTTAGAGAGAGGGAAGAAAGAGAAGAACGAGAAGGAACAAGAAAGAGCACACAAAGAGGAGCTAGTGAGAGAGAGGAAACGAAGAGGAAAACGTAGAAGGTATGAGCAGCAAAAGAAAGGGAGAATAGAGGAGAAGAAAAATAGTGACGTAGAAGCTCAGAGAATGAAAGTTGCAAAGAAGGCTAGAGGAAGAAGAGAATAGAGAAATGAAAAAAGGGAAGAGGAAATGAGAAGGAGCGGGGCACATAAGGATGATGAAAAGACTATTTGGTTAACCAATGTATGGTGCCAATTGAAGCCCGAGAACAGTGGAAAGAAGAGAGAGGGTCACAGCAGCCCCATAGGGAGCTGCAGGGAATACCAAGAATACAGACATGGGCTGATGAGCATAGCACAGAAGGCATAGGGAAAAGGATTAGAGATCTATATAGACAAGTGAGGGACAAGGATGGTTACAAAACTAAGGGAAATAATGAAGGGTAATTGCCGGAAGGAGCAAGAAGCAGATTGGGGTATACAGTGGCAGATGAGCATAGGGCATTATCCTTGAGCGGGTTGGATCTTGATGATGAGGTAAGCATAACACACTGGTCATACTTGTTGGGGTATAATGATGCCATGGCAAGAGAGGGAACAAAATGACAGGGCACAAAGAGAAGGTGCATGCTGTTTTTCAATCGACCCAATCATGGAAAAAGGGGTAAAAAGGTCATATTTTGAAGACCCTAAAGAAAAAACACCGGAATCAACACCAAATTTTGAATGACCACCAGCACAATAGCGCAGTGCAGCAGATAAATCCCTGCCATATGTGAGCCTATTAAGGTCACTGCCTGGCTGAAGACAGATGGGTGAAACTAGCCCCAATTGGAGAATGAAGTGGGTAGGTGGGTATGATGATGGGCAAGGGTTTTCACAATTGCCATTATTAGAGAAAGGGGGAGGACGACCACAATACATTCTATGGCTATAGATAGATAAGGAACAGTTACAGTGTAAATTCTCTAGTTTGACGGCAGGTGCAGGAAAATGAATTCATGAGATAGAACCAATACCTGTGGAAATGACGTTAGCAGTGGGTGACATAAAAGGCCTATTGGCAACCATTCGAGGAGAGAGAGCTGATGACATCTGGAAGTGAACAGGGTATGCAAGTGTAAAAGCACAAAACATGACACATGACAGAGAGCCATTCATTAACTGTAGAGCAGATGTATGGAGAGCACTTAGAGTACAGTATCCTGGCACATCAGACATGGATGCAATTATGACTATAAAAATGGAGGAGGATGAGGACCCTGTTGCATTTATTCAAGAGATTCAAGAATGTTGGAGGCTTGAGACTCGTGAACCGTGGGACAAAACAGTGGCATTATTTTACCACGTTTTATGTCAGGGACTGCCTGAGCCAGTGCAAAGGCAGATATTTATTTCATTGTTTTTATTTATTGGTCATTTGTAAAGCACTGTATGCAGGAAAGTGTTTCAAAGCGCATGAAGGCAGGGGAGGGAAAAGAGATAATGTAGTAATAAACATTCTTGCAGGGTCTTGAGACATTCAGAATGCACACGGGCTATGATCATTAGAGAGGCACAGACACAGAACAGAGAGATTGTGTAATAGAATAAAATGAAACAGAGCTGGTGTACTAAGCCTGACAGAGTTTCAGATAGTGCAAGTGCTGTGACACAAATGAAGGAAAGAATGGTGGGGGTAAGGGACAGACCAGAATAAAATGTTTGTACTAGGTCTGATGGCATTTCAGAGAGTGCAAGTGCTCTGACATAAATGAAGGAGAGTAAAGGGCAGAGGGGAAAGGACGGAGAAGAAAGTGAGCAGGAGGAGTTAGAAGACAAGAAGGAGGCAGGAGGATGTATGGGCGTAGAGCAAAACCTAGGGTTAGAGTTTGCCAAAGGTACATACCGCAGTAAGGTTCAAGGATGTAAGATACACCTCAGCCAATAAGCACTAGAGAAAGTACAAAGTGGGGATGCATAGTTGGAAAACATATCTAACTTTGAACTTGCACATACGCATTAGAATCAGTACAAAGTGGGGACGCATAGTTGGAAAAACACAACTAATTTCGAAGTTGCACATAAGCACCAGAGTCAGTACAAAGTGGGGATGCATAGTTGGAAAAACACATAAAAATTCGAACTTGCACATAAGCACTAGAATCAGTAAGTGGGGATGCATAGTTGGAAAACACAATGAGGATGTTGAACAGAGGTGGAGTGGTACCGCTAGGAATTGAGGCTGCGGGTCAAGGGAGGCAGAGTCAGCAGTCAGACAAGAGGAGTGAGATAGATTTTGTGCAGCTAAACCAAAGCTTACCGGGCAAGTTAATGGCATAAGTGATCATTGTCGTGGGATTTGGGAGTAGAATCTTTGATGTGGGGAGACGGTAGCATTGGAGTGCCATCCAGGCACCAGACAGGGGCCTTTGTGTTGGGGGCTGGCTTCTTCACCTGTCGGCTCCCGATTGGCCCAGATGAGTCCAAGGGGGACCAATCAAGCAGTGGACAGGGCAGGCATCAGAGCACTCTGGAGCTCGGGGGAGGTGTGCGGTCATGACGTAGGGTGCTGGATTTCAGCGCACATGTGAGCAGTTCAAACAAAAAAGGGTTGGCAAGAAGGCCTACAGCACTGATGGTGGAAGGCAGGGCTTCATTAAAAAAATAAATCACAGTCAGTGCAGGCACCAACAATCAGTGCACCTCAACTCGCTCGGTGGAAAATGCAAACGCATTGCGCCACGAGCCCTGCATGGCTTACCTCATGTGCCGATGGATGAATTCCCTGCTGCCTCATGTCGGCAACTGCAAAGGCTCCTCTTAGCATGAGGAGGAGGAAGTAAAGAGGCTGTTAAAGGCCAGACAGGGGAAGAAGAAGGTGGGAATGGAGGCAAAACCATGGCCAGAAATACAATTAAACATTGTACATCATTGTCGATTTTTGCAAGAGAAGAATGAGAAAAAAGCTGAAGGTAGAAAGCAAGAGAAAGCAAAGTTAGTCCAGAATTCTTTTTCGAAGTTTGCCATCAAAGGAGCAGTATTGACAAGTGGTGAATGTGTGGTAGCACAAGGGGTACAGCCAGTACAGGCAGGTAATGTGAGGCATCCTATGGATCAAGGTGGATATAACCTTTGGCCAAGAGGAAGAGGGAATGCATTCAGAGGAGGGCGAGGGGGATTTCAGAACTCCCAAGAAGGAGTAGGCTTTAATGGAGGACAGCTGCAGCAATGTTGGAATTGTGGGAGAGTGGGGCATATAGCCCAAAGGTGTAGGATCGGAGGAAGAGGTATGCACCAGAACTCTCAGGCTCAAAGAGGGGAGATGGTCTACTCTCCATAGTATAATCCAGAACCACAAGAATGTTATACCCAGGCTCAGACACAGAATCAGACACATACTCTGCATATACAGCAAGTACAACAAAGCCCAGCACAAGTGCAGATGCCACAAGGGTTTCTACAGCAAGCACCTATGCAAACACAGACTCGGCAAACAGCGGCACTGCAATGGAATACAAATGCAGGGGCTCCACAGGTATCTACACCCAGGATAGGGAGTGTGACCGTAGAAGGAGGAAATCCTTTCACAGTTACTGGGATGAACTTACACCCACAATAGAACAGCCCACAAAATGACCTGATGTGTTCAGTGCTATCAGTGACACCAGACCCCCAAGAGGAACCAAGGGTCAGGGTGACGATAGGTGGCAAGACATTTCTGTTTCTTGTAGACACTGGAGTGACTCGTTACTGTGTTCGAGAGGGTAAATACCAAATGTCTGGCATTGCCATGAATGCACAGGGATTTTCTGGTGTGAAGACTTTAGTTCCTTTCAATGATTAATTAACGATTTCTGTAGGAGAACATGATGTATCTATGCCACTGTTGTGGCATTTGCCAAACATAAAGCATTGAGAGGAGTTACCCTAGATCAGGAAGTATTTTTGTATAGAGTAACTGCCCTGTTGACATGGCACCCCAGACCAGTGGGTAAAATATAGAGAATAGCTGATGAATTATTGTTCAGATAAGAATTACTTATGGATAGTGAAGATGAGCAGATAATTCCTCTAGGGTTAAAAATACCAGTGGTCATAGAGGAAAGGGTAGTTGTTCATGGGACAGGTGGCGAAGGAAGAGGTTGGAGAGCAGTAATAGCTCTCGGGGAAGGATACAGATGGACAGATTTGACAGATGAGGAATTATTCAGAGACGATTATTTAGATGATGAATTGGTATTTTTCATAAACCTTACCTATTGGATTAAAGTTGAGAACAGAGACATCCCACGTGGATGGCATTAGTGAAACAGAAAGCGTCATACTTTTCAAAGGATTTAGAAAAGGTACCAAGCATTTTGTGGACTAGTAGTCCTTATGGCGTAGGTCTACTAAAGCGGGTAGGAGCAGTCAAAATTAAGCTCAAGCCTGGAGCTATCTTGCCATGAGCAAAACAGTATTCCATGTCAAGTGAAGCTGATGAGGGCATATTTGAAACCTTTTCCACTTTAATGAAGCAAGGAATATTGGTACCGTCAGACTCTCCATGCAACACTGCTGTGCACCCTGTGAAGAAATCGAAAGGGGGGTCATGGAGATTCATTCAGGACCTCCACCCACTTAATAATATTGTTGAAGCAGAGTTTCCTCTGGTTCCAAACCCAGCAACAATATTATATAATATCCCACCAACACCCAAGTATTTTACTGTAATAGATTAAAAAAAATGAGGCATTTGAAGAATGAAATGGATAATTTTGTACAGCCCCTGTGCTAGGAATTCCAGATTACAATGAAGAGTTATTTTCACACTCCCTGGTGTAGTGATGACAGCAGTTTTGACACAGAAAACAACTTTAGGACATGGGCACAAACCACTAGCATATTACAGTCGGATTTTAAACCCATTAATGCAGGGAAATTACCCTTTCTAAACCCATTACCCAGCTAAACAAGCGTTAGCTGCTGCAACATTGAGCGATTGAAAAGGCTGCAAGTATGCCAATGGGGTGCTCAATGACGTTATTTGTCGAGCACTCCTTATTTGCAATTTTAGAGAAACCTAAAAGTACATTGACTACACAAAGAGCATCAAGCTATGAGTTAATCATTTCAAACCCAGTGATTAAAATTGTTAGATGCAGAGTAGTGAATCCAGCAACATTTCTAGCAGAATTAGTAGGGAAAGAGATTTATATACATGATTGTACAGCATATACTGAATTCTATGATGATATTCCCCATGTTAGAGAAAATGCTCTTGCGGGGTTGGTGGGGGGGGGGTCAGAGATGGAGGTTCTATTTATTGATGGGTCTTCAAAAATTGACCAAACAACTGGCGAAAGGCATACAGGGATGGCAGTAGTGAAATTGAATCGGGAGGGTAAATTTGAGGTAGTGACAAGTGCCAGATTGCCTTTGCATTGTTCAGCAAAGGCTGCAGAGTTAGTGGCGCTTATCGCTGCACTCCAGATATATGCGGATGAGGAAGTGACAGTGTACTGTGATGTCAATCGTTCATACAGGATTGTCACATTAGAAAAGGAGGGATTCCTCCATGCAAAGGCGGGCCCATGCAACATGTGCTGCTATTCGATAAGCTTATTGAAGTATTAAAGCTTCCATTGGCTATCACAGTTGTGGAGTAAGCAGCCCATACTTAAAGGACAGGCATAATTTCTCACAGTAGTGAAGCCACAGATATAGAAGCCAAAAAGGCAGCGTATTTCCCAACCATTACTGATTTTGATACAGAGAGTGTGAAACAATTGTCAGGACGGTGCATGATAATCAAGTAAGGGTTTAATATGTTCTCCATTGTACAATTAATTGAGTTAGAAGGTCATGCACCACAGGAAGAACAGGATCGTTGGAATAAACAGGGGTGTTCTTTCTCCCCCAGTGAGACTTCATGGAGACAAGATAGTACTGCAAAGCCAGTTATGCCTCTAGCATTACTGAAGATGGTGCTGGAGCAGCTTCACTACCCAGCACACATCACAAAAGAGAGTCTTGCTGCCATGATTGCCAAGATTGCAGAAGACTGGTTCACACGAAATGTACTAGAACATGTGGCCCAGTTTATTGTAAATTGCAATGTATGTCAGAAATTCACGACAGACACACTTTAAGAACAGTGAAAGAAGCAATCCCAAGGCCTAATGGTCCTTTTCAGTATATACATATAGATTATGTGGATATTTTGCAAGTATGCAATGGTTAAAGGTACATGATGGTAGTAGTATGTCCCTTTTCCAGATGGATATAGGCAGGTCCATGCACACCCCCCGATGCTACATGTGCTGCCAGGTTTCTTGTGCATGTAGTATTTCAAAGATGGAGTGTGTGCAAAGTTCTGTGGTCTGACAATGGACCACATTTTGTGAATGAGTTGTTCAAGCAGATAGTTCTACTTTTAGGCACAAAGCACAAGTCCTCTTCTGACAATTACCCAGAGGTGAATGGAATTTTTGAACAATTAAATGGATTCCTTGAGGAGATGATAAGTAAGATTAAAATGATATTGAAGACGGGGTGGCTACATTGTCTGCCCAGCCTGGTTCACGTCACCACCTGACTCCACATGAGTTGGTGACTGGATGTCGAATGATAATACACCTTGCTTCTCCCACTCAAGTGGAAACTGATGCCCACAGTGTAGTGAAGGCTTAAGGTGATGAAATGCATGACTATTTAACAAATATGACGACTTGTGTCCCTTTGATTTCTTAACAGATCAAACAATGGGGGAAAGGTCCAAAGAAAATTGAAGAAGATAGCCAACCCAGCAAAATTGACACCTTACTTAAGCAGCCTAGTTTGTATCCAGGCGACCAGGTGTTAGCACAAAGCTTTGGGCGTACCTGGAATAAGCCCAGTTCCGAAGGGCCATACTTAGCAAAAGAGGTCATACCCACATATGTCAAAGAAAAGGGAAGAAGAGCCTGGCTACACCTGACTGAAATGAAGATCTACAAAGGAGAGACCCCGACCCCTCTGACACCTGTTGACTGCGAAGCAAGAGAAGAAGTTCCGCACTTGCAGACCAGATCGGTTATCAAGGGAAAGGATGAAGAATTTACAGATTAAAGAAAAAACATTCTGGAACAAATAGACACTCCCTAAAAGTTTAAGTAGCAAGTGAATGGACTTGCCGCCGTGGCAGAAACATTTTGTCAATTAAAACTCAACACAGACTATACAATAACCAGGAGAAATAACAATTACAGAGCACACCTTACACTGCTTGAGATATTACAGTGATATCACAATGAGTCAACAACAAATCAATACTATATCTGTATGTATCTTTTCATGAAGCCCAGAAATGTAACGTTACACACCTTTATGAATGTACTTTTCATCTATTTTCTTCAGTCTTATCCGGCTTTAGTAAGGCAACACGTGGATGCAGCTACATTTTAGGAGGATCCTGAAAACAGTCCTATTTCTCGCAGAATTGTTGTTGCTATTTTAATTGAGTATTTGATACTGTGAAATCTAAAATCGAAAAAATAAGTGAAAGTGAATAAACTGAATTAGTAAATAAAATGAACATTCATAAGGAGACCATCAACTCCACAAGAGATTATGTGATATTTGAATAATATGGCACTGCTTCTTCTAGTTTCACTTTGTGTTATGACATTTATTTATTTCTTTATGATTTACGTATTTTGTCAGGTATTGTTTTATAAATCAAGTGAAATTACTGTAAATGAGACATCCCTTTCTCGCCCTAACAAAGGTATGAGTACTATTTTCCATGATATATTTGAACAAATTGCTTGATCTAAAAGATATGTTGGAGATGATCATGAAAATATAACTACGCATCTTAATAATTCGGCCCATTTAAAGAACAACATGCGGTGTCAGCAAATGAAGGATATGGGGTCAGATAAAAGCTGGTACAAATGCTCCCTCATCCCTTATGCCAAGAAAGTAGCCAGAACATTTATTGCAAAAGAAATACCTGCACATGATGCAAAGTGCCTCAGCCATCTAGCGGCGTGCACAACAAGAGGAACATTTGAAGAAAGATGGGCGACCCTACAATGGCGATTGAAGAACTAATATCCATAAGAAACGCTTATGTAAAAGCACAGAAGATGGAGAAAGATATATGCTGGTTGACCAGAATGCTTATATATACATCCTTGAACGGAGAACAAGTAAGGATTGCGGAAATGAAGAGGCAGAGATGTGCAGATATACAAGAAACAACAGGATTACTAGGATGCTGAGAGAGGCCTCAGCTATTGGTATGTGGACAAGTTGCCACCAGCACAGTATGGGAAGAAGGAATGTTATCATGCACTGCACACCTATTGGAGAAATCAGTAAGCATAGTGCAAATAGTAAACGACGTATGACTAAAGTCATGGGCCAAACATTCTAAGCTACTAACATGGGTTGACAATGAAGCAGGACCAGTGTCCATAATACCTATACAGAATATAACAATATGCTTCAGGAACTAAATTTTGCAGAGTGTTTGGTGTGTCTGGTGTCATTACAAACCCTGCTTCTCGTTTGTTTAACCTGCGGATTACAAGATACCATGTTGCTGAGACTCGCCAATTCTGTTCTTTTTTGTGCATTTTCACAGACTTTTACCCTGCTGCAACCAGACTTGTTAAGTCTGTTTTCACTACCTGCTTCACTGGACTCTGACTCTGCCCACGCTCGCGACCTTCAAAACCATCAGGTATAGCGAAGCGTGGCAGAGTGTTGCAGATTGACTGGTGTCTGGCGTTCACGCCAATGGATGAGGCAACACATCTAAGGAGCTTTAAACACCGGCCAACGAACGAGCAAAGAAGCCTGCCCCACCCGTGCCAGCAGCCTTCTTGGACAGGAAACAATGAGCACAACGACCAGCCGGTGAGTAACCTCCTGTCTTCTCTCGCAAATATCATCAACTCTGCCCTCTTCCCAACGCGAACACTGGAATATTTGGCAACGCGGGGCCATAAAAATATCCCAGCCCCATTTTCTCTTCAAACTTCGAGGATGCAGGAGTGGCGTCTTCTGTGCCCAGGCTGTGCCCTGAATTGAGCCCACCTACTGTCCAGCATGTCCCTGCATCTAGTTCTACATTGGTGGGTGCCTCACGCCTTCCACATCCCATACACAGCCCACCTGCTGGCCAGGCTGGAGGCTCCACTGACTTACCTGCCCCTCTACAAGAGGCGGCCCTCCTCGAGGAACTTCCGCCACAGGTGGTTGGTCATTGATTGACAGTAGTGGGGGGAGATTTGCCAATCTTCACTCCTGGTCTGCCACTCCTGATAGAGGCACACATTTACAACTTGTTGCCTGACAGTAACAAAAACACTCTATCACTCCCTTTACCTATGGTGGATTCAATGTCGGGGAGCCCAACTAAGGGGCTGGAAACAGCAGCGCCTGACTTGAATTCTGGTGTGAGCCTGGTCCCACTGGGGCTCCTGGCAGAGGGACAAGTGGCCGATCTACCCTTGCCTCCTTGTAACAACCCGGCCACCTCCATGGTGCTATCCAAGGACCTCATGCTCCTACCATCGGCAAATTCTCGGGCAAATTCTTTTCACAGGTCCAGAAAGCCCACCCAAGGTCATATGAGAGCCAAACTAAAACCAACTGCAATTACGTCCCAAAAACCCTGCATTTATCACAGACTGCACAGGTGAGGTCCACCCTCGAGTCCAACAGTTCCATCAATGTTTACTAAAAAACAGCCTGCCCTAACGTCTGGTCTTAATGCGGGTGACGTTTCGGACGCTGACATTTTGGAAGGCGTGGAGGCTTGGGGCTGGCCTCCCAATGTCCCGCCGCCCACAGATAAGGACATTCCTATGGACCCTAACATCATCGTCCCTTTCAACTTTATGGCTCAACACAGGACTACTAAGCCTAAACTATCTTCATTAACAATTTCACTGTAAAAAAACAAATTACAGGACTACACCTGTTGTTGGTATGGAGTTCATTAAAAGTATGGAACCAGTGCTGGCGTTGGTCTCAGGTCAAATCTGTCCGCACCATGACATCAACTCCACGCCCATCTATGTCCTTCTACCACCGAAAAAGAGCCTGAAGTGCCAGAACTCGCCTTGCCAACCAGTACAGCTAGCACCAAGGAAGTACCTCCATCAGTAGGAAAGGGATCAGGCTTAAGGTCAGACGAAGGCTCACCAAAGCTAAGCACACTGCGGCTGGATGAAGAGGCACACTCCCAGGACACATTGAAATCTGTTGTCCCTGACTTGCCTCTACTTTCTCCCGAGCAAACAAAGCCACAAGGTGTAGATTCCACATAGAGTCTATTGATGCTGGGGTTTGACTTGACAAGTGCAAACTGGGCAGATGAAGCCAGGCCAAGTCATCCCCAACCTTGGCCATTTCCTAAAACTACATACACCAAAGACATAAACTAACACCAGGGGAGACAAGAGCCAGCTGGCTTTGGGACATCTTTACCATACCTGGACCACCTGAATCTGGGCAGGGTGCCTTCTGGCCCCGAACTGACATTAAACATCACCTTACAGCCAAATTTGTCTACCAGGCAGGTGGGTAACGTGAAGGTAAAGGACCCTTTAATGAGGACCAACCGTGCAGCTTCTAATTGGTCTTGTCTGGCAAGTGCACTGGTTCCTAACAACTCCTCCTTAGCAACCCAGCTGCAACTTAGTCGAACAATGGTGATTATACGACCAAAACATCAGTCTCGCCAGAATGTTTGAAATTGGCCTCCTGGAACACCAGGGGATTCTCTCATCTGCTAAGCGAAGCGATGTACACCTGGGAGAGTATGACATACTTTGTCTCCAGGAGACCTGGCTAATGAAGAAAGCAGCATTAGACGGCTTTAAGCTGTCAATTATTCCTGCTGTTGGTCACCCTTTGGTAGGTCTCCTCACAGCAGTAAAATCAGGGCGCCACCTAAACCTCCTGAAGTCTGCCTCGACGAACCACCTTATTCAAGAGATTGTGATTGAATGGACGTCTGACCCTTTTTCAGCTGGCCGAAACAACCTGAGAAAAATTACAATCATTAACGTCTATTGAAAACCGGCTTTGATTTTAGATGATTTATTCATAAATCAGGTTACTAAACATCTAGCATTGATCACCCAGCAGTCGAAGTACATTATCATTTGTGGCGATTTAAATTAACCAGACTTAGTGAAAACAAACAAAGAACCAGGTTGGAACTATGACGACCCACGGCATGCGAGACGCAATCTATGGAATTCCTTCTTGGATTCTAGAGCAATGTCATTTCTCAATGGCAACTTCAGTGGCGACTCGCCTTCTCAACCGACATGGGAAAATGTGGGTCATTCATCGATCCTTGATTATATCTACGTATCTGGCAACTTCCTGCCTCTGGTTATCAACTTCCAGGTGATCAAGACAATTCACAGTGATCACCATCTTCTTCTTTTGCCTTGGAAAGCAGGGAGTAGAAACATCCAGGTCTATAGATCGCCATTGATAGAACCATGCAACGCTGGAACATGCCTTAGACTGACAACCATAAAGATACGGTCCCTAACAACAACTTTTGAGTCATTTGCTACATCAGTCGATTACTCACCCCTGCTTGAGCAATTTCACTCTAAAGGCAAACAAAGGGGCCCGTTGGTAAAGACCCCCAAACATTGTATTGACCCAGTTTTGGTGTCTAAGAGAAAACTATTGCGAAAGCTGAACCGTGTCGCCAAGAAAACAGGTCTGTTGAAAGACCTTGCAGAAGCTACGTTAGCACGGTCAAGCTATAAAAACTGGTTATGCACATCAAAGTATCGGAGATACCAGAACAACGCAGAGGCTATGCTGAAAGCCTTAGCTGATAAGGACCTGCGCAAATTTTGGTCCCTGATAAAAACGGATGATTCTTCTACAACCAGTGATCTACTAAACCCAATAATCGAGGAAAAGCGGATAAACATTTTGAAAAATTGTTTTTGTCCCGGGCGCTTGGAACCAACGAGACATCTTCACAGAGCACTGGTCCGTGGGTTACGAATAAAGACAGCGATGAGATCATAGACCAAATAAGAAGTCGGAAGGTCTCTCGAGCACCAGGCCCAGACGGGCTAACACACTCTATGCTGAAGGAGTACCCAGAGGACTGGGCAGCCTTTATATCCATCTTGTTCAAACAAATGTCTACATCCCATCAGGTGCCTACATCATGGAGGAGAGCGATCATAGTTCCGATCCACAAAAAAGGCGTTCGGCATGACCCAAAGAACTAACGCCTGATCGCTCATCTTGACGTAATCGGTAAATTGTACAGCTCTATTGGCCTGGACCATCTTCATACCTGGTGTTGGTTAAGTAACTCTTTCGACCTGTTTCAAACAGGTTTTGTGAAGGGGCTGGGCACTGCTGTTAACATCTTGCTGTTGCACACCCTGAAGGGCTATTCACACAACCGTAAGGCTAAGATCTATATGGTCTTTGTGGACTTAGTCTAAGCCTTTGACCAAGTGGATAGGGACCTGTCTGGACTAAAATGGAGAGAAAGAACTGCCCTGAGTCAATACTGCACCCAATTAAGGCTATGCACTCGACAACCACTTTAAGAGTAAGACTAAGCCAGGCTGGGATACTGTCCAGAGAAGTTAAAAATCTAAGAGGCGTAAAACAGGGATGCCCCATTGCCCTGACACTCTTTAATTTCTTTTTAGAGGACATGCCTGATGCCTTCGTGGCAACAAGATCATTCCCCCTAAAGTCGGAGAACTCCAGCTCCCACGTTTGCTATATGCCGATGATGTGGTACTTATTGACCAGACCCCGATCGGCCTACAGAGGCAACTCAATTCACTTCAAGACTACATTAACAGCAACGGTCTTGAAATAAACAAGAGCAAAATGAAGACCATGAGCTTCGGATCATCAACGAGGACTATGAACTGTCCCTCGTGGTACATAGACGGCGAGAAAATAGAACACGTAGCCTCGTTTAAGTATTTGGGCATCTGGCTAAGTAATACTAGGCCAGAGGTTCCCATGTCATTTTATTTAATGGAAAAAATGAACACACTAACCAGCCAGGCCTGCGCGTTATGCTGAAAGCTAGGCGTTTTTCAATTTTTCCAGTCTTGCGATTCTACAAAGCTAATGTCTCACCAGCTGTAACATATGGCGTTGATATCTTGTTTCATATTCCTGAGCCACTGTGGACCCGACTCGAGGGGGCCTTTTGGAAGAAGATCCTGGGTGTTCTGAAATCCACTGCAATGGTGATCCTCCGTAGAGAGCTGGGCATCACTTCTCTGAAGTGCATAGTTAAATGGAATAGACTGGCTCTATACGGAAAATGCTGCTGTTCTTCGAGACAAGTACCTTTGGAGATGATGTATCATGAAATGATACAGGGTAACAATACACCATCGCAGGATTGGCGTTCCCAAATGACGATCTGCCTTGAAGAAATTGGAAGCTCACTGGAACAACTGGTGACAAACCCAACGCGAGTTAAAACAAAATTGAAACTCTATGACTCGACTCAAACTTTGGAAACTGCCAATTCCTATCACTCGGTAGGACATTTACCAAACGAGGGTCGCGAATTGAACTCTGTTTTGGGCCTATTTGGCAAAATTACCACACAAAAGGGTCAGAGACCAATTCATGAGAGCCCGATTGAATCTTTATTTAACAAACGAGATCCAGGCTATAAGAAGCGGGTCAAAAGATAACCACTGCCGTTACTGCAAAATTCCCTCTGAAATTGAATCCCTAAACCACCTGGTTGTGGCGTGTACATCTTTGAAAGATCTTCGTACAAAACATCTTATACCACTCTTTTCAGACTTTGCAATTTCAGATTATTCAATTTGGTGGACCTTTTTAATGCACGGCCATAGCATTAAAAACATATAATTGCATTTGTCCGATTCCTCAAAGATGTTGGAGTGGAGACAGGTCCTGTCTCAGGTATCTGATTTCCTAATTTTCGGATTGCTTTCAGGATTACTCTTTTCTTTTCCTTTTGTTTGTTTTTGCTTTTGTTATTTTTTTCTGCTTTTGCAAAAAAATTGTTGATCAATTTTAATGCAATAAATAAATAATTAAAAAAGGCCTGTTGCAGATGGAGAAAATAAAGGTTGCAATCACATGCTCGAAGTACCAGGAATGAATGGTGGAACTGCGGTGCTCATGGATCATTATTGGTCTGTGGATCCAGAGCTTATGTGCAGCTGCCTAAACACTGGGGAGGAATATGCTCTATTGTGATCATACATGTTCCTGAATTGGTGATTCCACAAAAGTGACCTAAATATTGAAGAGATTCCAAAAGTTGGATACACACCAGAGGCAGAGGAGGTCACTTAGTCTCCAAAGAATGAAGCGAGAGAACTATTTCTCAGCGAAACCAGAAGACGCTTTTGATGATATTCCTGCAGAGCACAGATTATTTAGCATGACTTCAGTGAATGCCAAAAGGGTTACAGATCATCAGATGGGAGCTTCTACAAATGGGCAATATGACAATACAAAGATTTAACATGATCAGAGAAGAACTAAGGGCAATAAGGCTGATGACTCTTCAGAACAGGTATGTTTTGGACCTAATTACAACAATGGAAGGAGGTGTTTGTGCAAAAATGTGGCCTTCCTGCGTTACATTCATAACTGTCCATGATGGAGAAAATGGAACCCTGACAGAGGCGATAACTATATTGGCAACCCTGCATATGAAAATGGAAGAAGATGATAAGGTAGATGAAGATGATTGGTTCGCGTCCTTGTACTCATGAGTTCCGACCTGGATGGCAAATGCCTTCAAACTACTTGGAGCAATATTAGTGTTGATATTGCTAGGATTCTGTCTTATAGGGATATTTATAGGACAATGTAAGAAAACTGCAAAGAAAGCTATTAGGATGAAGATAATGATTGATGTGAAAGGTGGTCACACACCACAGACTGAAGACACCACCCGTGAAAACATAAAGAAAAGTTTGCTGGCACACACAAGAATGAAGTTCTACTACCCAAAGGATTGTAGGAACTATATTGGATGTTGAGTATTCTGTCAGCCCAATGGTGAATGTTGTCCCATGACCTGGAGTCTGGTTCAGCATATAAAGAATGCAGGTGACCTGAGGGGGTAACAAAGGTGTGGATCCCAAGGAAGTCAAGATGGACAGAAGTGATGAAGAAGATTGTGGAAGAGGAGGTGGTTGAAGACTCGACCAGAGCGGGAAATGTGGAGGAGCAGACAAATATGCATTGTTAAGCTTTGCCCCCTCACCTCCGCTTATTGGAATGACAGTGAAAGAGTTGTATGTATTACACCAGGCATTGTTCCGATGCCACATTGAGTGTACGAGAGACGTTATGCACTTATGTATGTTATGAGACAGCAGACGGATGTCAACCTACTGCAATGAACATTGAAGAACTGTCAAGAACATCTAACAGATGCAGAGTGACATAATGAAGTAAAGACACATGGACACACTGAAAGGATCTATGAATATTCAAAAGAATAACAAATTTAACTGAATTAACAAGAGAAACGTGTAATCAAGTCTGAAGAACTCATGAGCATCAAAGAAACAAGTGAGAAGAGGTGAAGTAAATGTATATATGCAGAAACACAAGGTAGAAGAGACATATAGAAGCTTGCTGCAATATAACCTATAATGTGACTAAATCAGCCACAGGGAAAATGATGTATGTTGGACTCATATTGAATCTAACTGAGCTGCCTCAGAAACCGACCAAGGCTGCAGAGATGGGAGATGCTGGAAAAACAGCTTTGTGTGAAAGATGGAGAGGAGCCTCTTGGCTTGAGATAAAGGATGTCGATCAAGGAATAATTGCAAGGCACAAAGGGAGTCAAGAGGATAAACCATGGACATGACACTTGCTTCTCTTAGATTAAGCTAAGAAGAAAACATCCACAAGTGCCAAGCATTGGACAATTAAACATGCAGAAAGCATATGTGAGATGGAGTGATCAAGTCTCCAGAGGCCAAGAGAAGTAATAGCACCTAGTATAATTAAATCAAATAGAAGTAAATAAGAGGTTGAAATGGACAGATTTGTGGTCTCCTCACACGTGACTCAGAGGGTGAAAACAAGGGCCATTCATTAAGCTCTGGGTGAAGATAAGGGTGTACCCATACTCTATCGAAGATCCCAGAGCAAAGAACAGTCTGCAAGGTCAACTACAAAGGAGAAACTTTGGCTAAGGACCTGACCAATGAGACATAGTGGACTAATTGGAGCAAGTAGGTAGTAGTTTGACATTGTTCTCTGCACCTGGGTTTTGTTTTGCTAACGTGCTGCTAACGAGCCGAATAGCCATGGCTGTGAGAGAATGCCAACCACTCATATGGGTCCATGTAGCAACCTGCTATACAAAGTTGCATAGGCCAATCCACTACTGTATTCTGTTATAATCAGTATTAAACGTATTTAGAGGTAGTTCAAGGCGTGCCTACTAGATAAGGAGCAGCCAATGAAGTTATTAACACTTATACATATTATAGGTACATATGTTCCCTTAACCAATCCCTCCCTTCAATAGGTTTTAAGTTTGCCACATAGGATAGCATCATAGCTGATGCATATTCAGGTATAAAGCCTTTGTGTAATTAAAATCATGTGTGAGTGTGCAGACTACTGCTTGTGGTTTGCCAGATTGCCCTACTTTATTTTGAACTGACAATAAAGTAGTACTTTGCTATTCTCTTTGGGTCTATCTGGTTATTTTGGTCTGCGGTCATTTAGTATGGTAATTCCACTCTGCACATAAGCACATAATAAATGCTTCAAGGTGCTATTGCACAGGGCTACCATAATTTGTTTCGTTTAAATATTTCAAAAAGCCTAGGCGAGTGCACACCCACCATGCGGATGGTCGACTTCCTCACATGCCCCTACCTCAACATGTGAACCATCACCCTTCTGAGGGTCTAGTTCATCATCTAGGTGAAAGTACCGGCTTAGGCCATCTGCCTTTCCATGCTGGGAGCCTGGCTTGTACTGGATGTCCATATCTCAGCCCTGTAGAGCTATAGCCCAGCGCAAAAGCTTAGGGTTCTCCCCTTGCATGGCCATTAACTATCTAAGAGGCCGGTGGTCTGTTTGGATGGTGAAGTGCAACCCAAAGATGTAGAGCTTCAGTTTCTTCACTGCCCACAAAACCACATAAGCTTATTTTTCAACCATGGCTAAGTTCCTTTCACTTTTTGTTAATCGCCTGCTAACGTAGGCAACAGGTTGCTCCCCTCCTTGAGAGTTCAGCTGCGCTAACACTGCTGCAATCCCAAAATCACAGGAGTCTACCTGGATAATGAACTCCTGACCATAACATGGCCCCTTCAGAACTGGGTATCCAAAGCGTGACCCAATGCACACCTTATTTTTTAAATTATATCCAAAAAGGTTAAGAAGTGTAAGGTAAATTAACAAAATTCAAGGTGCAAAGGAGCGAAATCAGTCCTGATACATGGACTGAACAGTAACAATGAACAAGACAAAGTTCCCATGAGTAGGGAACTCCCGTCCCCTGCACACTTTCACAGGCCAATAAATCAGCCATGAGTTTTAAGACAGGTTTTAGAATAGTTTGAGATCAGGTATGTCAATTCAATGTAGAACCATTATCATAACATGAGATATGTCAATATCAAATACATAACACATTTCTGTTCAACAAATATATTTAATAGTGTGAGCCAACGCATTTTGAGAAAAACTCTCTTCATCTGGAGTCTTGACAAGACGTTGATTCTATAAATAATCAAATAAAAGATAGTCTTGTAAATACATCTGTGGTGATCCACTCATAAACATTCATATGCATTTAATTAGACACTTTTATGCTTTAGATGTCAACGTATAGCTACCTGCATAGTCTCAATGTTCTGAGGATTTCAGTGCTGTAAGAGTGCTCCTACCCAGAGCAAAGAGGTGTATGTGGGTAGCAATCAGTTCCTGATTACCTAAGAAATAATGACATTGGTATGAGGTATCTATTCCTCTACATTCTTTACTTTCCTATCTCACTACAGATTAGTCTCAAATGTCTCACCTTCACCATAAACAGCGGAAACCTATTCGTTTCTCTGGTATAACCCAATGTAAAATAGAATGGAATGGTTTTCATCCAGTGTCCTGAGTCTATGAGTGGAGTCTTTCTCCTGTCGGTGGAATGCATATCAGGAAAAAATGTAAGTATCTGATGGTAGAACCTCTAAGTTGCATATATATTCATAATGGTATTCGTGTCATAGTACTCACCCTGTCATAAAAGTGTGTTACTCAAAGATGAGTTGAAGAAAATCCTAATGCATGTTGTCTCCATCACATGCGGTCAAAGATTTTATATGCCCTTCTCACTTCGAGAGTGTAATGATGGTCAAATGGCTTTACAGAAAGTTCAAAAGATGTCCGCTAAGGAGCCAAGATTCAAAAGAGTAAAAGACTCTTAGGAAATGTAGACCTCAGTGGATGTTGCACATCCTGATTTTCATCTATACATTTTTAAAAAAGTTTTTACCTTGGGAGCTGACTTTAAATCCACTTTATAATGGCTAATGCGGGAGCCCTGGACTCCCATGTTCTCTCCTCACTGCCCGAACATTCTGCAGGGCAAGATGGCCGCTTCAAATAGAGGCGTGCGTTTACGGCGTGATGAAGTCAGTTTGTTATGACGGCAATGACGTCATGTTTAAAAACAAACCTTAAGCAAGCTGCTACAGTCAAGGGGCCTCATTACAACTCAGGCGTTAAGGGTTAACGCCGTAGTTAACCCTTAACGTCTGATTCCAATTTTAACGGCTGCTTTTTGCAGGCGTTAAAATCCATGGCGCTAAACCGCCTTGGTGCTAATTACGGCACGTAATTTATGGTGCCGTAATTAGCGCCTTCCCCACTCCCATTATGCCCTATGGGGCAAAAATGGGAATGGGGAAGGGTAAATGGGAAATGGGGATTTACCGCCCCACTCACTTTGGAATGGGGCGGTAAATCCGCCATCCACCATGGTGTAAACGTAGTTTAAAGCCATGGTGGTAAAGTTGGTGTACTTACCGCCTGGCTCGTAATGACCCCAAATGGGCCTCATTACGCCCCTGGCGGAAGACAATGGTGCTCTTAGCACCATGGTCCATGCCGGTAAGTTACCGACTCCGCTATGGAGAAAGGGGGAATTACCACCCCATTACAAGGTTGGCGGGGCAGTAATTCCCCCTTCCTCCATGGCCCTTCCCCATTCCCATTTTTGCCCCATAGAGCTCAATGGGAATGGGGAAGGCGCTAAATACGGTGCCGCAAATTGCGGCGCCGTAACTAGCACCAAGGTCCCTTTGCGGGTCCCTACTTTAACGGCTGGTATACACCAGCCGTTAAGGTCGGGTCCCGCAAAGGGACCTCGTAATTAGGTACTACTAGGTTAACGGCGCTGCAGCCTTTTACGGCGCCGTTAACCCATTAGCGCCTGGGTCGTAATGAGGCCCAATGTCCGACCCGGCCCCTTACGGACAATATGGTATACATGCAGTATCTCTACCCCACCGCAGTGGCTATTGATTGTAAAGATCAATTAATCACTTCTAACATTTCTAACCTCATGTATTATGTCCAAACTCTGGTTCTACATAAAAAAGAAAGAGGTGTCAGGATAAAAATCAGAAGTTCCTTTCATTAAAGAACCTCCATGTGGCTATTTGGTGTCCTCCAATTGTATCTAATGATAATTCACTGTTTTTGGCCCTTTTAGTTCAAAGCTATTTTTGGCCCTTCATGGGATTTAAAAAAAAAGGGGGTACTGCATATTCTTCTGTCCCACCATAGTGGATATTGATTATATTGAGAAATGGGGCCATCACAATCTATTCTTCAAATCCTGAAAAGAGGTTTGACAGGCTGGGTCCAAGTTACCTTTCTTGGCATCTTTTTTGAAGTTACATCATTCAGGGGCATGGCAATGATCCCATATCCCTTGATGTACGATCGGTAGGACCCTGTGAGACCTAGAAAGGCTCTCACCTGCGTCTGTGTGGTGGGATATCACAACCCTTTCCAGCCTGTACTTTTGCTTGAACAGATTGTTTCTTCCCTTCACCGACCAGGTGGCCCAGGTAAGTTACTGTGCCCTGTGCTATCTGACACTTCGTGTCCTTGATAGACAGACCTGCATTCTGCAGCACCTGAAGCACTTGTTTCAGGTGGGATAAGTGATCCTCCCAGGTGTGGCTGTAAACTGCAATGTTGTCTAAATAAGCAACACTGATGTTTTCCAGTCCAGATACAACCTGGTTAATCATCCTCTGAGAAGTGACAGGGACATTTTTCAACCAAACGGGCATCACAGTGAACTGATAATGTCATTTTGGGGTTGAAAATGCTGAACTCTCGCATGCTCTGTCTGACAAGCCAACCTGCCAGAACCCTGCCGAGAGGTCAAAGGTAATAATGAACTTGGCAGTACCAAGCAGGTCAATGAGCTCATCTGCCCCAGGAATAGGGTGAGCATCTGTCCTCATGACAGAATATAGCCCCCTGTAGCTTACACACTTAAGTCTTCCCACCACTGGTCTTTTTAGGGACCAGTACTACTGGACTAGCCCTGGGGCTGTGGGATGGCTCTATCATTCCCCTGGCCAACATCTTGTAAACTTCCTCCTTGATGGTGTCCCTGACCTTATCGGACATCCAGTGAATCCTATTCTTCACCGGCTTACTGTCTTCAGTGTCCATATCATGGGTGCACCAATTTGCACGACCTGTAGTCAGTGAAAACAGACCAGCAAACTGTCCCAGTAAACGGTGACAGTCTGTCAGTTACTGTTCTGACAGGTCAAATGCAAGGTTGACACCTTCAACCGACCTGTCTCCGGCTTCAGTGTGCAGGAGGTCTGGGAGCAGATCGGTCTCCTCCTCAGTCTCTCCATCGGTCACTAACACCATGACCAAGTCATCCCGGCTATAATGTGGTTTCATCCGGTTGACGTGAAAGACCCTGCACATCTGTTTCGGTCCATTCACGTCAATTAGATCATTTACCTCACTGACTTTTTAAAGCACACGATAAGGCCCAGTCCACTTGTACTGAAGGGCACAGGGTTTGACAGGTTCCAAAATCCACACCCACTGGCCTGGAGAAAAACATTTCACTGTGCCATACCAGTGCTTCATCAGCTCCCGACTGGCCTTTAGATTCTTTGTCGACTGTTTCATGTACTTTGTCATTCTCAGTCCACCACATCTTGTGTGGGTGATGAGGGATTGCCCTCCCATCCATCTCTCTCTAGACTGAGGGGACCTCTTACAGGGTGTCCAAACAGAAGCTCGAAGGGGATAAACCCTACTCGATTCTGTGACACCTCCCTGTTGGGGAACAGAAGACATGGCAGGAGAATATCCCATTTTCTCCTCAGGTGCTCTTCCAGTCCACCTATCATGCCTTTCAGGGTCTTGCTGAACCGCTCCACAAGCCCGCTCGTTTCTTGATAGAAGGCTGTGGAGAACCAGTAGGTGACTTCACACTCTTCCCACATAGCCTTCATATATGCTGATATGAAGTTGGTTCCCCTGTCAGAAACAACTTCCTTAGAGAAACCAACACAGGAGACGATCCCAATCAGAGCCTGGGGGCTCCATGGGGGCTTTGATGCTCCTCAAAGGGGCAGCCTCAGTTTACCTATTGGCGTGGTCTACCACCACCAAGATGTATCTGTTCCCTGAGCTGATTTAGGGATCCAAAGGAACGCCAGAAGCTTGACAAGTCAGGCGGTACAGGAAAAACTCCTTAACTTTTACAGCAAAGTGTGGCAAGTAAAAGTGTGCCGACAACCGGTCCAATGTCTTAGTCACTCCCAAGTGACCTGCTAAAGCAACATGTTGAGCCAAATCCAAAAGTAACTTTCTGTGGCATTGGGAAATCACCAACCTCCTGGTGCCCTCACCCTCAGAATCCTTTGGCTCACTGTACACGAGTCCATCCTCCCAGTAGACTTTGAAATGTCCAGGGGCCTTGACCTTCACCTGCTCATCTGTCTACTACCACAGGCACACTAGAGTGGGGCATCTTTCTGGGATTTAAAGAGGTCAGCCTGATCAGAGCCCCCAGCAGATGTAAGCTCATCCTGCTTGGGCAGGCCCTTCAGGTCTAAACTTACCTGGTCCTCCACCTCAGGTTCCTGTGCTGCGCCAAGCAACTCTGAAGTCAGTGCTACCAAAATAGGGTTCTCAGTGGCTACTGGCCCCTCTCCCACAGGGGTAGATAACCCAGCAGTCTAAGGGTCTGAGAGTCTTCAATATGGCCACCTCTTTCGCCTTCGAACTGGTGACTGCTGTGACTATCTCTTGGTCAGGAAGATCATTACTGAACATACATGGGACAGGGATTGAGTTTTTCACAGCTACATGGGGCTAGGTTGTTTCACCCGGCTAATTGAACGGTACTTTTGTCATGGGGCACTTACTCTTTCCGTCAAACCCAGTGATGCTACAATAAGGCCTATTGATATACTGTCCCAGCTGTACCCACTGTCGTGTGACAGCAATAACACTAGCCGTGGTGTCTCTTGACTGCAGGAGTTTTGTGTCCATTGATATAAACCTGTTTTTAGAACAGTTTAGTATTATTGGGAACTGGGATCTCTTCTGGAGACCTGGTATCGTTCCCACTCAGTGTAACCAGTCCATATTCAGCCACTACTTGGCCCAGTGGGAAGTCCTCCTTTAGGAGGCCCACCCTAATGATGGCCTCTTCCATGAGTCCAACATTCACAATGGCTTGCTTGGGTAAGCCCTTGCCAGTAGGATCCTGTTTCCTTTGCCCCAGCTCCTTACGCATGAGCCAATCTTTGGGTTGTGAAAACGCAGGTGTCCCAGGGTAAGGGGTGCCTGCACTCTGCTACTCTGATTGCACGGCGAACTATAGTTGTGGGATTTCCCTTCATGATTTTGGGGACCTGGCCTGGAAGAGGAGTGGGTTGGTCCTAGTCCAAGGATTTCTCGTCTGGTTTGGGTGTGCTGACTTGAGTAAATTTCTGAACTCGACTACTTACAAACCTGTCGGCAGCTTTTGCAGATTCCCTAGGATCTGTAATAATCTTCACCACAAGATGCTGGTGTAGGTCATCCTCACAATTCTTCAAGTCATACTCACATGCAATCAGATTTCACATTAATTTAAATGTGTCAACTTTTTTTACTGAACTGCCTGAGAAGGGCCTCCTTCACACTCTCATAAACGGACCTTTCCTCAGTAGTTAACTGAAGAATTGCATCAGTCCCCTGGGTTGGTAAGCGACTCACCAGTGCTGCACCTCACAGAACCTCCTCCACCTCCTGTAGCTGAAAAGCATGCTTGAGTGCTTCAAACCAATAAAAAATCCCACTCCATAAGCCTGTACAAAATCATTGGGGATATGGAGGCCCTGCATGGCTGGCCAACCAGCGAGGGGCCCAGGATCCACGTGACACAAGGACCTCTTTATTAACTTACTTTGAGCCTTTTTTTTACAATTATAACTCTGGAAATCATCTATGAAGAGACTGTGCTCACAGTTGGAGCTGTACAAATGAACAATAAATAACTAAAACAAATAGCTGCTCATTGAAAGTGCATTTAGAAGTGTGCCCAATAGCTGCTCATTGAAAGTGCATTTAGAAGTGTGCCCAATAGCTGCGCATTGTAAGTTGATTTTTGAAGTATGCCCAATAGCCACTCATTGTGCTTTTAGAAGTGTGCCCAATAGCTGTGCATTGAAAGTTGATTTTAGAAGTATGCCCAATAGCCGCTCATTGAAAGTGCTTTTAGAAGTGTGCCCAATAGCTGCTCATTGAAAGTGCATTTAGAAGTGTGCCCAATAGCTGCACATTGTAAGTTGATTTTAGAAGTGTGCCCAATAGCCGCCCATTGAAAGTGCTTTTAGAAGTGTGCCCAATAGCTGCGCATTGAAAGTTGATTTTAGAAGTATGCCCAATAGCCGCTCATTGAAAGTGCTTTTAGAAGTGTGCCCAATAGCTGCTCATTGAAAGTGCATTTAGAAGTGTGCCCAATAGCTCCGCATTGTAAGTTGATTTTAGAAGTGTGCCCAATAGCCACCCATTGAAAGTGCTTTTAGAAGTGTGCCCATAGCTGCTCATTGAAAGTGCTTTTAGAAGTGTGCCCAATAGCTGGTCATTGAAAGTTGAATCTAGAATTGTGCCCATTGAAAGTTGATTTTAGAAGTGTGCCCAATAGCCGCTCATTGAAAGTGCTTTTAGAAGTGTGCCCAATAGCCACTCATTGAAAGTTGAATTCAGAAGTGTGCCCAATAGCCGCTCATTGAAAGTTGAATTTAGAAGTGTGCCCAATAGCTGCTCATTGAAAGTTGAATTTAGAAGTGTGCCCAATAGCCGCTCATTGAAAAGCTGAATTTAGAATTGTGCCCATTGAAAGTTTAATTTAGAAGTGTGCTTATTGAAAGCTGAATTTAGAAATCTGCCCAATAACCTCTCTGTGAATTTAGAAGTATGCCCAATAGCCCCTCTGTGAAAGTTGTATTTTGAACTATGTCCAATAGCCTCCTGTGAAAATTGAATCAAGAAGTACATTTAGAAGTTGAATTTAGAAGTATGCCCAATAGCTTCAAGGTGAAAGTTGAATTTAGAAGTGCATTTAGAAGCCAAATTTATGAGTGTACCCAATGGCATCTCTGTGAAAGTTGAAGATAGAAGTGTGCCCAATAGACTCTCTGTGAAAGCTGCATTTAGAAGTATCCCCAATAGCTTATGAGAGAAAGTTAAATGTAGAAGGGCGCCCAATAGCCTCTCTGTAGAAGTTGAATTTAGAAGTGAGCCCAATATCCTAATAGTCTAATACCGTGCCTGGTTGAACCGACTAATCTCCCTGATAACCTCTCTGTACAAAGTTAATTTTAGATTCATGCCTAATACCCTCCCTGTATAAAGTCAAATTGAGAGAAGTGTGCCTAATAGTCTAATATCCCGTCTATACAAAACTGAATCTAGAGATTGACCTAATATCATCTCTATACAAAATTGAATCTAGAGGTAGACCTAATATCATCCCTATGTACAGTTGAATCTAGAGGTGTGCCTAATAGTCTAATATCCTATCTATACAAAATTGAACCTAGAGGTAGACCTAATACCACCTCTGTGTGCAGTTGAATTTAGAAGCATACCTAATAGTACCTAATAGCCTGATCCCATCGCTGTGTACAGTTGAATCTAGAAGTGTACCTAATAGTCTAATATCATCTCTGTGCAAACTGAACTTGGAAGTGTGCCTAAAAGCGTTCCCCCTCTGAATTTAAAAACTACAATTAGAAAGCCCTCCTAAATTCCACCTAAAAGCCCGTACCAAGCATGAGTACACCCACTCCACCATAGCTTGTCGGAAACGACCACCGTGGACCGCCCCCACTCCCCGTTCTCCCTTCCTTCCCGTCCCCCCTTCCCAAAGCATCCCACCCTCCTTCACATTCCCTACCATTCCCCTCTCCAAACACCAAGCCAGAGGAGCTCAATGGCGAGCCAACCACCCTAAAACCACTCCTCCCACGAATCCCACCACCAACCAGTCAACGTTAACCATGCCTGCTCCCTTCACTATCATACCATGCACACCCGCCCTGCAATCATCCACCCCCCGCCTTGCCCACAAACCCCCACCACCTTCCCCCCGACCACACCTTTTCCCCTCCCTAAAAACTGCATGCCTAGCCCAGGCAAGAACCGAAGCCACATCCCTCTCCCCCCTCCGATCCCCCCACCCTCTCTCACACTCCAATCGCAACAGAGACTAAAGAGGAAAAGTACCTGGTCCCCCTCAATCTCTCAGCACTCTTTGCCTCCCCTGTCTCGACCCACCACCTCATTACCCCAATCACCTCCTTCCCCCGTGGCCTCACCCTTCCTGAAACCCCTCTCCCTCGGTTTCTCACCAACCGCAACTGAACTCCTAACCGCCCACACCCCACCCTAAAATCCCCCAAACCAAACCCGATCATCCTAACACACCCAGCCACCCAATCCCGCCCGAAACCCGCCATTTTTCCTGCTCGCCCACTATTCCCATCGATCATCAACCACCTTTCCCCGCTCCCTCTTCAGCTTCCACCCTCTCCGCCTCCACCCCCTTCCACTCCGGCTCCGAGACCAACCTCGCCTGCCGATGTGAACTGCATCCTATTTAATGCCCGATCCGTAGCAAAAAACAGACACTGCATCTTTGACCTCCTCGCCTCTGACAAACCAGACCTGGTTTTCATCACCGGAACTTGGTTCTCTGACGACTTTGCCCCAATCGCTAATGAAGCCTTCCCCCCTGACTACTCCCTCATCCCACTGAACTGTCCCTGAAGAGGAGGGGGAGTAGCATTCATCTTCAAATCTCTCTTCCACGCCTCAATCATCGACAACCAACCTTCCATTCCTTCCTGCAAATCTCTCCTCGTTAAACTATCCCTCTCCCTGTCGCTCTCACACAGCTTCCTAATAATTTACAGACCCCCTGGCTACGATAGACAATTCGCAAACAACCTCTGCGACGCTATTACCACCCTTCAACTAAACCATCCAAACCTAACCCTTCTTGGAGACTTCACATATGGCTTGACATCCCCACCAACCCTATGACACACTCTCTGGTTGACGGTTTAGACGCAATTAACCTCCAACCTCACATAAATGGCCCGACTCACTATAACGGACACACTCTTGATGCCATCTTTAGCTCCGACACCCTGATTCATTTAAACCCCCCCCCACCCTTATCATCTGGTCCGATCACTTTATTCTCTCGTTTGCCATTCGCTCACCCGACCCCCTTCCGGTACTTGAATCTGAACCTCCGAATCTACGCAAATGCTGGAAAAAACTAATAATCATCCCAGACCTAGCCGACACACTCCTCCAGTCTCCACCACCTACCTGCCAACTGAATAAACAACTTACCCCTGAAGCATTTGACTCATGGCTCAACGTACCTCTGATGTGGCTCACACCCACTTGCAAACCATCAACCCGCCGTGGCCTCTTCCCCAGATGGTTCAGTCCTAAGTTGAAAACCACTTAACAACTATATAAATACCTAGAACGCAAATGGCAGAAAGACAAAACCCAGGAGACCAAGGCCACCATGGCCCGACAGCTTTATCAGTACAAGGCCGAAATCCGGAAAGCAAAAAAAGCCCACTACAACTCCCGAATCCTAAACTGCAAAAACCCAAGCAAAGAACTCCACAAAATCATCTCCGAATTCACCAACCCAGCTTGCACAACGACCGTCCCGACCTCCTCACAATCACTGTGCGACTCACTCTCCCTCCACTTTTACACCACGGCTCTCGAAAGAACAAATACTCTAACCACCAAACTGGATCTCTTACACCCACCAGGCAATCGACCCCAATGCCGACTAGCCCACCAGCCGCGACCACTACGCAACCAACGTTCGAATCCTTTAGTCCAATATCACCAGAGCAATTTCTAAAACTTCTGTCTGCCCGCAAACCATCTGGCTCGCTGCTAGACCCTTTCCCAGCCACAACCCTCAAAGAAATTTTCGCATCCACCTGCGCAGGAGAACACGCAAGGTCCATCATAAATGCCTCCCTCTCCTCTGGTATCTTTCCCGATGCATTCAAAACGGTTCATGTCAAACCTCTAATTAAAAAACCTTCCCTTGACCCTCTCGAACCCAAAAACTACCGCCCCATCTCAAATACCAGGTTCCTTGCCAAACTCATTGACCGAACCGCCTACTCCCAACTAAATGCCTTTGTCGAAGCCAACAATCTACTAGACCCCGCCCAATCAGGTTTCAGAGCCTGTCACGGAACTGAAACCGCCCTAACCTCAATCTGGGATGACCTTAAAATGACGGCAGATTCCGCGGGATGCGCCGCTCTAATCCTTCTTGACCCTGCGCCGCCTTTGACACAATCACTCAATCCTCCTAGACCACCTCCACTCCCTAGGAATTCGTGGAACCGCTCTTAAATGGATAGCTTCATTCCTCAAAGATAGGTACCAAATAACGATACTCTCCACCTATACCTCCAAAGCCCGACCAGTCGACATGGGAGTCCAAGGAGCATGCCTATCCGCCCTCCTGTTCAATCTTTACTTGATCACCCTCCCACCAATAATTTGTTCACACAACATCCTGTGTTACAATTATGCCGCTTAACTAATTCTAAAAACCCTGAACGCAAATCCCAACACCCGACCTGACCTGGCCTCCTGTCTCCATGACATAGAACTCTGGATGACCCAAGCCACCTCTTGCTAAACCCCTCCAAAACAGAAATCATTGTATGTGGCAATGCCGAACTTCTTCCGCACCCACTACCCTGGCCATCCGCCATGGGCAACTCTCCGACCCCCTCCAACTCAGTGAAAAATCTTGGATGCACCCTTGACTCTGACCTAACACTCTCGCACCAAGTCAACAACGTCTCAAAGTCCTGCCACTACCACCTTAAAACCCTTAGGCGCATCTTCCCATACCTCTCCTTTCCCAACAGACTCTCTGTGGTCCAATCAATCGTTATATCAAGACTGGACTACGCAAACCCCCTATACCTCGGAGTCCACGCGTACCAACTGAATAAACTCCAAAGGGCACAAAACGCGGCAGCCAAATTGATGCTCACGCTCGGCCCAAGGGATCACATCTCCCCAGCCCTTAAGACGCCGCACTGGCTCCCAGTAGCCCGAAGGGTGACTTTCAAAACCTTATGCATCTCCCATCGAGCACTGCATAAAACCAGACCTCAATATCTTCAAGACAAGCTAAAACCCTAACAACCCCCACACACCCTAACATCAAGCTCAGCTGGCCTCCTAGTCATACCGAAAACAAACTCAGTCAGGTTAGGCGGATCATCATTCTCAGCCTTGGCCCCCACACTATGGAACTCACGGCAACCCTAATCCGCCTAACTGAGGATTTAACGCCTTTCTGCAAACTGCTGAAAACCTGGCTCTTCCCCTAAAACCATCCCGTACCAAACTAACCCAAACAGACTAACAGCATCTCAATAACTCAATCCAACAAACTACCTGACGTGAGAAGTTGAAAGCCAACAATCCCGAATATAAACTAGAATGGCAACCAGAATTAAATCAGTAAAGTAGATCAAAGCAGTGAAATGGTTAATAAGAGTAAATCATACGGAAACAGTAAAGAGATTTAAACTCCTGAAATGGACATAATGCATGAGGAGTGAACGAAGTCAATGGCATGGATGAAATAGTTCTAATGGATGAAGCGTGTGGAACAGATGAATGCGCTGAGTGGAAGAATGCATGAGTGGAAGAACAGATGACTATATAGTTTGAATGTGTGTCTAAATTGAATGAGTATGTAGATCGGATGAGTGTATAGAATGGATGAACATGTTGAGCCGATGGGTGTGTAGAGCGGCTGGGTGTGTAGAGCGGACGAGCATGTAGCGCGAACGAGTGTGTAAATACAGAGAAGCGAGTAGAACGCAGGAGTGCGTAAAACAGATGAATGTATTGTGCAGAACGGATGAGTGTAAACCCGATGAGTATGTAGAGCAGACGAGTATGTGGAGCGGATGAGTATGTAGAGCGCATGAGTGTGGTTAGCAGATGAGTACGGAAGTGCGGAGAGTGTGTAGATCGCTGGAACAGATGAATGTGCAGACCCGGCAAATGCATAGAGCGGATGAGTGTATAGAGCGGACGAGTGTATAGAGCGGACGAGTGTGCAGAGCGGACGAGTGTGCAGAGTGGACGAGTGCACAGTGGACGAGTGTAGAGATGAATAGATAGAACAGGATAATACTGTTGAATGCGTGGAAAGCACGAGTGCGGGGAGTGGATGAGTGCGGGGAGTGGACGAGTGTAGAGATGAATAGATAGAACAGGATAATACTGTTGAATGCGTGGAAAGCACGAGTGCATAAAGTGGATGAGTTCGGGGAGCGGATGAGTGCGCGCAGCGGATGAGCGCGGGGAGTGGACTCATAGATACATAGAATGGATGAGTGCGGGGAGCGGAGGAGGGCGGGAGTGTGGGGAGCGGGTGAGCATGGGGAGCGGGTGAGCGTGGGGAGCAGGTGAGTGTGGGGAGCGGGTGAGTGTGGGGAGCGGGGTGAGTGTGGGGAGCGGGGGAGTGTGGGGAGCGGGTGAGTTTGGGGAGCGGGTGAGTGTGGGGAGCGGGTGAGTGCGTAGATCAGACGAAGGTGTAATGCACGCGAGGGGATAAAACGGACAAACTCCTGGAGCAGATGAGCTACACAGACCAGGTGAGTGCGTAGAACGGATAAGCATGTAAAATGAATGAGCACCGAATGCATACAGAATGCGGGGAGCGGACGGATGAGCGGAGCTGGATGGATGAGCTGAGCAGAAGAATGTGTAGAGCGGAGGACTGCATAGAACAGACTAGTGGGTAGGGCCGGCAAATATGTAGAGCATACGAATGCATACTAACGAATCAGTGTTTATGAAAAAGGGGAACGTAGAGGGGACGAGTGCGTAGAGGGGACGAGTGCATAGAGGGGATGAGTGCGGACCATATAACCCTTCATATCACACCACCACGCTTACTCTCTCCTTTACACCATCACTCAGCTAGAACACAGATACTATGACACCATTCGGTATAACTGTTCTCATACCAACATCCGCCGCACACTCCATATCATTCTAAGTAAACACTGCTGGTTACACACACCCCAGCCAGGCGTTCTCCTCAGGCCTAATGCAGCCACATCCGGTCTGGATAAATCCTGCCAGAACGAACACATACTCCAGATCTCTCAACCACCACACCTACCGCTAAGAAGCAGCTATTATATGAATACCGCACCAGCTGCACAAATACCGGTGCTCACACGCACCTTAACTCTCTGTACTCTCTCTACTGACCTGAACTTCGGTTCCCAAGGGCGTTCAACCTACCAGCGCCTTCAGACCATACCAATGGTATATAAGGCGCTATATAAATGCAAAATAACATAACATAACATAATGGTTCTGTCTCAACATCACCACGAGTAGGCAAACTCAAATTGAAAGTACCCCTTTATTCAATATATTGCATAATCATTATTGCACCACCTTACAGGTACTTAAGAAACCTAATGTAAGTATGAACTGCACAACCATACTGTAGATCCTGATACAAACTAAAAACCCACTAAGCTGTGATCAACCTAACATTTACGTCACATTTAAGCAGACATGGAGGGTCCTCTGAGTTCTTTTCTCCCTCTGTTCCCTGGGAGAAGTTAAGGGGAGGGATCTTGATTCCCTCTTTGGATGCTCCTGGCCTTTCTTCACTGGCAGAAGCTGCAAAGCAGACTGCGTCTTCCTAGAATAATACATCAAATATGGTAATCCTGTATGTTGTGTGTGTGGAAAGACTGTACCTTGAGCCAGGAGACAAGGATGAGTTCTTCTAGTAGCTTCTTGAGAAGTCTTCAGATGATCTGCCTAAAACGAGGCTCCAGCTTTTTAAAGCCAAGTGGTCCACAGTGACTGGTGTAAGCCAAGCCTACCGCGGTGAACCAATCCTGGGGTCCCGGCAACAATCATGTGTGAGGTCATAACCAGATTGCTTTGCAACATGAATGGGAAAGGTGTGAAAACCGGCACAAGGGATGTCCTAGAACTAATATGGTGGAACCCTTCTCTCAACAGAAAGATCTCTGGACTCACTGCTTCTTGTCTGTGTTCTATATAGTGCATAGCCTTATTGCATAAGTGTGAATGAACTCACTGAACCCTCTGTACAATGCAATGCACTGCTTAACATTTAATGTTTAACCAAATAATCAATTACTATAAAGTGCTGTGTAACATGTAATGCAAAACCCTCAGTTGTAATCATTTGCTTTTAAGATAGTAACGTGTAAATATCCACTGTTTGCTACAGCTACTTAGTTCAGCACCCCAATATTAGCTGACTGACTGCCTCTCCAAATTCGGGTCTCCTACCAGCAACCACTTGTTTACTGGCTAATATTTCACACAACAGCTTCAACACATAACACTGCTATATATAAATTAAAATACTTGTCGTCTCTGCTAAAAAATGTCATAGTAGATGTAATGTAGTCTTCAACAGGTAAGCTTAACAATGTTATCATGCAACGTAATGTCCTGTTTTACATGTAATGTTTACCAAATATGCATATGAGGTAGTATAGTGAGTTGCATGTAATTGAAGAGCTCTCGACTGCAATCAGTTACTCTGAAGATTGTTATTCGCATATGTATATATGTGATACCCCCTCCTCTTTTTAATGCACCATCCCTGTATTAGTTGACTGGGTCCATGCCATATGTGGTCCTTATGCTAAGAATCACGTATTCACTGGCAAAAAAATTACACAGCATCTTGCATGCGACAAATTAAAACTGTTACCTGTTATGTTACAGTACTAGATATCTCTGTCAAAAGTTGTGATGTGCCTGAAATGTCCATTGTATTGTTTGTTTGTTTCTTTATTTATTTATAGTACGCACCGAACCCAAAGGTTCTGGGTGAATCAGAAGGATATGCAATTTCTTAGTTACACACAGTAATGATATAGTCAGCAGTACAGGAGTAGACTGGGCACCAGGAAATACAGTTTACATTATTTTCACACTTTGTATGTTTTGTATCATTAACGTCCATCTCCTGCAATGCAATGTAATATCTATCATGTCTTATCAGACTACAGTCCGCAGAACTAAAAGAAAACTAAAGGGCTTCAAGGCCAAGACAATGGCAGCCAGGTGCTATACAAATATCACATAAAATGACATGTTAACGGGCATTCTCCTTTCTTTCTGTTTCTTGCAGTTAGGAACATGGTTCCGTGTTTAGAAAGGCTGTCTTGTGTTTTCGGAAAGTGCAGCTGTCGATGGGTTAATGCACAGAAGCTCACACCCCCAAATTGGAAGATGGGACACCCAAGTGTTGAAGTGTTGCAGCTGACTCCCATGCGCTTAGCTTTGTCTGTGTTTAGTGACATGGCGAAATAAGGGATACCATGCAATACCTGGAAGCCTGCAATAACTTTATACAAAGAATTGCAAATAATGGTCTTAGTACAGACTAGTTGTGACATCAATACTCACCTATAACTTGAACATTACATGACTACCAAATGTAATCACGTATTACACTTGATCTGTGATGTCACAATGCCTGCTGACTGAGCCATCACAGAGTGCAACAGGCAGCCCTCTAAGGTGAATTCAGGATGCCACTAAAACACTTAAATGTCAAGTTGTTGAAGCGCGTTGCTTTGAACTGTGTAATGTGTACAGAAGTTGTATCCGTTCCACATACGTCTTGTTTAATTCCCTATCATGGTTGATGTGGTCGGCACTCTTAGAGATCGCATACCACAAACCAAAATTAAGGTGGATTTCATGCTATTAAATTTGCAAAAAAATCGCTGCTCTCGCAAAATGAAATACATGCATGTTTGCTCGAGCAGTTTATTTTTGCAAAGAACCTGACAAGTCTTCAGTGACATGAGGGTAACATAAATTGTCATTGTGCCCTTTGTCGGTGTACACATCTCCTTTTACTGAATATCAGTATTCATCATACTTCCCTTGATACTTGTAGTATCTATTGCACATGTATTGCATACCTTTTCTTATTTTCTTATCAGTTGAAATGCTATAAACTAAGAAAAGATAATTATCTGAGCATATGGAATGGATGGGATTACACCAGAGTAATTCTGAGTCCAAATAACGGAACCAAATCAGGAAGATGGCAAAGTACTGTTTTATTAACAATTATCTAAAACAGGGAGTCTACAACGAACATCAACAGATGTATGCTCAGTTTCTCAATGATCTCCACACAAAATGTTGTTCTTATACACAAAAGGCGTCAGAGTAACGTCATACTACGTAGCAATAGTGAAAAACCTATCAAGGGTCGGGATTGGTTAAGGGAGACATCTAAGTATACATTTCTATAGGAGCTAGGATTGTTATTGGCTGTCCGTTATCAGGTTGACAACGTATGCCTACCTTGAAAAACATGTCCCTTCAGAAATATTAGATACACAGTTTCCCATCGGTCTTCAAACTATAAGGTCCTTTGTTATATGGACTAATGCAATTGGTTGGCATGCTTGTGCCATGTCTGGACAATTCAGTTCATTTAGCAGCACGTAAGCCCAGACCCAGGTGCAAGGAGATAGGGCATGAAACTACCTCACCACCCAATTAGCCCAGTATCTCTCATTGGCCATGCCTTCTGCCATGAAATTGTCTTTGTACTTGGCCTTGCAGAGTATCCTTGTCTTTGAGAATGCACGTGATTGAGGGAACTCGCTATCGTGTTTGGAAATCCAAGTTCAAACTCTATTTCCATCCTTGGCTCAGGTGACAGGAGACCACGATTTGGTCCATTTTGCAGCTTTTAAATGCTCTAAATGAATTAAAGTTTGGCATCCTTTTTGTTCTTTCTTGCACCTTAATGTGAGAAAGTTCATCCTCCGCACACTCGTCCTTCTTCAGATGAGATAGCTGCCCTTGCCTTCTAGAATCCTGACTTTAGGCCAGGCAGCCTCGTTACGCAGCCCAGTGAGCCTATTATTCTTGCTGTAACACAGTTTTCCATTCCCGCTTCATGGTATCTGGCTTACCCATTTCATGATACCAATGTCCAGTTTCTGTAAACTAGCGGCTTGGCCTGCATTCTATTCACTACTCATAGCCAGCTTCTATTTTGACTTAATCTACCTTTTGTTTCAACGTCTGTACATTTATTGAACGGTTTTCAGCAGCACCTTGTGCACGTGTTAGCTTCTTTTACAGTTGAGAGTTCACTTGATTCTTTACTTCATCAATAGTTTCTTCAGGATCTATACATCATCTTCAGTCAGTATCTCGGGACGTCATGCACACTTTTTATGACGTCACTAGCTTCTCTTTACTCTTTCTCATATTCCTTTAGGGAGTTCCTCCCATAGGTTATCGTCACTTCGGGGTTACATTCGATAAGGTTCTCTTAATGGGTATCTTCTTCGAAACACTCGCTGCAGTATTGGCACAATGGCTGGTGTCAAACATGGCCCTATCTCATGTCTCCAATACAGGGGAGGTAGGGGGAGGATCTCCTGCAGATGTATACAGCTGCTCCTCTACATATCTTTGAGTAAAGAGGCATTTCTTAATGTGTAACTGCTGGTTCGTGCTTTCCCGTATGTAAGGTGGATCTCTGGGTTAATGCTGTTGTCAACATTCAGAAGAGTGATTTAAATCCTGGAGGGATGATTTAGGATTTCACACAAGTGTGAGGGAATGAGTAACATTGAGCTTGGTAATAGAAGTGCATGCTGCTTACAACACCAGCCACTACATGACTGTGGCTCTGACTGCCGTATAAAACAAGTTATAATAAATAACAATATTGATTCAATGAACAAAAATGAAGGTGGCTATTCTGAAGACTGCATGCACTAGGGGGATTGGATACGGTCCTGAATTCCTGAATTATTTAAACTGTGTTATCCTGGTCAAACTACGTCATCTCACTGTCATTCAGATTAAAGAATCGGTGCTTGCATTGCTCCAACTGCAAAGCCAACTGTCAGGTTCACTGTTGACACCTAACTTGTGCTTTAAAAAAAAAAAAAAACATATATAGACACGCGTGGTCCACAGCCGCAGCCACACAATGGCACACCGAAGTTCACCAGCAACATGGCTGCCTTGCATGTACAAAAATGTAACAAAAATAGCACTACAGGGGTCCATCTCTGGGGCATCTCTCTGGAACAGCCTCCCTGCCTCTCTGAAACTTGAGGAGAACCATCTCCGGTTCCGGAAGCACCTCAAGACCTACCTCTTTGCTTCTGCTTTCTCTCCTTCTCTCCTCTGCTGATCTCCTGGCTGAATCTGAAACTGCACTGGTAACCTGGCTACCCTCTGCTCTCGGGACCCAGGTGACCTCCCCACCAGTTGCACATCTGCACTGCCCTTCTGGCAATCCTTGCACTCGGGGACTGTTCTGTATCCCTACAAACCATACTAGCACTTGACACCTGATGTCTGCACTTACCCTTGCACTTGCCAACTGCTGGCCACACTTCTATTTTTTGTATTTATTTATTTTACTGTTATCCTATGTACTGCACTGCCCCCTCCCCGTTGCCCCTGCACTTTTCCTTTCCCCCCTCCTCTGCACTTGCACAATCTGAATGTCACCTGGCCTAGTAGGATCGTTGTCTCTGTCTTCCCTCTGTCCCCCTCCATTGCCTCGTCACGCCTTGAAACACTTGTGCATAGGCGCCTTGTAAATGCCAATCATATCATCTGTATTTTACCACCAATTCTAAACTACAAAGCTTGCCCTTCCATTATTATGAAACTTTTGAAAATGTTTCTTTACACACATCACTAGCTGTATTTTTGTGTGTGGCTTTCTCTTTCCTGCTCTCCCAATTCTATATTTATCCTATTTTTCTTCAACTGGAAGATCTCTTGAACATGAGACAAAGTATTAAAAATGATGACAGTGTGACCATGTGTTACATGGAATGCAATGCCCCAACAATACATACTCAGGATGTTGCAAGTCACCTCTGAGCAATGTAACCTATAAGGGAACTCAGTGCTGGACCCTGTCAAAGCTAGGGGTGAGCAGAATTTCTGCCTGCAAAGCGAAAAGTGCAGAAATTGCACTGGATTCTGCTTCCGTCCTGCGAAATCAGCTTTACGGTTATGCTGCCACTGACATTTTGCAGTTTTGAGCGGTGTTTTGTTCCCATGTTGGTTTCATGTAGCGCAATGAAAAACTTCACACAGGTCTTTTCTTCGATCTGTGCTAGTTTCATGCAGCAACACAAGAAACTTTGTGCAGGTTTTTTCGAACTCTGTTAGTTTTGCACAGTACCACGAGAAACTTTGCAAAGTTTTACATTTCGTGAAAGGTTCAGCAGTGACAATAGAAACTTCATGCAGGTCTTTTTTCGATCCTTGCTAGTTTTGCATAGCGACACAAGACACTTTGTGTAGTTCTTTTTCAATCCGTATTAGTTTCGTGCAGTGGTATGAGAAACGTTGCGTGGTTTTCCCGGATCCAGGTTAGTTTCGTGCAGCGTCACAAGAAACTCTGCATGGGCTCCTTTTTGATGCATACTAGTTTCACTTCGCGGGATGCGAAACTTCACATATTTTGTTTTAAGCGCGTTAGGTTTGCGCAGAGGGATGAGAAACTGCACACAGTTTTTATTTGATTCGTACTAGGTTCGTGCAGCGGCATGAGAAACTTCCTACTGCTCTTTTCGATCCGTGCTAGGTTCACGCAGCGGCAACAAGAAACTTTGCATGACACATTTTGACTTGCGCTGAGTTCACACAACGGCACAAGAAACTTCACACTGCTCATTTCAATTCGCTGGGGGTGGCAGAACAGCAGATTGGGACAGAACGGATTTAACTCAGACAGATTTCACTTCCACAGCTGGTGGAACAGAATTTCACAATTTCGCCCAGCCCTAGTTAAATGGTCACAGAACCCTGGTGTTACTTCCAATATCCAGCTAATGTTCAATGTGGGCAATTTCATCTTATTTATAATAGGACAGTTAAGATGTAACAACTGGAGGATTCATGTAATAGATGCATGTAATGTCAGAGCTAATTATTATAAATATGTTATGCTTATGTTTTATTAAATATGAATAAGTTATAAGGACATTGCATGTCCCCAAGGTGTTCCATGATCAAATAGAGGAATACAGTTTCAGGCCGAGTTCTTTATAAAGTCAGGGAACTTTGAGGTGACTTTAAATTTCGCTTTTATAAGCGGTAGGGAGGTACCTTATTTCTTATAATACATGGCCACACTGTCACCCGCATTAATACTTGGACATTCATTAGAAATCTGGCAGTATTAGCTGCAAATACCACCAAACTCAAATACTGTTACCACAGTTGAAAATGGAGGCCAAGCCTTAACATTGAAGTTGCAGTTATTCTCCATTAGAGGTTTGGAGAAATTACCTCAGGAGCAATTTTGCCAGTGATAACTCCTCACTTTTTCTGGTGTAAATACCTCGACAGCACTGGAAATACTTCCTTCTAATTGACTCCCAAGTCAAAATTTTGTGGAAGGGAAAAAAATCACTGCCATTTCTTCACATTACCACTTTTTTCCATTACTGCCAAAATTGGGAAACAGCATTTAAGAGAGGATGTGTGTTTTAAAATACGCCCTGCTAAGGCTAACACCATACTACATGTCCTCTGCCCTCAAGCACTGGATGAAACCTCATCATAACAATCTAAGACAAGAACCTTGGAATGTGTTGGTGAGGTTCAGGTGTTACCATTGGAATGTACTCAGGAAGATCCACCTTACTTGAATCAAGCCACCATAGAGGATTTATCAGATCTTTGTCCAGCACTTGGTCTACAGTAGCACCATCTAATTAACACTGCGAAAGAATCAAATCCAGAAGTTACAAATAATTCAAAATAAAGCAGATAACCTTTGTGTCTACCTCACAAAGCAGAGTACCCGACTATGCCGGCCCTGCAGTGGCTCAGGACAAAACAACCAAAGTTCACATTTCTAAGCCCTGTCCACCAAACCTTCTAGGGACATTGTCCCAAATGCCTTGACACATTTGGCCTACCATAATGGTCACCAGAAACCTTATATACAGCAACAACACATTATGATCTGCGAACAGAATGTGAGGCAAACAAAGGAAGAAGAAAGAACCCTAAAATCAGCGGGTGACCAGCTTGGGAATGTTCTAGCTCGGCCACTCAGTGAACAACCAGTTTATAAAGACAAACAAACTACCCTCTTCAAGAATTCAAAAAAGAAAGTTGGCCATACAGGCCCAAGCTCCATCTACTCTCTGCTTAAGGATCAAACAGCATTGGCTGCCAGAAAATGTCAAAGTGACCAGAGCCGCTGAACTGCTCTCAATATTGATAACTCTTAAATAGCTATTGTGGTGAGTTGGAGTACCTCCCCACACTCCTTTATGAAGGGAACGAGACATAGGGGTGCTGGGTTGAACCACCTGCTACCCGATGCGTCACCCTGAGGGTGGATGGAGCAGGAACCCAATTTCTCACCACCGTTGTACAGATGCAGTAGTTATAGTTCCTTGGCTCCACAAAGCAAATCAGTGCCTGAAGGAAGAGACCTTAACTATAAGTACCGGCATGCCTCAATGTTCCTACTATGAAGGATAGTGGCCATAACAAAGTTAGCTTTTCTTCAAGGACAGTGTGGTGCACTCATAACCCCAGGAACTCAATTTCCCAGAATGCACCACCAGAATCCAGAAAACAGGGAGCCCTTGTCAGTCAGGTACCCCTCCCCCCCACTCGGGGCGCAAAAGATGATGCATCCAACCGTGGAAACCGCTGACTGTCGTCGAGCAAGCATACCCTCTAAAGAGAATTCCATGATGGTGCTGCACACTGTGATGCTTATGAACCTTGTGGTCCTTTTTACACCATAATAGAAACCATTGTTCGTTAAACCAATCACAGCATTTATCTAATAAACATAGAACAAGGGGAATTACCAATCCCAGAGAGGGATATGGGAGCACTTGAGGAATTGACAATCAAAACCACTTTTAGAAACACTCCACAGCCACAGGTATAAAAAGGGCTGGAGAGGTTTAGTCAGTGTCTTGGACCCGGAGGAAGCAGAAATATGTGCTGTGGCTCCGTTGATATAAAAGGAGATTGCTGAAGAGAGGAGGATGAGAATAACCTATACCTGGAGGAAGGCAGTGCAAGCCTGGAGAGAATGGAAGGAAAGAGGGAGAGCTGCTAATCCCAGGAAGCCTGGGGAAGAAAGGCTGACCAGAGGGATACAATCACTCCTCTCAAATCTATGGGAGGAACTGGAGAGCCAGAGCCTGAGGCTTTCCACCAGTGACCCTGGTAGAAGGAATGAAGAGGGCCCAGGTCTGTGGCAGGAGGGCAAGAGAACATCAGCTGGCAGAAAAGAACCCTTAATGGGGCAGGGATATAGCTATTTAACCTAACAATCCTAAAGTCTGTGATGAAACTGATTGAGACCTGTTATGTATTCTGAAAATCTAAGGTCTTTGAGAGGGACATGAGAGGGACATGAATATGGACAAGGTTCAGGAGGGCCTTGCTGGGAATCTAATGAATGCTAAGGTGCGGGAAGCACATGTGACTCTGAGAGAGATCCAAGGCCAGGGGTGATGTTTAATAGACCCTGAAGAAAGCATAGGAACAGGAGGGAGCTGTGCTGAATCCCAAGAGAGCCAAGGTCTGGGAGGGACAGAGAATACCGAGAATACCGAGAAGCTTACCCTCTAGGAGAGAGCAAATCTTCCATGAAGCAGTAAACCCCAAAGGCAGGTTGGCGCCTACCAATGGTGATAATCAAGTACAGACATGATTGAAGGAGAGAAAGCCATGATAAGCCTCTGAGAGCTCCTAAGAATCAGGGTGAAAGCAGAGAGGCTGAAGGAAAAAACAGAATTTGGATAGCTCCTAAAACAGCCTTCCCAGGAACATGTACTTATTTGGTTTTGATGAGCTTATGGATAGACATTTGAGACTAACACTAAGACTCTTGAGTTGGCTACATATGATTTATTAGTTTATGGAAGCCATGAGGCTAAAAGTCTTGTTAAATTAGGTTTTCGGTCTTTTCTGTTGGTTGCAGCATTTAAAACATTATTTATAGAGTGTCCAAAGGAGGGGTCAGAAATTGCAAGAATAGGTCTAGATTTATAATTTGGACCTTTGTCTCTGAACGTGTTGGACATTCAGAGGGTCCCCCATTTTATCTTGACCCGCCTTTGACACTGTGTACCTTATAATCCCCCTTATTGTTTATAACTCTGCCTCTAATTCCTCTAGATGTCTTGTCCAGCCCTGGTCCTGAATTATAAGTCTTGTCTGGATGCCTGAAGTAGCCCCCCACACCCTGAGGTGAGGTCTTGCCAGTCTACATATACACACCTATGTTGCCTTTCATGCGGTCTGCATGCCTGAAGTAACCCCCGTACCATGGGGTGAGGCTTGTCCAAGTGTGCTTCTAGCACCCATCATTACGCTGAAACCCATATGCGTTTTCTCGCACCTTATGAACTGTTCTATGCACTTGCTGTAACTAGCATATAGATTCAACAGGGCTTTGTGCCCTGAAATAAATGCTCAAATAAAATAAAATAAATAAGTGAATAAAGTCTTTTGACACACCGTTTGTGTCCAGTGTGTCATTGCTCAACTCTACCAAACTACTAAACACAACCAACACTTAATACAACAATACGTAAGTGTAGTGTTTCCCACTTCCACGCTGTTGATAGGCCGGGTTTTTTCCCTAATCCGTTGACTGCTTGGGTAACTGGGGGGTATAAGTAGATTCATCGATATTAATTAATGTGTGGTAATTTACTGTGAAGTAATTACTTTGAAATTACTTTGCCAAATATGGGTATTTAAGGGTAAAGGGGTAAAAAGGGAGTATGGATTGTTTCGGCGAGGGGTAGTAATCAAGGGGAAGGAGGGGCATGGGGGACCCCCCAAAATAAAATAAATACATTACAAGGTCATTACTGTCAATTAAATTACATAGAACCAACTGGGGCACTATCAACAAACTGCCTTCACCATCCTGTTCCAGAATAGTTCTGAGGCTAAGCTGAACGTTGTCTAGTATAACACCAGGACATTGACGCTAAGAAGGCGTGTCTTACTGACATGGTGCATACTCACCGATGTGAATGGAGTAGGTTTCCTTTACACTGCACATGATAGTGAATGGTCTGAGCGAGAGAGAGAAAGAGAGCGAGAGAGGGGGAGAGAAAAGAGAGGAGAGAGAGAGAGAGAGACCATCCTAGAAAATATGTACAGTGCAGCTGCATTTTGGACACCAGGCTAATATATGCTTATTAAAGTTTTTTGCAATCTTGGCAAATTGTGTCCATTACTTCAGCTTTGTGATTAATTGGCAACATATGTGCATTATTTCAGTATTCGTGACACTGAGCAAGCACGTGTATTTCTGTGGAATTGATGACAAGTTTCTAATATGGGCACTCATACAGCCTTGTAGACAGTGAGTGATTGTGTGCATTACTGCATTATTGTGGAGAGGTGTAATGCATATTTACTATTTACACATTGTTAATGTATGCCAAAGGACATTATGCAGACTCATATGTGTGTCGTATGTTAAGACTTTGGGGTTAGTATGTTCTAGTGGTTTGTGCCTGGTGGGGCTCTTACATAAACAGGTGCCACTGGCTAAGTTTTGGGATGATGTTTGCATTTGTTCTACTTTGCATATGTGTTGTGCAACTATGTGCTACGTATAAGGAAGGCTATTATGCACTGATGTTCTGTGGAGCTCGAAGCACGTTAATGCAGGGGAGGGGAGTTGCCAGGGATGGCGCACCGCAGAGATGGCCTGCTCATGGGCGCTCACAAACCTCACTCACCTCCCGACCAGATGCTCTGTTCCACCACAACCTGGCAGTAAGGCCTTGCTAACACCTTTTTCACACATTTGAAAGAGCAGCACTTTTTCAATGGCGAATGGCGGCAAGGTTTCCGTAATTAAGGGGATAATTCATAGAATTCAGCGCACAAGTGGCGCACGCGGCTGGCGCACAGCGTGCGCGTGCGAATCCCTGCGCCAGCCGCGTGCGCCAGAATACATTTCCGCGCACAGCGTATTCATGGATTCCAGCCACCAAAACCAGCCGTGGCGCACAGTGGCGCAGCAACCCTGCAGCAGCGCCAGTTACTCCCCCAAGAACGCCCCTTGCGCAGGGAAAAGCCATCAAAATCCCCAATCCAGCGCAAAGGGCTGCGCTAACCCTGTACCAGCACGGCAAGCGGGGAATGCATATAACAGGGGATCGCGGGAAGTTTCACACGCGATTGGCCCTGTGCGAGTGGGGTACATGTATTAATGGGGTGCGCGGGAAGTTTCGCATGCGATTTCAGCAGGGTACGTGTATTACTGGGGTGCGCGGGAAGTTTCACACGCGATTTCAGCTGGGTACATGTATTACTGGGGTGCGTGGGAAGTTTCACACACGATTTCAGCTGGGTACGTGTATTACTGGGGTGCGCGGGAAGTTCCACATGCGCACCCCAGCTGGGTACGTGTATTACTGGGGTGCGTGGGAAGTTCCACACGCGATTGGCCCTGTGCGAGCGGGGTACGTGTATTACTGGGGTGCGTGGGAAGTTTCACACGCAATTTCAGCTGGGTACGTGTATTACTGGGGTGCGCGGGAAGTTTCACACGCGATTTCAGCTGGGTACGTGTATTACTGGGGTGCGCGGGAAGTTTCACACGCAATTTCAGCTGGGTACGTGTATTACTGGGGTGCGCAGGAAGTTCCACACGCGATTGGCCCTGTGCGAGCGGGGTACGTGTATTACTGGGGTGCGCTGGAAGTTTCACACGCGATTTCAGATGGGTACGTTTATTACTGGGGTGCCGGGGAGTCCCACACATGATTTGGCAGTGTGGGTCCTCCCAGGTGTTCCCTGTACACCCTCCACGGCCCCTGCAGGCAGCCCACACCACAGGGGACTACCCTGCATCCCTGGTCATGTCCCGCAGGCAGCCCACCCAACATGGCCATGACCCCCAGCAAAGGCACATGTCTCCTTGCACTACTGAACACCAACTCATGTCCCCTTGCACCCCCACCCCCCAGCATTGCGAGGCACCTGCCAGCAGGCCCCCACTCATGTCCCACTCATGTCCCCCTGCACCCCCACCCCCCAGCAGTGCGAGGCACCTGCCAGCAGGCCCCCACTCATGTCCCACTCATGTCCCCCTGCAAGCCCACCCCCAGCATTACGAGGCACCTGCCATCAGGGCCCCACTCATGTCCCACTCATGTCCCCCTGCACCCCCACCCCCCAGCATTGCGAGGCACCTGCCAGCAGGCCCCCACTCATGTCCCACTCATGTCCCCCTGCACCCCCACCCCCCAGCAGTGTGATGCACCTGCCAGCAAGCCCCCACACATGTCCTACTGCACCCCCACCCCCCAGCATTGCGAGGCACCTGCCAGCAGGCCCCCACTCATGTCCCACTCATGTCCCCCTGCACCCCCACCCCCCAGCATTGCGAGGCACCTGCCAGCAGGCCCCCACTCATGTCCCACTCATGTCCCCCTGCACCCCCACCCCCCAGCAGTGTGAGGCACCTGCCAGCAAGCCCCCACTCATGTCCTACTGCACCCCCACCCCCCAGCATTGCGAGGCACCTGCCAGCAGGCCCCCACTCATGTCCCACTCATGTCCCCCTGCACCACCACCCCCCAGCATTGCGAGGCACCTGCCAGCAGGCCCCTACTCATGTCCCACTCATGTCCCCCTGCAACCCCACCCCCAGCATTGCGAGGCACCTGCCAGCAGGCCCCCACTCATGTCCCACTCATGCCCCCCTGCACCCCCCAGCATTGCGAGGCACCAGCCAGCAGGCCCCCACTCATGTCCCACTCATGTCCCCCTGCACCCCCACCCCCCAGCATTGCGAGGCACCTGCCAGCAGGCCCCCACTCATGTCCCACTCATGTCCCCCTGCACCCCCACCCCCCAGCATTGCCAGGCACCTGCCAGCAGACCCCCACTCATGTCCCACTCATGTCCCCCTGCACCCCCACCCCCCAGCATTGTGGGGCACCTGCCAGCAGGCCCTGACACATGTCCCCCAGCCAACACGTCATCACAATCTAGATCCCTGGCCCTTATGGGCAGCATCCACATGCCAAACACCCACCCAAGTATTGCATCCACCCACTCAGAATTGCCAATTACATGATACAACCCCAATGGCAAGTATGTAAATGAACACATGTCCCTCACATACACACAATGGGTGTAAGTGAATGTCAAAACCCATATCATGATATGCATGAAACCAATGATATGATACTACACATTGAAGTTTGATGACATTTTTTTTATTAAAAGCAACATAAATGGGATTAAAAATAAACAAACGGCAATGGGAATTAAAAACAAAAAGCAGCATGTCCGTAAAATAATGAAAAACCACAAATCATAATCCAAAGGAAAGGTGTCCAAAGTCACAGTTCAAAAAAGTACATCCAAGGGAAAAACAAAACCAAAAACCATTGCTCCATGGGTAAATAAAAAAAAAAACCATAATCCAACAGTCAACTATATACAGATAAACAATCCAGGGTCCATGATCCCAACTGAAGAAATGAAACCTATCTAAAAATACTACCTAATAAAAAAACTATATACAAAAATGTGGTCCATTGTCCATAAGATCCAAAATCAAGAAAAAAGCAAAAGAAACCTAACACTAACTACATAACTATTTACAAGGGCAGCGGGCTAGTCCAACGGCTTACTCAATGTTGTCATGGGCCAGGGCATCATCGAACTCCTGTTCAATGGCTTGGAGGCGGGCATGTTCCCTGGCCCCGAGGTCTCGCAGGGGGTGGTCAGTCATAATGTAGAAAGCAATAATGTAGAAAGTCAAAATGTCAAAACATTTTTTTAGAAAACAATAATGTCGAAAAACAATAATGTTGAACTTTTTCTACATTTTTTCGATTTTTTCAAAATAAATAAATAAATATATATATAATAAAAATGTGTTGAGTATGAGGGGTGAGAGGGTGGTGGAGGGGTGGGGGGGTGGCCGGGGGGTGTTGGGTGAGGGGGGTTGGGGGTGACCCTCCCTAGTAAATGATACTCTTATTGTTTATTTATTTATTGATAGTGCTAATTGACATTTTGTTTTCGACATTTTTTTTTCTAAAAATGGACTCTTTTCATTATATGTATAGGTTTTCGACATTATTGTTTTCTACATTTTTTTTCTACATTTTTGTAAGTCAACATTTTTTTTTCTACATTATGACTATAAACCGAACGAGATAATGCAGTGTCCAGCTCCAACCCCCTGCGAAGACCCTTGAGGCACTCAGCCCGCCTCAGCGCCCTCCTCATGGAGTTCTCCGCCCTGACCATTGTGAGCCATTCCTCCTCTGCCCGCTGCCACTCCACACCTATCTGCTGGCCCAACCGCTCCCACACGGAAGCCACTCCCATTCCAGGGTTCTCCTGCCCTCCGGCCGATGCCTTCACCCCTGATGTTGATGGCCCCGAGCCATGATGCCTCCCACGTCGAGCCTGCCGCTGCCTCCGACGCAACTGCCTGTGCCAGCACGACGGCATCCAGGCTGATGGAATCCACCGACGCCGTTGTGCACGTGCCCTGCCCGATGATGCCGTCATATCCTCCATCTGCTGGGGTCCAGTTGCTGGTGTGTCCACCCTGCTGGACCTCCGACTCCCGACTGTGGCAGGGATGGGATCCCCACGGAGTTGACTGCATTGGTCGGGGCAGGTCCACAGGGGGCCCTGGTGGCATCTGGGCCGGAAGACGGCATGGAGAACGACTGGTACATAGCCTCCACAGAGGAGGAGAGGGTCGCCAAAGTGCCCGACACATGTACGAGACCCCCAACCACGACCGCTCCCAACTGGGCCACGTTGGCACGGTGCTCTTCGTGATGACGTGCGTGCTCCCCCCAGGAAGCACACACCTCATCACGAATGACACCCGTGCGCAAAGCGACACCAATCAGGACCTTCTCCATACGGCCAGGGGTCCCTTCGTCCGTAGGTGGAGGGGAGTCAGATGACATGGACATCCCCCCCACCTGCGGACGGGCCTGGGATGGGGCATCCCTGCTGGTGCATGGTGGTGCAGTCACAGTGTCAGGGACAGTGACATGCACAGGCACCTCCACGGCGACCTGTGCTGCCTCCTGCCCCTGCCCCTGGACTGCACCACTGATGCCCTCACCAGGCCCCATGTGCGGCTCAGTAGCAGCCTCCTCCTCCTCTGTGGAAACCACCAACCTGGATGGCTCCACACCGTCTTCCACTGTTGCAAGCCCCTGTGGGGGCTCACCCACCCCTTCCGCTGCAGCCCTGGGGGCATAGTAGCCTGCGTGTCCCACGCGTACGCATTATTCGTGTTACTGGGTGCCCCGCGTACTGCGGGAGGTTGATTCCACGCACGTAGGCTGCAGGGTTGCGTGCACGGTTTTAATGCAGTTTTGGGGTGCCTGAGCATTGCGTGACCCGTCACTACATCACCGGGGTCACATACAGCCTTGCAGGTGCAGGGGGGCTGTTAACATCTTGCGTCCCACCCCCTTCACCCCAATTGCCCAGGTCAATTGTGGTGTACACCTCCCATTGGCACTACTCCATCTGTGCCGGCACTACTACATCTGTGCCATGGTTGGGAGGACACTAAAGGTGAGGGGCGCCTCAGCTGGGCGTACTCCTCGTGGCGGGCATGGTCAGGGACGTGGCCGTGGTGACCAGGGAGTAGGGGGACTCCAGGGTGTCCAGGGCGGCCACAGAGGGGGAAGAGGCAGGGGTGCTCCACTTGAGCACAATGTTGTGCCATGTGTCGGTGCAGTCATGCCACCACCCCCTGTGGTTCCGGGGCATGCAGCTTCTGCATCTGGCACTGGCGCCAGTGTGACCCGGCAGTCCGTTTCATCGACTGCCACGGGCCCAAGGGTAGCGGTAGCTGCAGGTGCAGCTGTGGAAATCGCCACCCAGGCCAAGGGTCTGCCAGCGCAGGCTGCGTTGGCACTTGAGGAGCTCTTGGTAGATTTCCAACAGGCCAGCAGGGAAATCATAGGGGCAAGCAGGGCTGCTCAGACCAAGACACATGTCCCTGGGGTCATATGTCATGAGTTTTCATCATGTGTCCTGCTTACTGTCCTATCATCATTTTCAGTGTTGTCACTTAAATCACATTAAGCTGTTGATGCCATTCAACACTGCCTGTCAATACACAGGTGTATGGTTAGACTTTTGATACCATGCTAGGCATCCCTGCTTTTGTACTTGGGTCGAGGGGTGCTTGGCTTGTAGATATGCTACACATTGAATTCACAGTGCACGTGATGCCTGAATTTGACCTTGCACTGCCTTCACATTTCCTGACACACACCATGGAGTCCTTGTACATGTAGGTGGTGAGTGGCGTACACATTTTCTGAACTGCATAGACCCACTTCCATGGAAACCGCCACCTTTCAACAGGTCTGATCACAGAAGCAATTCAAATTTGACCCAGCATGCATGCAAGGTTATATGTTGTGTGTCACATGTCTGCCTGATGTGTTTGTTGTTGGTGTGTGTGTGTGTTGTGTGCTTCTGACATGTGTAGTGACCTCTTTTCTCTCTATTTTTCAGGTGATGATGCAATGGAGGCGGATGATGGTGTTGTCATGCCAGACACAGGGTTGTTACCACTACATCAACCCGGCACAAGTGGGGGTCGTGGGGTGGTAGGCCACGAAAACCCCCAAGTGCTACAGTCCATCTTGTCTGTGGCTGCCTATGAGTCCAGCCTTGATGACGACTCTGACGTCCATGTCGAGTTGGATGAGCATCAAGTCCATGTGTCAGGGGTGAGTGATTCTGATGTGGACACTCCTCTGTCCGCGACACCTGCACTGAGGGATCAGACAGTCTTGGTTCCTCCGCCCGTGGTGGATCGGGTCGCAGGGTCACCCTCCACACCAGTCGCTGATGTGCCTGGAACATCACGTCGACTGGGGCATGTAGTCGTGTAGCCGCGGGCGGTGCCAACACAGCGAGGACACCCGGTCCTTGGGTCCCGCAGGGGTCAAGCCCAGCAACGCGGTCGCCACGCGCAACCGCAGTATACTGAGTGGGAGCAAGACATGACTGCCAATTCAGAACGGCAGGGGGCAGCAATGGAGAACATCGCTGAGAGCATGGAGCGTGTGGCCCGATCTGTGCTCCCCCCTGCTAGGCAGGTGCTTCTCCAGCAGCAGGCGGCACGGTCCACGGCCCGCTCGCTCAGGCTGGGCATGCGGCCTCAGACAGGGCATGCCAGGCTGAAATGTCGTCTCTGCGTCAAGCAATTGCTGCTCACGCAGAGGCGCACATAGATGCCCTGAGGGAGGAGTATGCTTCCCTCAAATCCACTCTGGGTGTCCTTATGATGTCCCAGAGGCAGCGGGCAGAGGAGAGGTTTGCACAGCTTGAGCGTACCATCTCGGCTGAGCTACAGGCTTCCCGGGAAGTGCAGCGGTTGTCCAGCCAGGCCTTGCAGGAGGAACTCAGTGTTACACGTGCTACCTTGCAAGAGGAGGCACGTGTATCACGTGAGGTTCTGCATGCAGACCTACGTCACATCGCCACACAGAACCAGGCTCACCCATCCGACAGACTTGCTGCCGACGAGGGGCAAGCAGCGGCTAGGCGTGGCCAGGCTACTGTGCCACGTCCTCCTTTCCAGGATGAGCCAGACTCGGACGACCATCTATCTCCCACATAGGTCGGGCTGTGCAGGCGTTGAGCCCATGGAGTTTTTTTTTTTGGCTCAGCATCATCGCATGTGGGTGTTGAGCAGCACCCTGTACCTCCTCCCTCCTGGGTGCCTCCCCCCCCGGGTCATATGTGGCCATTTTTGATTTTTCTTTTAGTTTAGTTAGTTAAGTTTCTATTTGATAGTTAGTTTAATTAGGTAATGTAGGTTTTTCATAGTTAGTGTAATTAGTTAATATAGTTTAAAAATGCTTGTCTATTGTGCTTTCATGTGACGGTGCGGTGCTTTGTGGCTTTTGAAGGCATCCACTGTCTGTTCCAGCTGGGCCCTTCAGGCTTGTCTTGTGTTTGCTGCTTGGGGTCCTTGACTCACATATGCCACTCCTGCCTCCCTTATCCATGGGCTCACAAGGATGGTTTGGTGTGACAGCCTTTTACACAAGGGCTTTGGACTGTCATATCTGTGGCATGTCTGGTGCTGTGTAACTTGTGTTGACACCCCTAGTGGGGATGATTGCAGTGTTATTGACCACTGTTCAGCTTTTGCTAGATGGGGTGTTTCATGATTAATGTGTACATTCATTGCTATGCATTGTGTAGTATGTTTCTTATCTTTACTGTACATGTGCTTGTTGCAATTCATGCCGTAGATAGTGTGTTCCACACTTTGGATGTGAAAGACGGACTGATGGTGTGATTTCTGATGTAAGTCTCTGACATGGTCCAGTAATGAGATGCCTGAAGAGACACACACAGATGACTTTAAAGCATTAATCATGTGTTTCATGCCCTTTCTGCAGGGGGATGAGCCTCCAGACCACCTTTGCCAGCAGACATGGCCCATTGGACGTCTGAATTCTGGACACGTTTGTTGGTGCCCACATGCACATGTGTGCACAAGCAGAGGCACGGGGATTGCAGACCTACATCCTAGAACTGCTGAGGTGTTCCAAGGAACTCCAGGCAAGGTGAGCAGCACAGGGGGGCCACAATACAGCAAAGCTTGCACCAGGCCAGTTGCACATGCAGGCATAGTAACAGCACTGAGGGTGAGCTTGGACAAATATTGGTGTTGAAGCACACAATACAGCTCAGATGTGTTGGTGGACTGATGGCTGTTGATTGTAAGGTTGTCTGGGGCACCTGCAGGGGCAGTGGCACATACCCTCCGGTACACCAAGGTCCATTGAGGCACTTGTATCAACCATGTAGCCTTCCGAGACATGGAAAGGGGCAGCTCACAGGGACATACAGCAAGGGACATACTCGGGTGCAGTGCATTTCATTTCCATGTACATTTTGAAACAAGCACTGCCTACTTTGTTTTGGTCATGGTGGAACACAACTTGTTCTGAAGTCAGGCCTTGCTATATGGGTCTGTCTGCTTACCCAGGGAACATTGCATGTTGTGTGAATTGTGACACATTGGTGTTCCATTTGCCACGCACCCACCGGCGGCTGACTTACTGCATTGACTGTGTATGACCCATCACAGGGGTAATGTTACATATGGGTACGAAGCATCTACACCAGATTGTCTGTTTGTAGAGTAGTTTGTTGCTATGGGGCATATTTGGTGGTGTGTTTTTGTGTTATGGGCAGACAGATTATTAACTGTGGCTCTCTTTGCAGCATTGAAGTGCTCCTGTAACCGGACCTGAGAGTGCGCAGGCAGGAGGCCAGCACTCAAAACCAGAGCTAAGTGTCTTGTTGTTTTTCTTTCAAACTGCTCTGCATAGGCTTGCTGGGGGGTGCACTAATGCATGGATGAATGTGTAATTCAATTTGGTATGTTTTTTTTCCCCTAATCACCCGGAGACCTATCCAATTTTAAACCCTGTACCCTCTACCCGGTGTTCCTGCTTCCCGTACGTATCCAACCAACGTTCCCTAACCCTCTTTCCCCGCTGGGGTTGCGGATGCCTGTGTAAGCCCCACACTTGCAGGCGCCAAAAGCCTAGAGGGGGTGGTTGGTTCGTGCCACTCCTAAGCCTGGACTACAGAAGGCCATGACAATGATATCCAAGTTTGTTCGGATTGTGTATGTGTTCATGCAGGTAGTACATTTTTGTGCATTCCCTACTTTCATGTGTCATTCCTCCTCCCCTCTCCTGCCACTCATTCCAGTTATCCAGTGTGCCAACACCTGTCCCGACTGCATATCCCTGACCCTCCTTCCCTACCAGGATCTCAGAGGCCTGTGTGAGTTTGACCTTGCAGGCACCCGGGCCACGGTGGAGGTGGTTGGTTCGTGCCACTCCTGCGCCTGTACACGGGACCTGTGACAGTACACATCCGTTCATGGTGCATGAGTCTATGTTATGTACCACACATGGTTCACATCCTGTTGTGACATTGTTTTACTGTGCTACCTTGGTTGTTACATCATTGTGGTAGTACTTGGCCTTTGTGAGGTACTGCTATGTCAAGTCATCTACTGGAGGGTGTTCTGGTTCGTTTTTCTGGCTTGGATTTTGTGATTTTGCAAATGAGGGTGGACTCTGAGGGTGCAGGCAACTTTTTACACACACGGTGGGAGATGGTGAAGAAGGGGAAGGGTGATCCTGTGGCCAGGTGAAATTGAGGGTTGAAGGCTCCATGACCCAGGTGCAGTTGTTCAGTGGGTCGTGGTCATTTGTGAGGGAGGGGGTTGTTTTGTTGTTGATAGTTGCCTTGCCCTGCAGTGTGATGGGAACCCTGATATTGTTATTGTGGTATCCTATGTACATGTTGGGTTCTGCTGATCAATGCCTGTTTATGTGTTGTGTTTACCTTTCAGGTGTGAGGGGATAGTTGTGGTTTGACATGCTGGGGTGTACACATGGTGAATGTTCACATGTGATGTGTAGAGGACACTGATGGTCACTTGATTGCATATGCATATGTTGAGTGCATGTCCTTACTGACCCACACACTTGCACTATGATGCACTACATGTACAACCACCCTTGGATATCCACGTGTACACTCTGTTTGCCTTCTGGTGCCCACTGTGTCCCTGCAGCACATGTTCTGTGACCAATTATGGATCCTGTACATGCCTAATTTGCTTTTTGATGTGGTTTGTCGCTTAGATGTGATGCTCAGGGTGTGCATCACACACAATAGCTGTTCACTGTGCTGTGCGCTGAGCAGTGTGTTGCAGGAGTTGGACACAGCACACAGAAGCTGCAGTGTTGATTTTGCAATGCACAATGTGCATGTAGACAGGCATTCATTGTTATGTTACGTCTACATCTTTTGTAATGCATTTGGGAATTACTTATTTTGGGTGGGAGGTTGTTGGTCAGTCATTTCATCTGATTCCATGTCAGGCATCATTGACTGATGCCACTGTACATTTTTGACATGGCAATGTGTACCTTATTGGTACTGTGTTGGTGTATGGCTATTGCTTGCCATGTCATGTTGTGGTTTGGGAGGGTTTGAGTGACATAACAGTGATGGTCATGGCCTGTTTTGCAGGTGTGTGTGATTCACACCTTGCATGTCAGGGTCAGCCGCTTCTCTAAGCAACTAGCTGTGGGTAGATCTCTCTCCGCGGCAGGGGCCTCCCTCTGGAACAGCCTTCCTGCCTCCCTGGAACTTGAGGAGAACCATCTCCGGTTCCGGAAGCACCTCAAGACCTTCCTCTTTGCTTCTGCTTTCTCTCTCCCTCTCCCTTGCTAAATTCTTCACTGAAACTGCACTGGATCTGCAACTGGGCCACTCTCACCGACCTCGGTCCCTGCCCAGCCACTCTCCACTTGCACTGCCTCCCTGGAAACCCCTGCACTGCTGGACTGTCTCTCTATCCCTACAGCCCCCCCTTCCCAGCACTTGTCTGCACTTACCTTTGCAGTTGCCACCAGCTGGCCTATTTATTTGTTTTTTATTCTACTTACCCTGTACTGCACTCCCCCCCTCCCCTTCCCCTTGCACTTTTCCCTTCCCCCTGCACTTATGCAATCTAAATGACACCTGGCCTAGTAGTATCGTTGTCTGTCTTCCCTTGTTCCCCCCTCCCTGCCTCGTGGCACCTTGAAACACTTGTGTATAGGCACGTTACAAATGCCATATCATGTCATGTCATATGTCATATGTGTGCCTTTTGGTCACACAGGATAGCTTGTGTTTAAGTAGCTAGGGATGCAGACAATGTGGCACTTCCATGGCAACTATCTCAGGGTGGTAAGGTTGTGACAGTTGACTGTCTCTTTGTCATCATCGATTGTCACCTGGTATGTGCCAGGCCTGTGTGCACTCCGCAGGGGTGGGAGTTTAGGTGAAAAATGTGGCCACAAGCTGGGTCCGGGCTTCCTCGCCACGTGCCCTGTCCCCTCCCATGGGCAGCGCCTGTGCCTGTGGTTGGGGATGTGGGGGCACCACCATGTCCTCCGGTACGCCCTGCTGTGTTGCAACATTGTGCAGGACACATGCTGCCACAATGATCCTGCACACTACTGGGGGTGCATAGAGTAGCTGCCCGCCAGAGCGGTCAAGGGAGCGGAAACTTGACTTGAGCACTCCGAATGTGCGCTCCACTATGGCCCTGGTTGCAATATGGGCAGTGTTGTATCTTACCTGGGTTGATGTGGTGGGGTTCCGGATTGGCGTCATCATGTGGTTGCTCAGAGGGTAGGCACTGTCCCTTGGGGAGGTGTAAATGGTTGTGAATATTGGGGTTTGTGTATTTGTGTGTGTGTGTGTGTGACATGCATGCATGTGCAAGGGCATTTGTACTCACCTAGGAGCCAGGTGTTGCCATGCTGCCCAGCTTCCAGGGCCCGGCTCAGGGCGGACATTCTGTATATGAAACTGTCATGGGTGGAGCCAGGGTAGTTTGCATAGACAGAGGTGATGATTCCCTTTGCATCGCATACCACCTGTACATTGATGGAATGCCAGTGCTTGCGGTTTCGGTAGATGTGCTCAGTGGCCCTAGGTGGACGTAGGGCCACATGGGTGCAATCTATGGCACCGAGCACTTTGGGGAAGTGTGCCACCCTGTAAAATTCCAAGACAATGGCCTGCCTTTCTGCGGGTGTTCGGGCATGTATATGTACCTGCGGACTGAGGGGCGCGCTGTCATTATTGCCAGTACCTGGTGTAGGCAGCGTGACTGCGTGGCCTGTGAGACCCCACCCACTATGGCAGTAGTCCACTGAAATGACCCAGTGGCCAAGAAATGCAGGACATTGAGCACCTTCTCCAAGGGGCTCAATGCTTGGGAGCAAAGGGTGGGGGATGTAAAGTCATCTTCCCACTCCCTGACCAGGTCTAGGATGATATGGGGTGGAAACCTATACCTGCCGTAGACCTGGTCGTCAGGCATCCCAAAAAGGCTTGTCCGTGGTGCAAAAATGCGTGCCCTGGCTATTCTCCTCCTCCAGCGGTGTCCCACGATCAGTGCTGCGACAAATGGGGCATTCATCGTAGCTGTATATACATGTTTGTTGTTTGCGCGCACTTTTATACTGAGCGCGGGCACGCTTCCGCCTGCCTTCGTGTGGCGGATGCGTTGATGCCTGTGTGCGTCTTTTGCCGTGCGCAAGTTTCCCGTATTCGAATCCATGAATACGGGTTGTTCGGGTGCGTGTGGGTATTCCGTGTAGTTCGCTGCAGTACTTCCCCAGTTACGCCTTCTTTTTCACGCGTTATTCCCCATTCCGCGTGTTACGCCCACTGTTCCGCCCACTTTGGTTGTGTGCGGCGCGCTTTTGCTGTGCGCGTAGCGCACGCCGTGTGTGCCCGCGCGCGCCATGGCAGGATTTGGCGCACAGACAGCGGGAAACACGTGCAGCGTCTTCCTTGAATCGCACGCGTGCGCGTGCACTGGGTTTCTCACGCTTGCGCCACCTTGCGCCTGCTTGCGCTGGGATTTTTGGCGCACTTTTGCTCCATGAATCGACCCCTTAGTGTTCATATTTGGGCAGTGAGAACTGACGAGTGCTGTTGCCTCCAGACAGGTCCAGTTAGCTACGTAAATCTATGTCTTCACAAAAGATAATTAAACAAAGTTACACATTAACTCTGCATACCAGTTTTAAACTGACCAAATAATCTCCCTGTTGTCTGTTTGCCATGCACAAAAGGGTTGCTTCTTTAAGACCTTGCATGCAGGAGGGCTGTGTCAAACAACAACCACAAGCCAGTGGTCTTATCATGCATTTACATTTGGTGTGCCTATTTAAGACTTGGATCTATACTTTCAAAGTGTATAATGGACCGTTTAGGTCCGTAATACTTTGCATTCTGGTTCACATGCTAATCCATTCAGAATGGAGAATATAAAACTACAACAATACTCTTTTTGCTTAACATATTTCTATGTGGATGTGTATATTCGTCACGTTCATTTCACATAATTTCACCAACCATGAATGATAATATGTGTGGTTAGGTGCCTCAATCACCCTTGGGATCACACCCCCGTTCTATAATTACCTAAACTGTGTGACCCTGGGCAAGCCTGTAGAAGTGATTCATTTTATAGTGACCATTCATATCCACATCACAAAGATGTTCTAGTGTAACTGCCCATGACGCATCAGAGTAATAAAGACTAAAGCCACCCCATGTGGCATCCTTTTCTGTATTGCCACTTCCGGAACTAACAACACATAGGCATCTTGGAGGGCTTTGCATGCCTTTTGCTGCACAGGGCCCCACACATGCTAAACCTGGCCCTTTCTTCAGTTGCTGTCACACCAGTTATGCATGGCCGGGGCTTCCCTCATCCCCCTTGAGGTGACTCTAGCAAAAAATTCTGCTGGATGGCCATTAAACCAAGAGAAACAATTCTCTGGAGCTCAGGCATTCTGTGTTGTACTAGTGGCAGCCCAAGTCCATTAACGAGGGCTCTGGGCCATTACCCCTGTTCCAGCACTTGGAACAGGGGCTTAAGGCCATTAGCACAACGGACTACCAAAGCAGTAACCTGGGGTTCTAAAAATAAATCGATTTTCCTTGGTTAATGCGACACCACGTCGTCCCGTTGAATGAAGGCAAATCCTTTACAAAGATGGCTGCCATTGAAACGGAAGACAGGGTCCGAACGAGCCCCTCTTCCCTTTCCATGGTGGCCTGCGGGAGGCAAGGGGAAGGAGCGGAAGCAGCAGTGGCTCTCGCCGCCGCCAAAATAAGGTAAGTGGGGATTGGTGGGGGTATTTAAAAAATATTTTTAAAAAGGGGACGGAAGGTGGGTGGAAGATGGCAGCAGGAGGAGCCGGCTGTCACGCGACATGGAACGCAGGCTTTCACTTGCAGTTCAAGCCTGCGTTCCTAGCCACCTGATTGCCTGGCACCCCCCACCAGGGTGCTAATAACCCTTCATGCCCCCACCCCTCGTGGTCTGGTACATGAAGTCTGAGGCCATGACTCCCAAGGTGGTCCCAGCTAAATTGTATTGCACTCTCTCTTCCCTAATTGCACTCTGTATCACTCATAATCTTCTAGCGATTTAAGGCCCTTTTAGGGGTGGATTGTGTGTGTGTTTTTATCTTACAAATACCTTGGATTGGATTGAATTAACTGTTATTTGAGGACAGGTCAGACTGCTCATGCCAGGTACCACATACTTTTTGTAATCTTCGGAAGGGGTTGTGTGTGTTGATGGCAAGGTTAGATGGAGGTGAGTTGACATTACGACAAAATACGCATTTCTTATTAAGGTATTTGGTGCCTGCCAGTAACCACAATGCACAGTATGACCAAATAATACCACATTGCTGGGAAACACCCTCAGCACTGGCCGCCAGTACTGTAGAAATGTAGTACTGTAGTACTTGTGAAAAGGCCCAGTGTACATTATGTGCATAGCGATTCACACGTACAAGCTTGTTATAGCAGGCATTATCTGTGAAATATAAATATCTGTGGTCATTCTTATGTTGCCAAAATGTTATGCAAAGCAGCCAGTAGCCCACAGTGCTACTATTTGTCCCATCCTCCTTTTTCATAGGGGTATTTTGAAAGAGCTTAATAGGTAATCATTGTTTGTTTCTCAGTGTTAAGACGGATTTCTGAACTCTGTCCTGGCGGCGCAGAAGTTCAGAAGGCCAACCTAATTACTTGGAACAGGGTAACCTCTGGACAATCCAGACCAATTAGGGTAGCGATCGCAGCGGTCAAGACTAGGTCTCAAGAGGGGTGAGGGTGACTGAAAGCCCGCAATGAGCACACAAAGCAAGGACACTTACAAATTACTCCAAACAGGTGTTATATTAAAAATAGATACACATTTATTCCAAGGCCTTTGCAACAATGACCGTAGCGAGAAATCACAATAAAACTCTAGTAAACCAACACATACCAAACCAATACAATATATATACAAATACAAACAAGTCTAAAGCGTGAGATGCACGAAATGTGTAGTCCACCTAGAAGGGGAGGAAAACAGGCAGTGCGAAATAATGATTAGACCCAGTCCACCTTCAGAGGCACCTAACTAAAAGGAAGTCCAAGCCCTACGAAGAGTGGAGCCTTGTGCTCAAAAGTACCTGCACACGCTGGTGCCAACAGGCAAAAAGGGGAGTCTCTTCGAGGGAATCAGGCAGTTCAGTTTGGTGCACAAATGAAGAAGAACAGAGTTCCGCGACTCAAGCGCAGCCTCCACTGTGGGCAGAAGCAGAGAGCGAGTATGGAAAGGCGTGCTGTTTGACACAGCGGGGAAAAGCTATGGGCTCCTGCAGGAGGGCGACCAGTTCCTAGCTTTGCTACTCACCGGTCCCCGATGCAAGCAGACCCAGGCTTCTCCACGTCAGTTTCAGTGCTGGCAGGTTCAGGGGAGCAGGGGATGTCTCGTCGTCGTGTAGATTCTGCAGCAGCAGAGTTGAGTTAACGATGTCCCAAAAGAAGTGAACCCACACAGTTTGTTACCACAGCAGGGCAACGGAGCGGCCGTGTGTATCTCAGCCAAATGTACACTACTCACTTCAGACCTGGGAATGCCAAGTGTACGAATCGTGTGAGAGTGACAAGGACTCGAAATACAACACAACCTGGCGGCGGTTACAGAGCAAGACTCCTGGGTAGGCTGGTCAGTCTTCTGGATGGCCCAGAGACACCTCCGAAGGCTTACGTGGAGGAGATGGTGAAGATGCTGAGAATAGCTGTTCCCGCTATTCCAAGGGTCGAAGTACCAGTACAAGCCTTCTGGTTTGATCAGAGGTAGAAAGGGTTTCACAAAGCGACAGCAGTGCAGAGGAGCAGTCCTTCAGCGGGTCACCAGCGATTCCTCGGTTCAGCCTCGTGGTTGCAGGATACTTGGCTCCTGTATTCCTTTGTTCGTGAGAACTCAGGAGATCGACATGGTAGTGGCATTTCCAGCCCCCTCTTATCCACGGTTCCCTTCGCGCCAAAACGGAGGGGACCCAATGGGAGATCCGCTCATAAAACACTCACACCATACGTGGACCTATCACGGACCACGGTGGTCCCAGGCATTCACACCACACTAGACTCTCTGGCACCCAGGATGTGTATTGGGACCAGACATCCCAGCCCACATCCTGGAGGCACACACAGGGCCTGTAGAAGCCCGTGAAAGCATCTGTGTTTTGCGGGAAAGTACATGCTCAAATAAGGAAGGCCCCGGGTCATCTCGACCTGGGGAAAGTGAAGGGAGCAAGACGGTCAGTGGACAGGACAAAGGAGCCTCGTGGTCTGGCCATTTTGGGCTAAGCGCGAGAAACGCGCTTAAAACGCCAAAAGGAGCTCAAAAACACAAGAAACGATCGCTGCCACCATTCCCGTCCGTGATTCACTTGCACCGATCAGTTACAATCCAAAAAGAGTATCTAGGGCCTGTAGAAGGCTAGAGACCCAAGAGAGCAGTAACATAGCTTACAGTGCCCTCTTGTGTCATGTTGCACGAAAGCTGCAACATGATAAAGAAACTACGGAAAACAGCGTTTCCCGGTACTGACTGTCTTAAGGGCATGTCAGTTTCCCCGTAAGAATGGAGCGAAAGCCCAGAGGAGTGCGGCAGAAGGCTGTACTTCTCTGGCAAAGTCTAGATCATGGTGAAAACAACAGCAAAAAGTTTAGGGGTTGCCACATGGAAGGAAAATACCAATATTAAGAAATCTTTCCTAACACTCGCCCCTCCCAGACTATGGACAGGGGGAACTAATCCACACCTGGATGAGTCTCTCGTTCAGGTCGGTTAAACATTCTGGACAACCCATCAGCATTGCTATGTTGGACACCTGGCCTATGCTCAATAGTGAAGTCGAAGCCTTGTAGACTTATGGACCACCTAAGCAACTTTGGATTCTCTCCCTTCATGTTCATTAGCCACTTTAAGGGATTATGGTCAGTTTGCACAGTGAAGTGGGTCCCATAGAGGTAGGGCCTCAGCTTCCGTAGGGCCCACACAACAGAAAAACATTCTTTCTCTACCGTGGACCACCTGAGCTCTCTGTCCTTAAGCTGGCAACTAATAAAACCAATAGGGTGTTCCTTACCCTTCTCATCTACTTGCGATAGTACTACTCCTATCCCAGTGTCAGAGGCGTCCGTCTGCACAATAAAAGGTCTTTGATAATCAGGGGCCCTAAGGACAGGGGCCTGGCACAAGGAGTCTTTTAAGCCATTGAAGGCCTTCTCACACTTGTCGGTCCAAGTTACCTTCTTGGGTTTCTTCGGAGTGGTGAGGGCAGTCAGAGGGGCAGCTATGGTGCCATAGTCTGCCACGAAGTTGCGGTAATACCCCGTGAGTCCTAAGAAGGCTCTCACTTGGGTTTGTGTAGTGGGGGTAGGCCAGTCTTGTACTGCTTGTACTTTACTGGGAAGAGGCTGTATCCTCCCTCCACCTACTTCATGTCCAAGGTAAACCACTGAGCCTTGTCCAATCTGGCATTTACTAGCCTTTATGGTCAAATGTGCTTTCTGAAGAGCCTGGAGCACAATCCCGAGGTGTTTCACATGGTCTTCCCAGGTGGCACTGAAAACTGCTATATCGTCCAGATATGCAAGACAGAATTCGTCCAACCCATTCAACACATGATTCACAAGCTTCTGGAAAGTGGCAGGCGCATTTTTCAACCCGAACGGCATTACCCTGAATTTGTAAAGGCCGTCTGGAGTAGAAAACGCTGTCTTCTCCCTGGCATGTTCTGCTAAAGCTATTTGCCAATAGCCAGCAGTGAGGTCAAACGTGCTGAGGTACTTGTAGGCACCCAAAGTATCCACCAGCTCATCTGTTCGAGGCAAGGGGTGTGCATCTGTCTTGGTGACAGCATTCAGAGCCCTGTAATCCACGCAGAACCTCAATTCAGAAGTGTCTGCCTTTGGAACCAAAACCACAGGGCTGGACCAAGGACTACTAGAGGGTTCAATCACCCCAAGGTCTAACATCTTGTTGACCTCGGTCTTAATATAAGACCGTACTTTGTCTGACATCCTGTATCCCCTACTTTTGGTAGGTACACTGTCTCCTGTGTCTATGTTATGTTTGCACCAAGGTGTCAAACCAGGCGACTGTGAAAACAGGGGGGAAAACTGCCTAAGCAAACTTTTCACCTCAGCCTGCTGATCAGAAGTCAGGTGAGGGGCCACTCGGACACCCTCAAAGGAGCTATCTGAAGGACCGCTTTGGAACAGGTCGGGGAGAGGTTCATACTCCTCTTCCTCACATCTGAAGCCAGAAGCAGTGCTGCGATTTCGACTCTTGGGACGAAAGCCTTCAGCCTATTTAAGTGAAACACTTTTGTAGCCTGTCCAGGCCTTCCAAGGTCCACTAAATAGTTAACCTCACCCAGGGGCTCCACCACTGTGTAAGGGCCTGACCATTTGTCCTGTAAAGCTCGAGGCCTTATAGGATTCATGATCAGAACTTGCTGACCAGGTGTAAAGTTGATGAGGGAAGCTTTCTGGTCGTACCAATGTTTCACCAGCGCTTGTCCTGCCTTCAATTTATCACTAGCCAAGCCCATCAGAAGTACCATCCGTTTTCTGAGCCCCAGCACATAATCTACTATGTTGGTAGTAACAGGGGGAGTGGGCATCTCCCATCCCTCTTTGACTATGGCTAAGGGTCCCCGTATAGGATGACCGAACAGAAGTTCGAAGGGGCTGAAGCCAACACCCTCCTGTGGTACCTCTCGGTAGGCAAACAGTAAGCATGGTAAAAGAAGATCCCATTTTCTTCTCTGAGGTTCTTCCAGAGCCCCAATCATGCTTTTTAACGTTCTGTTGAAACGTTCCACCAGACCATTGGTCTGGGGGTGCTATGCAGAAGAGAACTTGTAGGTGACCCCACATTCTTTCCACATAGCTTGCATATACTTCGACATAAAGTTGCTACCACGATCCGACACATCTTCTTTAGGGAAGCCAACCCTCGTAAATATGCCAAGTAACGCTTTTGCAACTGACTTGGCAGTTACAGTTTTCAATGGGATGGCCTCAGGATATCTGGTAGCATGGTCGACCAGCACCAGGATAAACCTATTGCCTGAGGATGTTTGCGGGTCAAGGGGACCAACAATGTCGATCCCTACCCTTTCGAATGGTATTCCCACAACTGGGAGTGGTACCAATGGAGCTTGGATTGTCGAGCCAACCTTACCAGATAACTGGCAGGAGGCACAACTCCTGCAGTGACTTTCTACTTGCACCCCCATCTTGGGCCAGTAGAAGTGCATGGATAACCTTTGCTTGGTCCTCTTAATACCAAGGTGACCAGCAAGGGGCACTTCATGCGCCAACTTCAGGAGGAAGGGTCTTACAGCAAGGGGAAATACCAACCTCCTATGGTCTCCTTCTGTAGACTCTTGGGCCCACTATACAGGAGTCAACCTTCCCAATAAATCCGATGCGTCCCAGGAGGTTCACCCTCAAGCTGGGAGCAGGCCTGTCTCCTTAGGCCTTCCAGAGATGGGCACTCACGTTGGCCTTTACTGAATTCTTCCCTATCAGGACCACCTTCTACTAACAAGTCTTTTAGTTCAGGATGGTCGTTGGGGTCAAATACTTCAGGCATCGCCAGCTCCTCGTCAGGCCCGGGCGACTGACCAGCTTCCTCCACCGCAGTGGTAGGCAGCTCGGGGGAATGTTCTCTTTCCCTCGTCTTGACTTGTTTACTCCTTTCTCCTTGGGTTTCCCCTTCGGCTGGGGCGGCGTATTGGTCTTGGCCAATGCTGCCCGTGCTTGAGACCGTGTGTAGGGTCTGTCGGCAGTGTCTCCTACAAGCCCTAAAGCTCTGAGATCATTGCCTAAGAAGACCTTTCCTGGGACGTTTCTCTGAATGCTCACTGTAATCCTGACTGCTGTACCATTTAAAGTAAGATTTACAAGTATTACTGGAAACATGCGAGGTGGGCCGTCAGCCAAGTTAGCGGGCATCAGAGTAGCTCTGGCAACTTCCTCTGAGTCTACCAAGGTAGAATCCACTACAGTTCGACTGCACCCACTATCCCTAAGAGCTGGAGTACCTACTCTATTGATCAGCACACTGGGCCTCATTACGACCCAGGCGGTAAGGGGTTTACTGCAGCGTTAACAGCGCCGACCCTTACCGCCTGATTACGAGGTCCCCTAGTGCCATGGTGCTTTTAACACCTGCTTTTAGCAGGTGTTAAAATCCATGGCGCTAAGGGACCATGGAGTTAATTACGCCACCGTAATTTACGGTGGCGTAATTAACGCCTTCCCCACTCCCATTATGCCCTATGGGGCAAAAATGGGAATGGGGAAGGGTAAATGGGGATTGGGGACTTACCGCCCCGCCAAGGTCGGAATGGGGCGGTAAGTCCGCCAACCACCATGGCGTAAACGTAGTTTACGCCATGGTGGTAAAGTCACGGCCCAGGCGGTAACTTACCGCCTGGGTCGTAATGAGGCCCACTGTCTTTAAAGTAGTGCTTGGTATTATCTGGAATCCTAGCATAAACCTCTGCGACTTTAGGCTCCCAGGAACCCAGGGAAACTAAAACTACCTCAGCTTCTAAACCGCTGGGGAATGAGTCTGAGGAGAAGGATGCTCCTGTAATCTCTTCTTCCTTGTAGGAGGAGAAGGCCAGATTAGCGGAGTGGACTCCCAAAGGTTTAACCTTACACCGGGGATCCCCCTTCACGTGGTCAGTTGTTCCACAAGCAAAAGAAGATCCATTGGGTCTGTTTACATAGGGAGGCTTATTGTAACCAGAGTTCTGTTTCGGAGGCTGACCTCCACTACCCTGTGAGTTCTCTTGTGTCTTACCCTTATTTTTCTTTTTGTGGCCCTTTTGAGAAGAAGATTTATCAGATTCTCCACCCTCCTTATCTTTGGATTTTTTCCCTTCCTCCTGCTTACCAGGATGAGTTTTGTCCTTATGGGACACTCGATGTGATACCCATAAATCGGCTGCAATGGCCAGCTTCTTAGGATCTATCTCCTTCGAATCGGCCAAATGCTGCTTAAGCTCCTGGGAAGAAGATGCAAAAATGTGTTCCAGCATGACAAGATTTATCATGCCTTCAAAGGTAGAAACCTTATAACCGTCGACCCAGCCAGTCAAGTTTTTTAAGGATTCAGTTACATAAGATACCCAAGTACCACCTTCTTTTTTCTTGTACTCTCGGAATCATTTTAAATATTGGGCAGGAGTCTTTCCAAACTTTAAAATGAGAGTTTGCTTTAACATTGCGAAATCAGCTCGCTCATCTTTGGACATTTCCATAATGGCACTGCAGACAGAATGGGGCAGTCTGTTGAGTAACCAGGCAATCTTATCAGCATTATCAACTTGTTGAACTTCACATGCATACTCAAACATATTCAGCCAGTCCATAATGTCATTCCTTTCCTCATACACACTGAGCAGATCTTTCGGAAACCGTGGATTAGAGGAGGCCCCAGACCCATGTCCAGGACCCTTGGATCCATTTGCAACCTGAGGCTTGGCCAGTTCCAACTGGTGATCCCTGTCTTTCTGTTTTTCTGCCTGTTCGATTTGTAGTTTGGCTATGCTGAACTCAAGCTCCTTCTGCCTAAACCGCAGCTCTTGCTTCTTGAATTCAAGCATAGCCTCCCCATCAACACTGGCAGAGGAAACATTAGACATCTCATCCTCCCTGTCCTCGTGGTCGCAGTGGATCAGTGCAGCGGCAGAACCATCGGTTCTACCAGTGAGAGCAGCCCCACCTCCTTCCGCACTGTCCTCAGAAGTTATAGCGTCAAGCTGCGCTTCTTGCCACGCCACGATTCTTTGGATCATATCCAATTTGGTGCCTTGAGAGGAAACACCTCTCTCCGCACACATCTTTTTCAATGTTTCGGATTTGGAAGCATTTAAAGTTAACAAGGTATTTGTTTCCATACTGTTAGATAGGACTATGGCCTTTTTAAAGTTATACTACGACAATTCACTACGTGTCCTGGCAGGAATAACTTGAAATGCCTTAGTTCGTGCGCGACACTGGATACCTTCAGTCGTATCCCACCGCTGCCACCAATTTGTTAAGACGGATTTCTGAACTCTGTCCTGGCGGCGCAGAAGTTCAGAAGGCCAACCTAATTACTTGGAACAGGGTAACCTCTGGACAAGCCAGACCAATCAGGGTAGCGATCGCGGCGGTCAAGACTAGGTCTCAAGAGGGGTGAGGGTGACTGAAAGCCCGCAATGAGCACACAAAGCAAGGACACTTACAAATTACTCCAAACAGGTGTTATATTAAAAATATATACACATTTATTCCAAGGCCTTTGCAACAATGACCATAGCGAGAAATCACAATAAAACTCTAGTAAACCAACACATACCAAACCAATACAATATATATATACAAATACAAACGAGTCTAAAGCGTTAGATGCACAAAATGTGTAGTCCACCTAGAAGGGGAGGAAAACAGGCAGTGTGAAATAATGATTAGACCCAGTCCGCCTTCAGAGGCACCTAACTAAAAGGAAGTCCAAGCCCTACGAAAAGTGGAGCCTTGTGCTCAAAAGTACCTGCACACGCTGGTGCCAACGGGCAAAAAGGGGAGTCTCTTCGAGAGAATCAGGCAGTTCAGTTTGGTGCACAAATGAAGAAGAACAGAGTTCTGCGACTCAAGCGCATCCTCCACTGTGGGCAGAAGCAGAGCGCGAGTACGGAAAGGCGTGCTGTTTGACACAGCGGGGAAAAGCTATGGGCTCCTGCAGGAGGGCAACCAGTTCCTAGTTATGCTACTCATCGGTCCCCGATGCAAGCAAACCCAGGCTTCTCCGCGTCAGTTTCAGTGCTGGCAGGTTCAGGGGAGCAGGGAACGTCTCGTCGTCGTGTAGATCCTGCAGCAGCAGAGTTGAGTTAAAGATGTCCCAAACGAAGTGAACCCGCACAGTTTGTTACCACAGCAGGGCAACGGACCGGCCGTGTGTATCTCAGCCAAATGTACACTACTCACTTCAGACCTGGGAATGCCAAGTGTACGAATCGTGTGAGAGTGACAAGGACTCGAAATACAACACAACCTGGCGGCGGTTACAGAGCAAGACTCCTGGATAGGCTGGTCAGTCTGCTGGATGGCCCAGAGACACTTCCGAAGGCTTACGTGCAGGAGATGGTGAAGATGCCGAGAATAGCTGTTCCTGCTATTCCAAGGGTCGAAGTAGCAGTGTTCGATCAGAGGTAGAAAGGATTTCACAAAGCGACAGCAGTGCAGAGGAGCAGTCCTTCAGCGGGTCACCAGCGATTCCTCGGTTCAGCCTCGTGGTTGCAGGATACTTGGCTCCTGTATTCCTTTGTTCGTGAGAACTCAGGAGATCGACATGGTAGTGGCGTTTCCAGCCCCCTCTTATCCACGGTTCCCTTCGCGCCAAAACGGAGGGGACTCAATGGGAGATCCACTCATAAAACACTCACACCATAGGTGGACCTATCACGGACCACGGTGGTCCCAGGCATTTACACCACACTAGACTCTCTGGCACCCAGGATGTGTATTGGGACCAGACATCCCAGCCCACATCCTGGAGGCACACACAGGGCCTGTAGAAGCCTGCGAAAGCATCTGTGTTTCGCGGGAAAGTACATGCCCAAATAAGGAAGGCCCTGGGTCGGCTCGACCTGGGGAAGGTGAAGGGAGCAAGACGGTCAGCGGACAGGTCAAAGGAGCCTCGTGGTCTGGCCATTTTGGGAGCCAGGCCACCATTTTGGGCTAAGCGCGAGAAACGCGCTTAAAATGCCAAAAGGAGCTCAAAAACACAAGAAACGATCGCTGCCACCATTCCCGTCCGTGATTCACTTGCACCGATCAGTTACAATCCAAAAAGAGTATCTACGGCCTGTAGAAGGCTAGAGACCCAAGAGAGCAGTAACTTAGCTTACAGTGCCCTCTTGTGTCATGTTGCACGAAAGCTGCAACATGATAAAGAAACTACGGAAAACAGCGTTTCCCTGCACTGACTGTTTTAAGGGCATGTCAGCAGAGGCGTTGCTAGGGGGGGGCTAAGGGGGCTATAGCTCCTGTTCTTTTGGCTGTAGCCCCGGATAGAATCTCAGTAGCTACAGCCAAAAGGCGAGCTAGGCCCCAGTCCCAACAGTTCCAACATCAGCATAGCCACGGGTCTTTTCCAGACCTAGCAACACCCCTGCATGTCAGTTTCCCCGTAAGAATGGAGCGAAAGCCCAGAGGAGTGCGGCAGAAGGCTGTACTTCTCTGGCAAAGTCTAGATCATGGTGAAAACAACAGCAAAAAGTTTAGGGGTTGCCACATGGAAGGAAAATTACCCAATATTAATAAATCTTTCCTAACACTCAGTAAGACAAGTCTAAAATTCCTATTATGATTATAATATATACTGGAAGTGATCATTCAAAATGAATATTGAAAAATGTATTTAAAAAAGGCCCAGTTTACAGCGCTTGAACCACATAGTTGTAGATTCTGTAACTGGTCCACAAGCCCCTTACCAGGTCTGTGAGAACTCCAGAACTGCAATGTAGAGCTTATCCGTGTCTCGTTCACTGCACCCCATTTGAAAATGTTCCCTTAGTGTGTAGGCAATATTTCTGCGGGACACACAAAATGACAATGCATGTCTCCACGTATCAGGCTGGTCCCCGCCTCAGGTAATACCTATGTCACTGCTGGTCTCTTTCTAATTTTAGTCATAAAAAAACACAGCACAGCCTCCCCTTCAGGATATCTATACTTCGTCTCTGGTTGCCCTGCTGTCAGGAATTGGGTGCGTTGACTCTTGCAAATTCTAGACTCTCCTTTGCCTCAAGAGCCTTCCCCTCCCCTCTGAAGCACTCTCTTGTGCAGCCTCTTCTCAAGAAACCCACAGCTGATCCTTCTTGCCCGGCTAACTATCACCCAATTTCCATTACTCCTTTTCTGGGCAAACACCTGGAAAAGCTGGCCATCTCTCAGCTTAACCTTCATTCTGATTCTGTCGGCTGTCTCCATGACCATCAGTCTGGCTTCAGAGCTGCCAGAAGCACAGAAACTGCTCTCCTGAACATCCGTGAAGATTTGCTCTCCAACCTTGACTCTAACATTCCCTCTTTCCTCATCCTACTTGATCTCTCTTCTGCCTTCGACACGGTCAACCATACTATCATGCTCAACCGTCTCCATGACAACCTGGGTACAGTGGTCGAAGTGAGTGGGAGCGGTCGGGAGCGGTGCTCCTATACTTTTTTAAATTACCTTTTACAGCTCCTATACTTTTATTTTAAAAAGAAACCGTTCCGGAATGGTTTTCTTTTAAATTAAAAGTGTAGGAAGAAGTTGAAACCTTCACTTTCAGTGCACTGCACTGAACGTTCCCTTAAACATCAGGTGCAAGTGTTTTAGGGGGTGTATTTTGTGTGGGAGGGGTTGTGGCAATGGAGTTTGTGGGGAGCAGGGGCAGGCAAGCAGTGAACAAAGCTCCACTACTTCTTTTCATACCCTTCGACCACTGCTTGGGTATCACTGATCAGGCTATCGCCTGGCTGACTTCTTTGCTCTCTGATCGACCCTCCCAGGTCCAACTTGGGTCCTCCCTTTCATCTATCTCCCTTTCTACCTGGTGTGTTGCCCACGGGTCTAACCTCTCCCCCTGGCTTTTCAACCAATACCTGGCAGCTCTCGCCCACCGCATTGCCATTTTCTGCTCCAATTTTCAGTGCTATGCTGATGACACTCATCTCATTTTCAGGCTTCCCTCGGCCATCTCTTCTCCTTCTCTCATCTCTGATTGCCTATCTGCCATTCAGGATTGGTGTGCCCCCAACGATATCTGCCTGAATGCCAGCGAAACGGAGATCCTCCTCATTGGCTCGCCTTCACTCTCCTTCCCTGTCACTCTCTGGCCGGCCTCCCTTGGCCCTCCTCCTACCCCCACCTGTGAGGCCAAGAACCTCAGGGTAATCTTTGACTCTACGTTTTCCTTCTCTGCCCACATCTCTGATGTCTCAAAAAAGTCGAACTTCCTACTGCACCTCCTCAGAGGTATTCTGCCCTTCCTCTCCTTCCCCCAAAAGCTCACTGTCTCTCGAGCCCTGGATCTCTCAAGTTTGGACTATTGCAACAGCCTCTTTTGAAATGTACCTGCGTCTAATCTCCGCCCTTTGCAATTTATCCAGAACAAGACTGCGAGACTTGTCCTGGGCTGCGCTTGAAGGTGTACGTGTGGTGCAAAGGTGTTTTTGGGTCAGTTCCATTTTAGTATTCCTGCAGGTTTGCTCCTGTTTTAAGGTTTTTCTGCTGGTGGTATGTTCTCTTTTTTGTAATTGTTGAAGTGTGACATAGTTTAAAATAAATCCTTAAATCCAAATAACAATATCAAAATGCAATCATTACTAATACACTACAAAATATAACACAATGTATTAAACAACAGCTAAATATTTCTTATTTCATAAAGTGAGATTTTCTTGTTGGGTGGGTGTTGATATTTCCGATGGTGGCAGTGCTGGCGGGCTGCACGTGCATGGCATGTTGTACCAATATGATTCGATCTAATGGAATATGCATTTGTTTTGTTGCTCGTTGGTTGTTTGTTTCTTTTGTTCATCCAGGCAGGGCCTTAGTAGGCCAGGTGTCAGATCATCACGTGGGGATGTTTTACAGCTCTGTGCTGTAATTGTTGTTTCACTCTTTGTTTGAATACTGAGCCTTTGCCCCAGAGGGACTGTAGAAGGTGCAACATATCTTGATGTTGAATGTTGTTTCCCTGAGAGCCAACCAAGCTCTTTCTGAGCTGGCTAGTGGTCTCAGCCTTGATTCCACTCCACACATGGCACTACACATAACATTTTACGAAACTGTACAGGATGGTCCTTGGGTGACTACCTTGTCACCCAGTATAGTAAATGAATGGCATTTAGGTAATGGCCCATCTGTCACTTCTTATAAACCGGGACTTCATAACAGAGTGAGCTCCAAATGGTGCTCTGGGCAGGGGGCATCACCCAGGATGCCCCGCACAGGTGGATGGATACACACAGCGTGGTTGAGTGAGCAGTGTTACACTTCAACATTGTCTTCTCGAGGCATTCAAGATGCAACCATGGCTAGTTGGTCGTTGACATGGCAATCTGCCAATGGAGATGGGGATTCAGTTTCCAGTGGACACACTGGTGCCTTTCACCATGGTTCCATCTCTTTCCATCATTTATCCTTTCACTGGGGAACTTTGACTTTAATAAAAAATGCAATTAATGTTGTTTTTTTAATAAATGTGTGGAGATCCATTGTACCCGTTACCCCTTTCTACTTCCTCTTTCTTTTTTTGAACGGGTTTGTTTTTTGTTTGTGTTCTTTTCTGCTTTGAGTTGAGCCCTAGAGAAGAGTCACTGATGAAAAGACATGCATAAGTGTTAGAACCGATAAAAAATACATTTGACTTTTTATCACCAGCTCCTGAGAAGAATGTTTTGCCGGTGGTCTACATGCTGTATTCAGAACCATCAAAGTTGGCCCGGAATGTTTAATATTGGGGGCCCACTAACCCTTGTAAGCTATTGATTTCCCCTTACTGGTGGTTTATTAATCCTGGAAGAGCTTGTAATTAACTTCTGATTAGATCATGTCTCTGCCCGTGAGGAAGGGGAGCGTCCTCTGAAGTCGGAGATTTATCAGCCAATTCTGCAATTAATGCATCCTGAAAATAATTAATGGCCTCATAATGAAAAACAAGCCAACTACAGGATTCCGAGTGGTACCCGCAAATCACTACTCAAAAGAAAAGGCGGTGGTGCAATGGGACTTGTCGGGGGACCCTCAGAAACAGCAAGTCATTCTTGCCAGAAACAGTAACAGAATTTAAAACCTTCTGTGAAAGACCTTGCCGGTATTCAGAATATAAGAACAATTACCGAGCTAAAGAGAAAATTGACTTTACGGTGTTGCAGCAGTCAGTGAAACGTTACCCGGGCGGGCTGTCCTTATCTACTGTGAATATGTCTGTATGTGTGCATCGGATGGGCAGATAGACAAGTGGTCAAAGAAGAAAATAAGGTGAATCCACCCTATTAAAACTGGTGCTCTCAGTTGGCCCCTGTCAGGGTTGCACAAGTACGTGGTCTAGTGCTTGTATGGTTTGAGAAATAATTTACTTGCAAAAAAGCTGTTTGAATTTATCATAGGAATTGTTTATTCACATTCCTCTATGTGTACTTCATGAAGTACTTCTATTTCATATTTCATGGGGCCAGGCAAACATAATGGTTAGCTTTTCCATGTACATGTGCCAATGCATTTCGGTTATAAACCATCTTCAGGGCTGTACATATTGTATAGATTCTAAATTATGCTTTGCCCAACATTCACTTTCAAGGCAAAGGGGGACTCCTACATCAGCCATAGACTTAGACAATACATACTTAGGAAGACCTGTAACCACTGTAAATGGATTGTAAATGTTGCCTTGTGATGCATATTAAGTTACTTGCCAATTCTACCTAGTACTGCACCTGTAGGGAACTGAACTTTAGCTTACGTCACATCTAGATAGAAATGTGATTGTTAGCATGTGCCAGACTCAGGATTCTTAACTTTAGCCTGCGTCGCATCTAGATAGAAATGTGATTCTTAACATGCACCACACTTAGAATTCTGAACTTTAGCCTGCGTCGCATCTAGATAGAATTGTGATAGAAATGTGATTCTTAACATGCACCACACTTACAATTCTGAATTTTAGCCTGCGTCGCATCTAGATAGAAATGTGATTGTTAGCACGTGCCACACTCAGGATTCTTAACTTTAGCCTGCGTTGCATCTAGATAGAAAAGTGATTGTTAGCATGTGCCACACTCGGGATTCTTAACTTTAGCCTGCGTCACATCTAGATAGAAATGTGATTGTTAGCACGTGCCACACTCAGGATTCTTAACTTTAGCCTGCATTGCATCTAGATAGAAAAGTGATTGTTAGCACGTGCCACACTCAGGATTCTTAACTTTAGCCTGCATTGCATCTAGATAGAAAAGTGATTGTTAGCATGTGCCACACTCGGGATTCTTAACTTTAGCCTGCGTCACATCTAGATAGAAATGTGATTGTTAGCACGTGCCACACTCAGGATTCTTAACTTTAGCCTGCATTGCATCTAGATAGAAAAGTGATTGTTAGCATGTGCCACACTCAGGATTCTTAACTTTAGCCTGCATTGCATCTAGATAGAAAAGTGATTGTTAGCATGTGCCACACTCAGGATTCTTAACTTTAGCCTGCGTCACATCTAGATAGAAATGTGATTGTTAGCATGTGCCAGACTCAGGATTCTTAACTTTAGCCTGCGTCGCATCTAGATAGAAATGTGATTCTTAACATGCACCACACTTAGAATTCTGAACTTTAGCCTGTGTCGCATCTAGATAGAAATGTGATTGTTAGCATGTGCCACACTCGGGATTCTTAACTTTAGCCTGCATTGCATCTAGATAGAAAAGTGATTGTTAGCACGTGCCACACTCAGGATTCTTAACTTTAGCCTGCATTGCATCTAGATAGAAAAGTGATTGTTAGCATGTGCCACACTCAGGATTCTTAACTTTAGCCTGCGTCACATCTAGATAGAAATGTGATTGTTAGCATGTGCCAGACTCAGGATTCTTAACTTTAGCCTGCGTCGCATCTAGATAGAAATGTGATTCTTAACATGCACCACACTTAGAATTCTGAACTTTAGCCTGTGTCGCATCTAGATAGAAATGTGATTGTTAGCATGTGCCACACTCGGGATTCTTAACTTTAGCCTGCATCGCATCTAGATAGAAATGTGATTGTTAGCATGTGCCACACTCAGGATTCTTAACTTTAGCCTGCGTCGCATCTAGATAGAAATGTGATTGTTAGCATGTGCCACACTCAGGATTCTTAACTTTAGCTTGCGTCGCATCTAGATAGAAATATGATTCTTAACATGCACCAAACATAGAATTCTAAACTTTGGCTTGCACCGCATCTGGATAAAAATGTGAATGTCGGCATGTACCGCACCTCGATGGAATCCCATAATTGCAAGAACAGCAATGCCAACTAACCAACCAACTAACAATTTCATCCCTCTGCATACACCTCTCAAACTCTAACCAAACACAACCACAAGCCTAAAACGCAGCAATTCGCACAAACTTCACAACAATGCAACAACAAAACAAACCACACATAGACTTGCACAACAGCACACGACAACTACCGACCGTAAACCACCCCCAAGCCCAGCCAACGGACATACCGGGCTGAGGCTGCCAACAGCACATCATTGCTCTCTTGCACTTTTCCAGACTCCGAAGATGTCATCGATGTGTCATACCCATCTTTTGATGTATTTCTGCCAAACTGGAGGCTTCAGTTTATGTGTGGTCTCAAATGTGTACAGAAAACTATTGACATATGATGGTGCCATTGTGGCTCCCATGGCTGTCCTTGATGTTTGTAAATAGTACGTGTTATGTTGGAAATAGGAGTACTTGTTGTTATGTTGGAAATAATGGTAAGAGTATTTGCCCCACAATGCAAATGCACGGGTGTAGTTACATCGGCGCTATCACCAGGATAGAATATAATGGCACGATAAACTGGTCCCACCAGGTTTATTTCGACCCCATTGGCATACTGAGTGAATGTCGAGGTACTCAGCTGTCATACTGTATTTCTTACTTGTGTATCTGCATTTTTTCTCTAAATGCCATCTCTTTTGTTGTCCTTTTTGTCTTGTGGCATGATGTGCATTTTGATGTAATTGGTTTATGATTTGCATATAATTTTGGTATATGTGATGTTGCTATTGATATTGTTTATGTCATTATTTATAATGTTTATGATTTGGTCTCTACGCCACCCTTCTGTATTATCTGTATGACACACTGCGACTCTAATTACTAAATGGCGATGACCGCGGGTTATTATTGGGTAACATCGTTGATGTACCACTGAATATATGCCTTCCTTTTGCATATGCATAATTGATTGTACGTTCTTTCCCCTGACATACGTTTTACGATTGATTTAATGTTATGTTATGATATGTTAAATTAATTTATTGAGGGCAGATACGCCCCAAAGCATCTTGGCACCGGTTGTGTAAAGGAATTTCCATGTTTCTATTGAAAGCTAAAATAAAAGAGTTTTCAGCAGCCGGCGGAAGGCAAGATTGTCAACTGCCCCACGTAGGGAGAGAGGCAAGTAATTCCAGGCTTTAGCAGCAGCCACAGAGAAAGAGCACCCACCTGTCCGTGAGAGCCTGATCCGAGGGACCGCCACCAGGAGAGCAGATCGAGAGCGCAAAGCGCGCGTTGGAGCATACAGCACACATTTCTCGTGCAGATTTAATAACCAGATTATGAAGTTTAGCCCTGATAAATTATTACATATAAGTCCGAAATGCATTGGCTCTTTTTGTGCATCTGCACCAACCCATAATTGAAGAAATTGTAACTTTTATTATAACCAAAGAGGATTGAAAATGTAATTGACAAAAACGTATCGTTATCCCTCAACAGCACTTGATTACTCTTAAGAAAACGTTTTCAGTTAATCCACACAGTGGATCTTAGGGTGTGCAGCCCACACTAAAAGCTAAATAGCCTTGGTCTTGTTCTTCAGTTTTATCCTTATGCCACGCACAAAGGCGCTAATTAGTGGGCATGCACCCCACTCAACGACTTTTTTCTAACAAGAAAAACGAAGTTTGATCAAATCATTGTTCTGAAAATGAGATAGAACGTTTTTCTGTGCCCACTCACCATCTACGTAACCATGATAATACAACAGTTATTCCATACAAAAATACTTCTGGATCAAAGGTAACTCCTTGTAATGCCATGTGGCCTTTAAAGGCTAATAAAAATTATTTCACAGTCAGATAATGTATCCCTGGAGTGGAACACACTATTCCTTCATCAGTAAAAGATATCGGGCCTCATTACGAGGTAGGTGGTAAGGGATTACCGGCACCGGTAAGGACACCGGTGCCGGTAATCCCTTACCACCCTATTCCGAGATCCCTTAGCGGGTCCCTCCCGTAACTCCTGGTAAAACCAGGCGTTAAGGAAGGGACCCGTTAAGGGACTTCAGATCTAATAACGGTCGCAATCGGTACCGTTATTAGCTCCATCCCCATTCCCATTGAGCCCTATGGGGTTCAAATGGGAATGGGGAATGGTTCCCGGAATGGGGACTTACTGGGTCCTCCAAGGTTGGAATGACCCGGTAAATCCCTATTTCGGGAACCCGGACCCGGAATGCGGTAAGGGGGTAGCCATGGTGCTAACAGCACCATGGCTACCTCCTACCTGGTAATGAGGCCCATCGACATGTTGAGTTTCATCATCAAGTTACACCCTAATATATCAACTGGCATCTGCCTAGAATACAAAAATGGCATCGACACGTCATGTTCTCCTATAGAGATTAGTAATTAGTATGTAAAAGGAACTAAATTCGTCACCCCAGAAAATCCCTGCGCATTCAGGGCAATACATGAGGTTGGATATTTTCCCTCACGGACACAGGAACAAGTTGATCCATTGTCTACAAGAAATGAAAAGGTTTTGCCTCCTATTGTCACCTTAACCCTTGGTTCCTTCTGGGGTCTGGTGTCGCGGATAGTACTGAACACATTAGGTCTCTCTGTGGGTTGTCCTATTGTGTGTATACATTCATCCCAGTGAAAGGATTTCCTACTATCACAGTCACATTCCCCAATTTGGGTGAAGGTGCTTGCTGAACGGCTGTGTTCATATTCCATCATGGTACCACAGCCTGTTGTGTTTGAACTTGCTGAGGTCATATCTGTTGTGTTTGCATTGGCACTTGCTGTAGCTGCCCTTGTGGCGTTTGCATGTTTAATGGCACTTGCTGCTTTTGCTGTGGTTGCGGCGCATATGTCTGAGCCTGCGTGTGACCATGGGCATAATACTCGTGTAGTTCTGAATTATATTGCAGAATATAGCCCAGCCCCCTCTTGGAGCTTTCCAATGTTGCTGCATGTCTCCTCTGCTTCTATATGTTCTAGCTATGTGTCCCATTCTCCCGCAATTCCAACATTGCTGTGGTTGTCCACCATTAAATCCTCCCCTACCCTGAGGGTTTTGAAATCCATCTCTTCCTCCTCCTCTAGGCCCATTCCCTCTTTTACCCACTCTGATTTGGGGGATACATTACGTTACTGTGCTGTCCTGGTTGCATCCCATGCGTCACCCCACCTTCAATAGTCGTCAATGACACTCCCTCTTTTGCTATTCTTAACAACTTCTTCTGAAACAACTTTGCTTCCTCCTGCTTTCAACTCTCAGCTTTCATCTAGTTTTATTCCTACATTATTCGGCAGTGATGCACAATCTTCAATTGTATTTCTGGCCATGGTTTCACTTCCATTTCCACCTGTTTCTTCAACTGCCGTTGCACTGGCTCAGACAGTCCCTGACACAAAATGTGGTAAAATAATGCCACTGTTTTATCCCATGCTTCACGTGTCTCTTGGTGCCACCTGTCTTGAATATCTTGAATATAAGCAACAGGATCTTCATCCTCCCCCATCTTCCTAGTCATAATCGCACCCTTGTCTGATGTATCAGGATATTGCACCCTGAGTGCCTGCCATAAATCTGCTCTAAATGGCACTCCATCATGTGTCGTGTTTTGTGCAGTCACACCTGCGTATCCTGCTCGCTTCCAAATGTCATCTGCTCTCTCTGCTGTGATAGCTGCCAGCAGGCCTTTTATATCCCCTATGGCTAATGTCATTCCTGATGTCATTCTCTCTAATTCATAAATCCATTTGCACCTTAAATTGTCTTTATCCATTTGTGGTCTTGGTATATATTGTGGTTGCCCCTCCCCCCCTTTTCTCTAATAACGGGAATTGTGAAAATCCATGTCTGTAATCATACCTGGCTACACTCTTTGATTTCCTGGCTGGGCTAGTCTTGGCCATATGTCTTTGTCCTTGTAGTGCCCTTAACCTACTCACGTAAGGCGGGGATACATCGCCTGTACTGCTTGATCATTCTTGTGGCCGATCAGGATACAGTGTCAATGCTGGTGCTCTCTCTTTGGGGTCCTGTGAATCTGACCATTTTACCCCGTTCTCCATACTTGATTCATTTGAGAATCTGCATGCACACTCTCTTCGTGCTCTCTTGTTTTCTTCCCTTTCTTCGTCTGACGTCATCATGCTCCAGCTTCTATGAATGTTATCTTTTTCCGCATGATCAAGATCTAGGGGGTCATTACAACCTTGGAGGTAACCATGCCGCAATTTGTGGCATGGTTTCCCCCTTACCGGGTACCGGGTCCAGGTTCCTTGAATGAGGAATTACCGGGCCATTCCAACCTTGTAGGACCTGGTAATTCCTCATTCAAGGAACCCGGACACGATACATCCCCATTCCCATTCGAGCCCCTATAGGGCTCAATTTGAATGGGGAGGGAGCTAACAACAGGCCAGTTGTTAGCTCCCTGGTCTGCTAGCGGGTCCCGCAAGCAGACTCGTAATGGTGTGGTAAGGGGTTGACGGCTCCGGCACCATTACCGGCGCTGTTAACCCCTTACTGCCAAGGTCGTAATGACCCCCCTAGTCTACTTAAAGACAGCTCTCTGTGCTTGTCTGTTATGGCATCATCTGATCTTCCTCCCGTTTCCCTCGAAAGAGACCCTTCTACATTCTCTTCAGCTTTACATCCTTCTTTATCCTTCTTCTGCCTATATAAATCCCCAAGTATTTTCTCTATACCTTCTGTGTCCCATTCATCAGCCCATGTTGGTAGTCTTGGTACTCCTTAAAGCTCCCTGCGGGGCTGTTGTGACCCTCTCTCTTCCACAAGTCGCTCTTGTGCTTCGATCTGCACTATGCTTTTATAACATAGATATTCTATCTTGTCATCTTTTAGTCCCCTACTTCTGTTCATTTCCTCTTCCCTTTTCCTCATATCCATTAATTCATCTTCCCCTCATCTTCTTTGCTACCTTCATTCTTTCATTCTTTGTGCTTTTATCGCCTCTCGTCTCTTTTCTTCTAGCCTTTCTTTTTCCTTCCATGCCTCATAACCTCTTCGTTCTTCCCTTTGCTTGCATTCTCTTTCTTTCTCTTCTTTATATGCTCTCTCTCCCTTTTCTTTCTGTTGCCACTCTTCTCTCTCTTCTGTTTCTCAAAGCCCATCAATTCCCTTAGCTTTGTCCTTCATTTCCTTTTGTTTCCTGGCTTCTTCCTCTATCTCCATATGTCTATCTTGTCTGTCCTTCCTCTCCTATTCTGTTTACTTTAATAGGATGTCAATATATACATGCGCTCTCTGTCTTTGCTCTCTTCCACATTTTTGTCACTGATATAGACGATGGGGGTTCATATGTTGTATTAATGTACCATGCCATTGCTTTCGATTCATTTAAGGGGTAAAATCCCTTCTCCTCTGTATCTATGCTCTTGTCTTCAGGAGTGTAAGGAGAGCTAAAGGCTTTTTATCCTCACTTTTCTTCTGATTAAGCATCCACTTCTTCTCCGCCAGATCTTCTTTCTCGCTTTGATACATTTTCGATAATGCTAAATTAGCCAACCTTTCCCCCCACATCTTTCCCTTATATTTGCATGTAAATATGTCATCATATGTTGCAATGCTGCTTTTGACAATGAACCCCCCTGAGTCCACGGCATGTGTTTTATTAGTTGTGCCTTTAACCCATTTAGAATGATACTTCCTTATATTTGCTGTGTATCTCGGCAATGTTCTGCATAGGTGTAGAAGTGGAGTGTCTCCCATAGTGACACATCGCTTTCGACTGTCTAAACTTACCTGACCTTTTATTCGTTTCTTTATTTTGTCAAATATACCGCACTGATCAATTTGAGCAGGCACCATCAATTGCAGCTTATTATCCAAAAATCAAGTATTTTATCTGCTTTTAAAATTCTATGCAACAATGTTTCTTTTGTTCCTTCATTTACACTTGCTATCAATTTTTAGTATATCGTTGTTGTATTAGTCATATTTTAAGAAGCTCTTTTTTATTTATTTGTTAGTTTCCTTTAATTTTTACCCTTCTGATTGACATCAATCTTTTCATCAAACAATCTAAAAAAAATCATCTTAATTTTTTACTGTCGTTTTACATCTATTAGTTTAAAGACAATAACACCTGGACACTGACATATTTATAACCCCGCACATGTGCACTTCAATAATTTCCCCTGTGTACACCTTCCTTTACTACCTTCAGTAAATGTATCTCATCTCACTTTTACTCCATTTTAGAGTGTGATATGTACCCTTCTTGTTTGTTGGCTTTGCCTCAGGTATTCTTAACACCCCTATATCCTATATGTACTCTTTTTAGTACGTATCCAACCACCTCCTTGGAACTGGGAATCGAGGTATCTACTTCTCTTCTTTATAATCCCCAGAAATCCTGTTACTTATATTACACAGCCACAGTAGTGGCTGTGTAGTTATGGTTAAGTTGCTGTTTCCATAGAAAGAGCACCTTTTGGGCGGTCTATAACTCCGCTCCCCCTGGACGAATCCTCACCAAACTTTGCAAAAAAAGTGTATGGGCCACTTATTTTTGCAAAGTTTGGTGAGGATTCGTCTAGGGGGGGGAACACTTATTGGGGGGGTGCCAAAACGTCTTTTTTTCCCATAGACTGAATGGGGGAAAAACCTTGCGCATGGCTACAGGCCAAACCGCAGGCCGGTTTTTCACCAAATTTGTGGCAGGGGCAGGGGCTTGGTCCCGAAAGTGTGCTTTTGTAAATTTGGTGACAATCCGTCCAGTAGTTTCCTTAAAAACGATAAAAAAGTATGTCTCTAAAAATGTGTGATATCTATGTCCGCTCCGCGGTCACACTTCCCTGTTCACTCTGTGGAGAAGATTTCAATTGGCTATTCCATGGCGTGCTGCCCGCGACCATGTTGCGCTTTCACCGATTGGTTGTGCCACAGCATGAAGTGCATCATAATCTTTCGATACGGCCGCCATGTTTACTTCGTTTTCTGTTGTACGCGCTCATCGCCGCTAACATACATAAACAAAGAAGACACCAATGCACTTGTTACACTTATGGGACACTGTTTCGAAAGGTGAGCGTTAAGGAGATGTGGCAGTACAAAGTCAAACATTGATGTATTCTTGTTACCACTGTCGTACGGTACAGTGGGACTTGCTACTCATTGTACGAAATGAATTTACTGTGTCCATGTTAAAATACATAAACAACATTACTGCGGTCAGACTGGCGGCCTACAGTTTAAAATCTAAGCCAGCCACCTGCACTATTTCGTACACACAGCAGTTCTGCACGTGTACGGGAGTAGCGGTTCTCATGAATAGCTGCTGATATGTTGTTGCAAAATGAGAATGTATTTCCATTCGGAGTGAAGGTCACTTGATATTCGCTTTTCAATACGAGTTCAGTACAGCCACATATTTGTTGGCACCCATAAGGGTCACTTGTTTTTTAACCTTGAGCTACAGGGAAAAAGCAGAAAGAATGCAGGGAGTAACAGTTTGAAAAACATATCGTTTGATAAGGTTATGCTTCAAAAACGTTTGTACCGAACATGAAATACCAGTTCCCGAAGAGGCACTCTTCCAAATATACTACTGGCTGACTGTTCTGAACGCAATGGAGGCAGTCCATATAATGTAAGTTTATTTTTGACACCTATATACCGAACTGGCTTTAAATTTTTACTTTAGAAAAGAAAAAATGTAATTTTCCTAATGAATTACAAGCTTTCTGTGCCGTTGAAATTATTTTTTTCCCAATATGGACATTGCACATTGTCGCCGTTTGTAGGGTTCCACTACATTTCCCCAAATGAAATTCATATTTAGTAAAAATGGTATATGTTACAACATTTTTTTGTGCAGAGGTTGCGTATTGATACATGTTTCTTTTCCCCTTTCACCGCTCAGCTACTTCCAAACAAACATCTTATTATTCCAGCTTTCTGTGCCATTTTAATGTTTTTTCCCATTATGGAGATTGCACATTGTCGCCATCCATAGGGTCCCACTACATTTCCTCCTATTACAATAATTTTTACTGAAAATGTTATTTATTACAACTTTGTTTTGTTCAAAGGTTGCGTATTGATACCTGTTTTATTTCCCTTTTCCCCCTCAGCTACTTCCTTCCCTATTGTGATTGTCACGGATTGCAGCTGCCGAGTGACGGCTTTTTTAACTGTCAAATGCAACTGTTCGTCATTGGTTGTCTGTGCGTTATAATTCAGTGGGATGACCGTGTCGGACCTCTATGCCCTTACGCTGCTGTCGCCATAAGTAGTAACATCCCATCCTTTCTGGTGGTGTAGATCACAGCCATTGACGTCGTCTTGCAAATCAATGTGCGATGAAAATGACTACTGTGCCGGCAACGCTTACTTTCTGTGTGGGAAAACAACAACGTGGCCATTACCATTAACATTTTCATTGTCGACCAAAGAGACAAACTTACTACTTTTATGGAAATGTGAATAGGGCGATCATTTCGCACAGTTTATTGTGAAACAAACCTACTTCACTAATTCCATAGGGCAATGATTTTGCTCAGTTTATTGTGAAATAAAACTACTTTACTAATTCTTAAATGTTAGTGTTTATTTTACAAATTTACTCTCCTATTTCAAAATGTGGCGTGCTATGTTGCAGGTCCTAATGTGTTCTTTTGTAGGTGATGCATCATGGCACATAAGTCCTTATGGACGTATTTGGTTATGCTGCCAAGGAACGTTATAGAGAAAGGTATTGCATACCACTTGCTTTGACTACGGCAGGGTCATGCCAATCTCATATGCTTTAGTGCCGTCAGGCCAATCTCTGTCACCGTCAGGCCACTTTCTGTCACCCAGATGCCCCATTAACCAACATTAGTTCAGAATGATTAGTATCTTTCTAAAAGAGGAAAAATGAGGTAAGGTGCACTCAAAGTGTTTGCTGTACAGAAATGTTCGTAAAATAATACATGGTTACACCCTCCCAATACACATATTTTCACACCTTTTGACCTGTGCCACTTATGAAATTATGTGTCGAAAGGTGAGTGGTAATGGTGTTGCTTGCAGTATTTCTGACGTGATTGCACTTGCCATCACAGAGTTTCTTGGGATTTTGTGCAGACGTAATAAGACTAATCCCTTGCGTTTTGTACACATTTTTTTATAGACAAAAATTACTGCATGTACAACACATGTATGTAAAGGTCATTGACAGCGACAGAAAAGCTTTGTGTTGTGCATGTGGTAGTGTTTTGCTCTTTAACAAGTGTCGTCATGTACATAACAAATCAACGGTGTAGCGTCTATCTCTGAGGGGTAGGTTCTATGTATGGTTAGTGGCCACAATGTCGGGGAAGTGGGTTCTGGCCATTAATGGAAGGGACAAAATATTGCTTTGAAGTCGCCATGTCCACCAGGGACTGGCTTTGTGGTAAAGGTCTTGCTCATAACGACACATTTCTCAAGGAACAAAAATGTGGTGCCATTACGGGCACACGGTTATTTTTGCTTTCTGCAGGCTGTAATGGAAAGCGAAGAAGGGTTTCTATCCAACACCCTTCTTCCCTTTCTATGGTGGCCATCTTGGAAAATGATTTGTTTTCTTCAGCCGGGAACGCCAGAGGCGTTCCCGCTGAAGACAAAAAATCCTCTTTTTTGGTACCACGGGTTACTTCTGTAAAATCTCGATTGCTAATGGCATTCATCCCCCATTTTTTGGGGAGGAATGGGGGTTAATGATCCAGAGACGTCGTTATGCACTCTTGCTTCTATTGTACTGCAAACTTTCCCTGTGGAGTTCTATGCTGGAAATTTTGCAGTTACAAGTTCGTACAAGAATATACAATGTACTTCCACACTATCAACCAGGCACACATGTTATTGTGAAGTGTGTATGAGTTTTCGAACGGGCCCCCATGCTGTGCACCAGCATATGATAATGTGGCATTCTTCAGGGGTGAAACATGTCATGTCGTCAGTGGTGTCATCAATGACATTTGTATTGGCATCCTTCATGTTCTGGGGGATAGTGGTAGCAGTGCATAGTGCTAATGGCAGGAGTGGGTGCTTGGCCTACCATAACTGGCGAATTTCAGGGGTTTTTAGGTTGTAATGTGATCCGTAATGGCAGGCTGGAAAAGTTTTTTTAGTGAAGAGGACAGGTTTTTGGTAGGTCAATGTTTACAACACCGCCCCTCCCACAATTTTTGCCACCTTGAATGTTCTACTTACATCCGTGTCTCAGCTTGAGTCCATCAGCATCGGTTCTCCCTCAATCGACCAGTTCACCTTCTGTCCACGGGGCACCTGCGGGGACCGGACAGGAATTTCGTCAAAGGGTAACCTGCCAACCCTATCCTCTTTCACATGATTTATGCGTGCCTATCTCCACTGGATGCTCTGCAGTCTTCTGGCTAGTGGCAGGAGCAACCGACAGTCTGGGGTCCCTGGTCTGGGCCTAGGTCGATTAGACCTTGAACCATCTGGACCTCTACCAAATTGTGCACTAGCACCTTGAAGCATCTCTTGTGCTAGATGGAATTGCCAATAAAATATCTCAGACTAAATAACCGGACAGTATCAAAGAATATGGCAAAGTACTACTTTATTCTTATTTTGATAAAGCAGGGTCACTGACAAACATCGGCTGACATTTGCACATACACACGTGGCCCTCAGTATGAGGTTGGCGGTAAACTGGTTTGCTGCCGACCTTGTAACACAGTACCCGCCTCCTGATATCCTGGTGCCACTGGGATATTCCAGGTGGTGATGGGCCGGGCTGTCAGTCAGCGGAAAGTGTAATTCCCTATTCCCGTGGAGTCCTATAGGATTCCACTGGAATGGGGACACAGAAGCACTGACACCCTTACTAACAGTGCTGGTGCTTCTGTGAAAACCATGCCTGCAGGAGCCAGTGCTCCCAGCAGGTCAGACCTGCCGGTGCACTGGCCCCTGCAGGTATTCTCGCAGTCTGGCTGTCCACAAAGTGTGCCGGTATGTTGCTTTCGGAACCCTTATTTCCAGACTGCCAGACTTGTAATGAGTCCCACTTGATTACACTGAGGTCTTATACCCGAATATGTGTCATCTATGACGTCATTCTATGTGGGAAACCATAAAACCCACGGGCAGGAGGGATTGGTTAGGGGAACATGTCTACATATAGAAAGTATACGGATTAGTACTTCATTGGCGGTCTCTTGTCTGTAATATACACCTCAAACTGCCTCTAAACATGTATAATACTGATTATAGTGGACAAAATGGCAGTCGATTGGTCAATGCAACATTGTATATCAGGTTGCCCCATAGACCCACTGATTGGTTGGTGTCCCACCCAACTTTGGACTTTCGGCTCGCTAGCAGCACGTAAGGAAATCGAAACCCAGGCGCTTGAGTCATGTCAGATCACTCCCCAACTTCCCAATTAGGCCATCATCTCTCATCAGTTTGATCATAAGCCAAAGTTTCCCATCTGTAGTTGACCTTGCCGTTGCTTTCTTTTCTAGGACATTCGAGGGATTATAAGCCCATCATTTATCTTCAACCACAGTTTAATGAATAGGCCTTGTTTTCGTCTTCTGCATCACAAGGAGACCCCAAATGTGTCAATTTTGACATCCTGTTTACTGCTACTTGATTCAATTCAACTGGGTGTTATTGCTCCCTTGACCTCTAAAGACTTGCTCACTCCATTGTGTATGAGCTTTATTCACTGTTAATTGTCCAATACCTGACACTCGCATGTTTTCTTCTTCGTTAATCTAAGAGAAATATGTTTCACGCCCATGCCGTTATCTGTTTGCCTCCCTTTGTGCATTGCAGTTATTTCTTGAAGTAGCATCCTTGATCCTAGGCCAACATAGACTCCTCTTCATTTGTGCACAAATCTGTTTTCCTGCATCTCCGGATTCTTCAAAGCTGATCTGTTTTCGAGGTAGTTATAATGAATCTTCACATGAGCCGACGTTCATTTTCAAATCATTGCCATCCTTGCCACGTTATATATTCCTCTATAGCAAGCTTCTATTTGTCTTGTCTACCTTGCGTCGCTGCGTATTTACACTTATTGATCCATAAGTTACTTCATCTTCTTTTTCCACACATGGTTACTTTATCATTTCGAACACCTTTCTCTTGTCGCTTCATTTTCAGCGTCATCCCTAAGTATTTTCATATTGTTTCAGCATATTTTCATATGTCTTCTTCATGACATGACTCTGCTCTTCTCAGATGCCACTCACTGTTCCATAATATCCATTGGTGCATGCAGACATCTGTCTACTCTCTCAACATGTGGGTACATTCGATATGGTTTTCTGAGTGCATACCATCTCCCATACATTCAAAGTGGTATAGGGACAACACAGGGGGTCCCACATGCAGCTCTTCTCCTGTTGTCTGTTGCAATATGACAGCGTTGAGGGATGGAAGTTAAGGTCCATGCATCTACCTGTTCCTCTACAGATGGATGGGCAGATCAGTGTGTGGATGGGTGGATGATGGATGGGCTGATGGGAAGATGGAGGGGCAGGTGGATGTACGGACAGGCAGGAGGATGTACAGGTTAATAGACAGACTGGTGCATGGATGGGCATTCAAATGTCTGGATAGGTAGACAGACAGAGGGATGGATGGGCGGATTGATGGATGTACAGATGGGTGGATCGATGGATTGGCAGATGGATGGGCAAAAAGGAGGAAGGATGAATGGATGGATAGATGGATGGATGGAAGAATGTGAAGATGGATGAGCAGATGAATTAATTGGCAGAAGAATGATGGATGGGTGTGTGGATGAAGGAATTGGTTGAAGAATGCTGGATGGGTGGTGGATGGTTGTACAGGCAGAAGGTTGATGAATGGGTGGTTGAATGGATGGACAGGCAGAAGGACAAAAAGTGGCTGGGCAGATGGATTGATGGGCAACAAGATGATGGATGGATAGAGGGGCAGAAGGTTGATGGATGTGTGGATAGATGAATGGATGGATAGGCAAATGGATGGTGGGGCAGATAGATGGATGGACGGTGCATTGGTGGATAGATGGGTTAATGGATGGATGAATAGACAGATAGGTGGATGGATGGATGGATGGATGGATGGATGGGCAAATGGGCCGATGGTTGGATGGATAGACTAATGGAAAGATGATGGGGCAGGTGGCTGAACAGGCAGGGATGAAGGATAAATGGGTGACTAGACATAATGGCGATCGAATATATAGATGAGCGGATGGACAGGTGAACGGATAAATGGGTAAATGGAAGCAAGCATAGATAGATTGATGGTTGGATGGATGGACGGGCAGATACACGGATGGATGGACGAATGTGCACATGGATGGTGGATGGATGTTTGTATGAATGGATTGGCAGAAGGAGGTTGGATGGCCAGCTGGGGAATGGACAGGCAGAAGTTGATGGACGGGTGGGAAGATTTATGGACATGCAGACAGATAAGTCAATGGGTGGATAACTGGATGATCAGAAAGATAGTGGATGGATGATGGATTGATGGGTGGATGGATAAATGGGTAAATGGAAGCAAGCATAGAATGGTTGGATGGATGGACGGGCAGATACACGGTTGGATGGACGAATGTGCACATGGATGGTGGATGGATGTTTGTATGAATGGATTGGCAGAAGGAGGTTGGATGGCCGGCTGGGGAATGGACAGGCAGAAGTTGATGGACGGGTGGGAAGATTTATGGACAGGCAGACAGATAAGTCAGTGGGTGGATAACTGGATGATCAGAAAGATAGTGGCTGGATGATGGATGGATGGGTGGATGGATAGTCAGATTAATGGGTGGCAGAAGGATGATATGATGAATGGATAGTCAGGCATATATATGGCTAAATAGATGAATAGAGACAGGCCCTCAGATAGATCATTGTTGGATAGACAGACACACAGGCACATTCTATTCTATTCTATATATTTATTTTATAGTGCCTCACACCCAAAGGCCTCAGAGCGCTGACAAGACTAACAACATAAATCATACAAAGCAAGGTAATAGATACAGTCGAGGAGATTGATCTGCACCGCTATCGATGGATAGTAGACAGCACAATAGATAGGTGTACAGATAGTATCACTAAGCTAGTGATGCAACATCACACGTACATGCATTAGGCACGAAGCAAATTTGCACACAACACGAAGAAGGGAAACAGTTGTCAAACATACATTTATACACAAATAATGTTAACAGTGCATCCATAAGACATGAAGAAAACTGGCATAAGCAATGTATAAGCTGAATGCAACATGAACAACACACAAATATAGCTCACTAACATAGAAATGGGCAGCCATCTTTTCCAAAATAGAAGCTGCAGATCTGTGCAGAGCTCAGACAGTAGCTCTGCAGACAAAGTCAAGGTCACTGAGAAATTAAGGAGGGTCTGAACGTCTCAAATTGAGCACAAGATGACAATTCCCAAGACTCAAGCAATATACTCTTAATTGAATTAGAACAACCAGCCTTTGTAAGCCAGGAGCTGGATAATTATAAACCCAAAGATGTAATGGGAAATGGATCAGAAGAGTGCCCACTGGTAGAGGGAACCATAACACTCAAACTAATATTATCAAAAGTCCCAGTAAATGCAGGGTAAAATAATTAAAGACATGGGGCCTCATTACACGTTGTGCGGTAAGGGAATAATGGTACCGGTAAGGGATTATCGGTACCGCTAATTTCCCTAGCCAATTACGACCCGGACTTGCCGCTATTAGTGGAACCGGTAAGTACGGTGCCACCAATAGCGGCAAGTACGTGGCCGCGCGACCCCCAGGTTGGAAATAGCGGCATGGCTCTAATAGCACGCCATTACAAGCCATGCGGACATGGCAATAGCGGCATGGTAAAGACCCAAAAACCCCTTACCAGTATGCCGCTAATACCGGCATCGCGAACCACCCGTTAAGAGACCTGAGCAGTGGTCCCACCTGCCACAGGTGGACACAATCAGCACAGGTGGAGGCAATGGAGACTGGCAGCACAAAAGAGCACACCACACCCCTTCCCCCACCCCTTCCCACACCAAGATGGTTCCAATACTAGCAGCATTACATGGGCTGGAGGACATGATTGCAGTGCAGCACCAACAACAACAGGCAGCACAGAGGAGACGCAGGAGGAGGAGGAGGAGGAGGAGGAGGATGAGGGCAAGACAGGCGCAGCAAGCACCACCAGGGCACCCAGAAATACCACAGAGGCAGCCACCAATCCCCAGGATCAGAGCCAGTCCATTTAACCTAACACCTGAGCAGATACATACCCTGTACCGTCTGTACCGGGATACCATCACCAGCATCGTGGATAAGATACATGATGACATTGTGAGCCTCATAGACATCAGAACTGCAATTCCCCCTCTACTGAAGGTGGTGTCTGTGCTCCACTTCCTGGCCACAGGCTCCTAGCAGCATACTGTGGGGCAGATGCATGGCATCTCACAACCAGTATTCTCACGCACGCTGAACCAGGTATTCAATGCCCTCCTGAAGCATGCACATGAACACATATTCCTGCCACGGACTGCCCAGGAGATCGCAAACACCAAAGTTGCCTTCTATTCACTGGCAGGCATCCCAAGTAGCATCGGGGCCATCGACTGTACCCATGTGGAATTGGTGGTCCCACATCACAATGAAGTAGTCTACCGAAACAGAAAATAATTCCACTCCATCATTGTCAAAATGGCATGTGACGCTAACAAGATAATCACACATTGTTGTGCCAGATATCCCGGATCAACCCATGATTCAATGGTCCTGCAGAACTCAACCATACCACGCAACAGGGAGCGACAAGCCGGACAACGATCGTTGGTGAGTAGCAGGGCATGCACATGGCGGTGTGATTGGGGGGGGGGGGAGAGATACATACTCCAACTGGGTGTTGACTGTCGTGCGTAGGAGAAATGGACATACAGATGTATGCCAATGTCCATCAGGGAATGCCACAATGTACTTGAGCAGAACCCACATGCAATATGAAGCTGCACAACATTGAAAACAATCCATGTTTCAAAAGATTACACATCCATCCACACCCACATTGCACATCATGCCACACCACATAATACACAAATCAGCAACATGCCATCAAGACAGTCATACATAATTAGGGCAGCACAACATCAATACAGCAATGTGCCCTTGAATGCATGCAAAGGGATCACCACTAGCCATAGCATCGAACCACACACCTATAGCAGCACTGAAGTGATGCTTCACAGCATGGCAACATGGTTGTCGGAATGGCAGTACACTAGCAGTGTGGTACTATATTTGCCTGGGCCCAGGGACACCTGAGACCTGGCCTCACCCAGGACATATCTATTACTGTCGGAGGCATGATTCGGGCATGTCCACTTGCATGGTCGAGCTCAGCTTTGCACATTGCAGTCACGCACATCGTCTGCAAGCATGCTGGTAGTTGTGATTCTCAATCACAATGCAAAGACGATTTGTGTGACATGTACAGGCCGCACCAGAGGTGACCGGTAACAGGTACCCATTCTTCACCCCACACAGGCGACGCCGGCTATCCCCTGAAGAGGTGGTTCCTAACCCCTGTACAGAACCCACAGAACCAGCAGGAAGAGGACTACTATATTGCACATACCCGTACCCGCGTCGTGATAGAGCAGGCATTTGGCCTTTCGAAGACACAGCTCTGGTGCCTAAGCGGGCCAGGTGAGGCTCTCCTGTACGGCTATGACAAAGTGCCGAAGATAACCATGGCATGTGTAATGCAGCACAAAATGTGCATCAGACGGAATGTGCCTATGCCACCTAACATTGACATGCAACCACCAGATGAGGATGATGTTGATGGGGATGAGGATGGGTGAAATGGTCCGCCAGGACATGCAAGAGGCGAAGGCCAGGAGGGACACGATGTGCGTCAGCATCTGATGTATCAAATTTTATGAGATACAAGGGAGAACTATTATGGATGGAGATGGGTATTGTTGCCCTGATGCATGTGGCGAGGCCCACAAAGGACCCTCTCCCCAATAAAGTACACATACACAATGATGAAGACCAAGCCTGTGTTTCAACTTCTCAACAGTGTATTGTGATCAGAATGTGAACAAAAAGTGCATGGCCACAACTGTGCAAACGACCTTCCCCCCTCCCCCCACAACACTCCCAAAAACACCCTTTCCCCTCTCCCCCCACAACACTCCCAAAAACACCCTTTCCCCCCTCGCCCCACAACACTCCCAAAAACACCCTTTCCCCCCTCCCCCCACAACACTCCCAAAAACACCCTTTCCCCCCTCCCCCCACAACACCCCCATGTGAGCCTTATAGTGTGTACGTATCCTGCTCCATATGTGCCACTTAGTCCTTGCTGGCCCTAATCCTCAGTGCCTCCTCTGCCATTGGGTGGTTGGAATGTCGTGCGCCTCATGTTGCGCAGAGAGCGGCGCAGGGGGCTTGTTTGCCGGGAACTCGCAGAGGAGAAGGTGCCCGGTTTATCCTGTGTTGGGGGTGGGTATTGGCGCTCAATGGCGTCCGCAATACGTGTAATGGCCCGCCTGAGTTGGGCCATTTCCTTGCAAATCCTGTTCGTGCAGGCCTCCATGCCCTCCCTTGTCTGGCTTGCATACATACTGAGGTCATCCCTCAGACAGGCTGCCTCGGCCACATGCTGCCCAACCAGCGCAGTGATTTCTACCTGCCTCTGGCTGATGGTTGCAAGGCCATGTTGAGTGCTACGAGCTGTTGGGGTGGCTGCTGCGCCCTGGTCTATGCCTCTGGCATCAGGTGAGGACACCTGAGGGCTCCATGCCCCTTCCACGGTGTGGGTGGCTGATCCTCCATGGCTACCTGATCCTGATGATGGCCTTGGGCTTGGCTCAATGCACCGTGTTGGGCTGGGGGTCTGGCTTCGATCCAGAACGTCAATTGCCTCCTCCTCGTCTGAAAGCGGTGCGGTGGCTGCTGCCTCACCAGTTGAACTGGTGGCAGCAGGGTGCGTGCCCTCCGTGCTGGTTTCACAATGGGGCACACTGCCGTGGGTGCAACAATGGCAGCAGCCGTGACCTCAGACTGCGTAGTACTGGTGCTCTTGCTGCCTTTGGCCCTCTGCTGCTGAACACTCCTCCCGGTTCCCCTTGAGGTGGTGGCGGTGTCCCCTGTCTCATCTCTCCTGGGCTTTTTCATTGCTGGGGGAGCAGCTGTCGCAGTGCGTGGGTCTTCAGTGTCTGTCTGTGATCCTGCAGGGGTCATAAATAGGGAATATCATTGTTTATCGTTCGACGTGCCTTATGCAGAATGTTTACGTCATGCCGCTCTATGCATTGGGGCCTCTTTATTTTGGATTCCGGTAATGAGGAAGTCAGGTGGGTCATGCATGAATGGGTCTGTGTTGCACGTGTATGTGGTGATGCATGCATGTATGTTTGTTGCTGGATCCATGGCCTGATTATGGACACATATTTGGGGGGGCCCTCACCCTTCACTTTGCATTGTTTGATGCATACACTCACCTCCATCGGATGAAGTGGCCACACCATGCTCCATGTCTCCAACACTCTCTATCGATTCCACACCAATTGTGTAGGCGCAGGTCTCCTCCCACTCCCGGAGTTTCTTAGGGGAATCGGCGCCACCTCCTGTGCCCATTGCCAGCTTGCAATTCACTGACAGTATGTTTCTGACACGGACCCGGAGGTCGTCCCACCTCTTATGGCAGTCCTTGACTGTGCGGGTGGTGGTGCCCAACACACTGACTTTGTGGGCAACCTCTGCCCAGATGGCCTTTTTCTTGAGGAGGGTTTCCCGCCGCATGTCATTGCTGAAGACTACATTGGCTTTTGCCGCAAGTGTCTCAGTAAGCATGATCAGCTCCTCATTGCTGAATTGTTCTTTTCGCTGGCGATCAGCAGCTTTTTTGACGGCCTTGGGCATCTTCGGGCTATCCGGGATGAATTTGTGTTCGAGTTTCCTGGAAAGAGCTGCTGGATGCAGAGGATGGCAATGGATTGTGTTTTTAAAGATGGCCGCCATGCTCTTTCCCGTTCCTGTGCGATGAAGCTATTTCCGGTTCCGCATTTTAACGGTGACCGCTAATAGCGTGACCGCAATTTGCATGTAGCATGAGGGCGGAGGTGCTATGACGCCAGTAAGGGACTTTTTGGGGACTTTTGCGGCATGGCGGTAGGGTCATTATTGCCATGGCGCTAGGCTCATGTCCGCCTACTCGTAATGGTACTCAATTAGCGGCCTCTTGCGAGGGCAGAAACTCTAATAGCGCCATGCCGGTAAATGCTGTTTTTTACCGCACAACGTGTAATGAGGCCCATGGTCTTGTAGGGGAGCAGCTGGATGCTTTCACACTAGTTCCCGCCCTTCACCGCCATCATATTGGAAAAACAGAAGAAGAGCAGTATATGGAGTCCTGTGTATTTTTCCAATATTGCATCGATTGTATGAGAGAAGCTATGTGCTCAGACACCCATACAGAATTTACACTTGCACTGAAAGTGTGGAAGGATGCCGCATGGATGGATGCCAGCATGAAATGATGGAGATCATGGAACGTTAAATTGAGTCTACTGAAGGCAAAGTAATGTCATAAAGCAGATGTATGAACCTTCACTGAAACAATATGAAAATACTTAAGAGTAACAATGTAACTGAAGCACCAAGAGAAAGATGTACCTAAACCTGAAGTAATCATGAATATAATGAAAATGAAGTAATTTACTGGTCAATAACTGTAAATACGCTGTAACGCAAGGTAGAAAGTAAACATATAGATGCATGCTAAAGATGAATATAGAACATGGCATGGATGGCCATGTGAGGAAAAATGGACGTTGTCTCATGTCGAATTCAACCAGGCTACCTCAGAAACAGATCGAGGGTGTAGAATGCAGAAAGGCAGAAAAAGCTCTGTGTGCACAATAATGGCAAGGTTACATTGGCCGAGGATCAAGGAGGCTAGTTTAAGGAATAATTGCACGGCACAAGGGGAGTTAACTGAGGATAAGCAGTGAACGAAGGGCAAATTGCTCTTAGATTAACAAAGACGAAAACAACTGCAAGAGCCAAGTAATGAACATTTAAAAATGTTTAAAGCTCATATGAGATGGAGTAGGCAAGTCTCTAGAGGCCAAGATGAGCAACAGCACCCTGCATGCTTAAATCAAATGACAGTAAATAAGAGGCTGAAATGGACACATTAGTGGGCTCTTCACACGTGATTCAGAAGTAAAAACTAGGGCTATTCATTAAAGCCTCAGTCAGAGATAATGCTGAGCCTGCACTCGCTTGAATGTTCCAGGACAGTGGGCAAGCTACAAGGTTAACTACAGATGGAAGACTTTGGCTTATATCCGACCAATAAGAGATGATGGCCTAATGGGGAACATGAGGAGTAGTCTGACGGGAATAAAACACCTAAATTACGTTTCACGTACAATGCTGCTAGATAGCCAAAAGTACAAGGTTGGGGTAGCATGCCAACCAATGAGGGGGTCTTAGAGGCAACCTAACATACAATATTGCAGAGACCAATCCGCTGCTATTAGGTCCAGTCCATGGACCACTCTCCCCCCTACTCCTGTCTGGCTCATGTCTTGACGACCTGTCAGTTGTCCAAGGTTGGTCAGTAGAATGCCAACCAATCAAAACCCCCATGCTATGTGCCCAGTACGTAATCTGCCAAGCAATAGAGTATTGCAGAGATGATGTGTATTTACTATTATCTATTTAGAGGTGGTCTCAGGAGGAGTGGTCAGATTGTGACTGTCCAATTAGAAATGTAACCCCTATAGAATACATATATAATTATCCTTACTAACCAGTCCCTTCACCCCGTAGGCTTTGGAAACGAAGATTGTAATGTGACGTCAGTTATGATGATTGTTCACCTTAAAAGCTGTTGTTTTGTATGGAAGCTCTGAGAGGTGCAATTCCTTTGCTTGTATGATGTACATGCTTTATTTGGATGGTAATAAAGCTGTGTTTTGCCTTTCACTTTGTCTACTTCTGGTTTGGAGTTCAGTTTTTCTGACTCCTGATCCTCTGTGTAATTTTGGGGTTTTCCCAGGGCATCATTATAAATGGCAGCAGAGTTGATGGTTTGTTAGTATCCTCGGATTACAGAGGGCTCCCCACCATGCGTGGTCAGGACACTACAGAGGAGACCCGTGGAGAGCAGAGTACTATGCGCAACAGAGAGAGGTTGACAGGAGCCCCCTTGGAGAAAATTCCTGTCTGGTCCCCGCAGGACGCCCATAGGGTGAAGGGCAGCCAGCTGTTGGGGAGACTCGATACAGAAAACCCTCAATGGATCCACAGATGTAAATATTGACAATAGGCCTGGCAAACCAGGTTAAAGGGATTGTTTTGTGTATTTAGATATTGTGATGAAATAGACAGATGAGATAAGAGATAACTTCTGGGATGGCCCAGGAAAGATCACATGGTAAACCTTGTTATTGGGTAGTAATAAAGAGAAGGAGAACCTCAGCAGGAGTTGGAAAGACAACCATAGGGTATTCATTGGTGTAGTACTTGCTGGCACTAGCCTCATGTTGTGAGGCAGTGTAGGTTTTGTGAAAAGTGTACAATTTGTGCATATTGGTGTATATTGTGGAGGACACAAAGTTGTGGTGTGGATCGAGGAGTGTGGCCCAGTGTGGGAGCAGCAGATTGGGGCTGTTCGGGGTGAGTGGCGGTTGTGGTGTCACTCAGAAGATTTGGAGGGAATAGTGAGGTGGGGTTGCTTGGAGTGAGTGTCGTTTGTGGTATTGTTTTGGAGTATTGTGTGATGCGGGAGGCGTGGTCTCGCAGAGAGATGCATAAAAGGAGTATTGTTAGGTTATAAAAAGAAGGTAAACGAGGGTGAGTTAGAATTCAAAGAACAGATTTGGTAAGTATTGGTAAGTAAAACTGTGAATAATTTTCATGGGAGACACTCCCATTATTAATGTGTGTAAAGCATTACCGCGTTATAAGGACAAAATAGTTAAGTACCACACCCCATGGCAAGATGTTTATGCCCAGGCCACAAGAAGGCACTCACTCCAAGACAGTACGGCAACACATGTGCACATATTTACAAGCTTTGTAGAAGAGGAAACAGTTGCAGAGTCGACTAGCCATTCTGGAACGGTGGAAAATGTATGGGGAAGAGCTTGACGAGCCGCTCGCAAAAGAATGGAGATTTAATCAGCATGAAGAAGTGTTAACAGCACCCACGGCTCCTCCTCTTCCCAGAGTAGTGATCCACCTTTGGAAGCACAGGGATTATGTACATTACGAGCATTAAAAACAGCTTTAGGGTACACTAATCCCACATATCCGCCACCCGTGTACAGAAGGACGTTATAAGCAGTGAGAGAATGGACAAGCAAAGACCAGTAGCTGCACATGTGGAATATGACAAGTGCTGTGATTTGCAGGAACAATTAACAGACACCAAAGAGGAGCTCCAGAGAGAGGAAGACAGAGCAATAAGGACGAGATGGCGAGAAAAAAAAAGAATGGATGAAGAGGAGCAAGAAAGAGAGAGGCAGACAGAGAAAGGGAGAGGAAGCGAGAAGAAGAAAGAGCAAGACAAAGAGATGCAAAAAGGGAGAAATAAAGACAAAAGGAGGAAGAACAGGACAGAGAGAGAGAGAGAGATTGAGAGAGAGAGAGAAAGAATCAATGAGAGATAGAAATAAGTAGAGAGAGACAAAGAAAAAATAAGTTGATGATATTACAAGGGGACATACGTTCCCAGACAGAGAGAGAAAGACAAGAGAAAGCGAGATAGAGGAGCTGTGATGCACAGACACTGGAAACTGTGGCAACGCTGGAAGCATGCATAGTTTCCTTCGCTTTGCAATTAGCGGTCTAGTGTTCCTCCAAGATGGCCGCCGGATATAAATAGGGGTGGACACTTGCATATTTGCGTTGTATCCATTTTAGGTGTACGCTCACCAGCGCTCTGTGGTTTTACTACTGCTGGCTTTCCCCGTGTATTCCATCTATCTACTTCTTCCATGTTCCTCATTGTTTCCTCCTGGTATCTACCGCCTTGGCGGTCACCTGTTTGACCTCTTGCTCGTTTTCCACCGTTCGGGGTTTAAGGTTTGCATACTTCGGTTTTTCCTGTTACCTAAATCTATCTAGGGGTTTCGGCTTTTCTCCTTATTACTACTTTGGAACCCTTCTTGCAGTGTATTTTTTCCTTGCGTCTTGCGGTCCTCCATCATCTGATCTTGTGGACGAAGATGTACCCTTGCGTCTTCTGTTTCCTTCCGCTCTTTCCTCTTGTATTCCACTTTCGGTATTCCTTTCTTCGCTGTCCTCACCTTAAATCCACGTACAGCTTCCTCTCTCATCTCTTCTTTTTATTCTGTTACCGCATGTCTGCAGTGTACACTGCTTCCTGTGTAGTTCTACCTCCAGTATCAGTCACTTGTCTTTTGGAGATTGTACCCTATCAAAACAGCCTTCCAGAAACCTTCAGGCATCCCAAGGAAGGTGTACAACTTGAAGGATCTGTTATCCAGGTTATTCGAACTTTGTCAAGAGGTGAAGAACTTACTTCCTGGAGTTTCCTGTTATGAAGTATACCATTATATTTGCACAAAAAAGCACCTGAACAAGCCTACAATCATCCAGGGTTTTTTCTGCCTTTGAGGCTTTTTCCCTGCATTTGGGGCGGGCTCCCTGGGGGTCCCTGGACTTAGGTTCATTTCTGGTCACGGTGGCCTCCAAGGGAGCTCGTCCTTACCTTCATCAGGAAAAGAAGGAAAAGAAGCCCAAGGAAACCCGAAGATCCCTTAATAAAAGGAATCCGAAGTTCAAGACTGCTCTTTTGAAGTGAAAGGTGAGGAGGAGGATCGAGAGGGACCCATAGAGCGTGACAGGAGCTTAGAAAGATGCCACAAGGAAGTAGATGAGATTCTTAAAAACCACATTCTTCCACATGAAGGAGAAGAAGAGGGCATATGAAGACGGGTTGGAAACTTGTACATGAGCAGAAGGGATGGCACTAACAGCATGATGGGGAGTAGGAAAGTGTCTCCACAAGGTGGAGGGAGGAACATATTGGAAGAAGTGATTAGTGGAACGTATAGTTGACTCCCCTTGGGAGGCTAGACTTTAAGCACAGAGAAGATGATGAAGGGGGTAAAAGTGACTGTACTATGTTTGAAGATGTAGACAGAGAGGAATGCGGAGAGGAGGTGGCTGCACAAGCCCATTCTACAAGCATCGTACTAGCGAAAGAGATAACGTGGTTAGACTTGGAAGAACCATTAAGGAGGCAAGTTGAATTAACCAGGCACCACAAGGGCATGATAAACTAATTTAGAAGAGAAATCGCTGTATGCAAATAGGTTTAGAAATTTACCAGGGTGGAAGAGAATTAGTATGAGAGACGTGATGACAAAGACAAAGGGCATGGGTGCGCTCGGACAGGGCGCTGGGTTTACACACTTCCCCTTATTAGCGAAAGGGGAAGGACTGCCCCTATATATTTTGTGGCCACAAATGGACACAAATAATTTGCTTTGCAAACTGCCATCACTGACATCCGGAGTGTGTAAATGTATTTATGAATTAAAGAGAATAACAGCTGGGATGACATTAGCAGCAGGTGCCATAAAAAGCTTGCTTGCTGCCATATTAGGAGAGCGGTCATATGACATTTGGAGGCTGGTGGGCTATCCTGGAGTGACAGCCAAAATACTGACCATGACAGAGCACCCTTTAATAATTGTTGAGGTAATGTATGGAGAACACTTAGGGTTCAGTACTCAGACTCGTCAGACATGAATGCTATTATGACTCATAAAATGAGAATGAAGGAAGATCTGATGATGTATATTCAGGAAAAGTGGAGGTTACAAACGAGAGAATCGTGGGACTAAAATATAACAATCTTTTATCACATTTTATGCCAGGGGCTTCTGGAGGAAGTACAAAGATTGTGGGCATGGAAGCATGGGCGAAGATTCAACTGACGATTGTGCACCATTGTCGGTTAAATCAAGAGAAAATTGATAACAGGAAGATTGAGGAAGCAAGATTAATTCAGAAAAAACTGTAACCATTCTCAGTGGAAGGGGCAGTATTGACAAGCAGAGGAGAAGGTTGATTGAAGCTCTTAAAGAATTCCAAAGGAGAAAGTAGGATCTCCTGTTATGAGGGGTGGGAACTCCCTACTCCTCCTATCACTAACAATGTATTGGACTATGTGTTGGGTTTAAGGAAGAGAATGGTCCTCTTGATGCTCAGGCCAGTGACAGGCTGAAGGCTGGTTAAGCATTGATCAAACATTGCTATGACCAGAAGGCTTCTCTTGTACACGTTACCCCAGGCCAATAAGTCCTCATCATGAATCCTATCAGGCTTAAAGCCCTCCGGTATAAATGGTCAGGCCCTTACAGAGTTGTGGAGAAACTAGGTGAGGTAAACTATTTAGTTGAACTGGGAAGGCTGAAGCTGAAGCCCCAAAAAGTGTTCCACATGTATAGACTGAAGGCTTACATCTTTAGGGTTGAAATATCTGCACTACCTTTGGCATCAAACAGAGGAGAGGAGGAATCAGAACCTCTTTCTGACTTATTCCAGGTTAGCCCTTTAGATGGCTCCATTGAGGGAGTCAAATTGGCCCCTCAACTGACCCCTAAGCAACAAGAAGAAGAAAGAACATTGCTGAAGCAGTTCTCCCCTTTGTTCTCACTTTCTCCAGGGTTGACTCCTTGGTGCAAACATGATATTGACACTGGAGATAGTGTACCTACCAAAGGTGGGGTTGTAGGATGTCAGATATGGTAAGATCCTACATCAATTCTGAGGTCAATAAGATGTCAGATCTAGGGGTGATTGAACCCTTTAGCAGTCCATGGTCCAGTCGTGTGGTTCTGGTGCCAAATGCAGGTACCTCTGAGAAGAGGTTCTGTGGGGGAGTGTAGGGCTCTCAATACTGTCACCAGGACAGATGCTCACCCTTTGTGCCAAGAATTGATGAGTTGATGGACACTATTGGTGCTTCCATGTACCTCAGCACTTTTCAACCTCACTGCAGGGTATTGGCAAATTGCCCTGGCAAACATGCCCAGGAGAAGACAGCATTTCCAACTCAAGAAGGGCTTTACCAGTTCAGGATAATGTCATTTGAGTTGAAGACTGCATCTGCCACCTTTCAAAGGCTAGTTAATCATGTTCTGAATGGGTTGGATGAATTCTGCTTGGCAAATCTGGATGAGAGTGCAGTTTTCAGTTCAACTTGGGAAGATCATGTGAGACGTCTAGGAATAATGTTGCAGGCTCTTCAGGAGGCCCACCTAACCATAAAGGCTAGCAAGTGTCAAATTGGTCAGGGCTAAGGGTTCTACCTTGGGTATGAGGTTGGTGGAGGGAGGATTCAGCTTCTTCCCAGTAAGGTACACACAGTAAAAGACTGGCCTACCCCCACTACCCAAACCCAAGAGAGAGCACTTTCTGGCTTCAATGGGTATTACAGTAAGTTCACGCCATACTATGGGACTATACCTGCCCCTAGGACTTGTCTCACTACTCCAAAGAAACCCAAGAAGTTCTCTTTATCTGAGGGGTGTGAGAAGGTCTTCCAGGGCTTACAAGACTCCCAGTACCAGGCCACTGTTCTCATGGCCCCTGGCTACAAGCACATTTTTATTGTCCAGACAGATGCTTCTGACTCTGGGATAGGTGCAGTTCTATCACAGTTAAATGAGAAAGGCAAGGAATACCCAATTGGATTCATTAGCCACCAGCATAAAGACAGAGAGCCCAGGCGGTCCACAGTAGAGAAAGAATGCTTCTGTCATGTGGGCCCTAAGGAAGCTGAAGCCCCCACTTCACCATGCAAACTGACCATAAGCCCTTAAAATGGCTGATGGCCATGAAGGGAGAGTATCCAATGTTGCTCAGGTGGTCCATTAGCCTGCAAGGATTTGACTTCACCATTGAGCACAGGCCAGGTGTCCAGCATAGCAATTCTGAGGTTGTCCAGAATGTTTAATCGACCTGAACATGAGGCCCATCCAGGGGTCGATTAGTTCCCCTTGTCCTTGGTTTGGGGCGGGGGGCAGTGTTAGGAAAGATTTCTCTGAATGCAATTTTTCCTCCATATTATGGACCCTCCAAACATTTTTCTTTTGTTTGGCTATCCTATCCTGACTTTTTCCAGTGGAGCACAGCCGTCAGCTGTGCTCTCCTTGGCTTTTTCTCATTTCTTATGGGGAAACTGACACATCCCTTAGGCTGTCAATACTGGGAAAGTATGTTTTCCTTAGTCTTTTACTTTGTTGCCATTTCTTGATAACTTTTTATAAGTGTGCAAAGTACATTACTGTACCATGCACTGGGGTCCTTTTTGTTTTATGACCCTAGACACCCTCTAAGGAATTTTTGGTGAATGTAAAAGTGTGTCAAGGATGAATTGGTGGCGGCAATGTTCTGTAATGCTATTTTTACTTCTTTTTAGAAAACCATCCCGCATTTACCGCGGATGGCTCATGACTGTGGGCGGTGCCGACAATGGCCGTGCCATGTAGTCTTTTGTTCTGTCCTTTCGCCATCTTGTCCCTTGGCCTTCCCCAGGTTGATCTGACCCAGGACTTCCTTATTTGGGCAAGCAGCATCCAGTGAAAACAGCATCTTTCTTGGGCTCCTGCATGTTGCGTGTGCTAGCACCCAGTAAACGGGCTGGGACTGTCTGGTCCCAATCCACACTGGTGCCAGGATTTCTGGTGTGCATGAATGCATGGAGACCACCGTGGACCATGATTGGACCATGACTGGTGTGCATGCAAGGGAGTAGATCTTCCATTGGTTGTCCAGATTCGATCATGCATCGAACTTTGGATATGAGAAGGAGCCCTGCATCCATTCCAGGTCGATCTACAGTGGTTCATCTTGAACTACAACAGGCGCCAAGTATCCTGTGAGCTGAAGCAGTCCCTATGACCCGCCGAGACGAGCTGGAAGTTTTGGTACCCGAAGCCTGCTGTTGTCCCAACAGACCCCTGCTTTGTTCTTGACCTTAGAAAGTCCGGAAAGGGTGCTTTGACCCATTTGAGTAGTGGGAACAACTACTCTCGGTGTTTCCTAATTTCCCACCAAACGACCCTTCTCAGAAGTGTTTCTGTGCCGTCCAGTGAACTGACCAGCTCTGTCCTGGGACATCGCATAGGAGCACCATGGTTTCGAGTTGGGTCTGTAAAATTGGGGAATCCTTAGTGTGTGGTTCTCGACACTCTCCTGCCAAATTTCATAGACCTAGCTCCTCTGGTTCGCGAACTAAGAGAGTGTGTCACACCAAAAGCCTTTGCGGTCACTGCCTTTTTGTGATGGTCACTCTGGGTGGTTTTCCTGCTTTCTATGCTGTCCCTTAAGTCCTCCTGCACCAGAATGTTCTTCCTCCTCCCTTTGTGGGCAGAGTTGTGTCTACTGTCCGGCCATGGACTACTGTCACATCCTGCAGCACATGAGAGCTGGATCTGAGAAGTAAAGGCGGAATTTGCAACCGGAGATGACCTCAACTAAACTAGCATAGTTTGGTCTGGATTGAAGGAAGGGGCGGTGAGTATTTGCATAACTTACCAGTGGCCCCTGGCTCATCCATATGTTTTTATGAACAAGGGTTCCTTGGGATTCTCTCTTTGGCTGGGGTATCCTGCACTCCCTGGCCTATTTTGAAAGTCAGAAACTGCTCTGTCCATGAAGGTAGACCCTTACCTGACGATTGGAACTTCTTCTACTCCCTTCAGGACTGTAACCTAACTGTCCCAGCATCTTGAAAAGGGACTGGCTTTGCTTTACGCTGTGGGGTGAAATAGCTCCTGGATGTAAGAAATAAAGAGACCAGAGTCGGTTATGAGGACTCACCAACATTCAAGACCTGCACAGAAATGAGGTCTGATATAAGGCCTTGCATATTCAAATCAAAAGGAAAGAAAAGGTGCCTAAATTGCAAAATATGGAAAGGTGCGCAGTGCCTTTCAAGAAGGAAGCGAAAGACATGTGGATAGAACCTTTCAAGAAATCCATGTAAAGCTGCACTGATATCTTAAGAAACCTGCAGTGCACAGTATTTAAAATGAAACATCAGATTGTGTTCAGCAGCTGCAGTGAAACAGAGTTCATTTCATGTGTAAAACAAAATGTCATTTTGTTTCGACCTCTAAACATATGCTCACCAAAATGTTCCCCAGACTGTCAAAGTGTGAACTTGGTTTCTGCCTATCATAAGCTCATCCCCATGGAAAAAGTTAAAGAAACTTGCATGCATATGGTTGAAACTGCGCACAATAGATAGATGTCATTTAAAATTGCAATTAGGTGCAAGTTTAAAGCCTATTTGTTGCAGGATACAGAGACTGTGATTTCTCCTAACATGAAACCAGGCTCTAGGACCTCACCTTTGCTGTCCTGAAGACAGGCCTGGGGATGTCATCAACAATCAGAACACATTCTTAAAAATACAAGTGTAAATACAAGAAATAATATACTCTTAGATGGGAACTGCGGTGAAAGCCAGATAAGGTTGCGACTGTTCTGCACAGGTCACAAGGCCCATAAGGAAAACCCACTAGTGGCCATTAGTCCTTGAAAGGGGTAGGTAAATCTAAACACAGACCCCTCTGTGTACGTCATATGCTTGAACAGAAGTGTGAAACTTAAGAAAAGATGGGGATCTAAGCAAAGAGTAGGGAAGCTGCCCAGTGCTTTTAAATGGGAGAAATGCATATTATCATGTAAAATAGACAGTATACATCACACAACAGTCATTATGGGATTTTATTAAAGATTAAAGTTAAACCCTTCTAACTATGCTAAAACAAATTGTGTGGGATAAACACAACTAAAGTTATACCTGACAATGGGATTTGACCCTCCTTGTGTTTACCAGAAATGCGAAAAGTTTATAAAGTATGCCTAGTATGATTAGTATGACGCCCACAAAGTGTCATATTTTTCACTGATATAGTTCCGGAATAAATGAAGAAAAACGGTATGTTTGCTCAGGAATGACATACAGACTTCTGACTAATCTCATCTGATTTGCATCAAAATATAGCTGTCAAAAATGTATCCATACATGTAAAGTTGTGGAGATTAAAGGTACTTATCATGTGGTGAGATTTTCAAGTCCTAATGCAGACCGAGCCCAAATGTCAAAGTGAGATGATGAAGCTCTCTCCTCCCCTAGCTGGCCCAAAGCAATCCCCCATCACCTTGTCCTATCAGCACACAGATGGAAGTGGGATAGAGAGCATTAACCAATCCCTTCTGCAGGAATGATGACAAATTAGTGATGTCATTTGCCCTATAACTAAGTCAGCTTGCCTCAGAGCTGGGCTTCGCCCACTAATTCCATTAGGGGACCTGTTGCTGAAATCTGGAGAAACATCCCAGGAGAGGGAGGCCTAATCTTGGAGTGGAGACAGGAGCTAGGAGACATAGAAACTGCTTGGGCCCCTTGGAAGGGAAGAGAGGCGACCCTTGGCTGACCCCCTTTGGCTGTCCCAGCGTTGTGCCCTGACACTCTCTGATGCCCAGTCCAGACTTCTCCTGTATGTAGAACTACCCCAAACAAAAAAAGCAATTGAGTGTGTTGGCCCTGTATTCGTTCAGCATTGTGTTAGTTATTTCCCCATTGAATAAAAACCCTGTTTGCCTGTGTAGATCCTTAGCATATTTATCAAAGTACATCAATTAATTCCCCTATTTAATTCACAGGATCTGTATTGTTGGCATTCGACACCAGCAATCTTTTCCCAGTGTTTTGTCAGCCGGTATAGTCATAAAGATTTGACAAAAGCAGTCACCCCCAAAAGCCCTGCTTCCACATGTGTCCCCATTGTGCAAGGTAAAAACAAAATTGTCCCTATGTTCCCATTGTGATCTGAAAAACGAATTTCCATTTCCATTTTCCTTCTCACATTGCATCTGTCATCACTACTCAAAAACCGATTTTACCATTCTGTTCTGACCATAATCCTAAAGCCCTGTATGTTATTGGCAGGCGCAGCAAAACAAATTTTCCCCTTACCTTTCTTACTGTCATTTTGTTTCTGTGAATCACAACCCAAAACTGATTTTTCCATTTTGAGCTGAACAATATCCCCCAAAGACTGCCTGTACTTTTAGTGTAAGAAAAACAAAGTCCCCATTTCTTTTATTCTTTCCCATAGCAGTGGTGCTAAATAATTCAAAAACGATTTTGCCATTGTGTTCTGCAAAAGAAATGTTCCCATTACCTTTCTATTTCCCATATTGTTTCTGGGAGCTAGACCACAAATCCAATTTTCCCATTGTGTTCCCATTTCCCGCCACTGCCTTCCATTCAAAGGAATCAAGCCTCATTGATGTTTGGGGGGTGAGGGTTGTGGGGGGAACGCTTATACCATTTGCTATCGCTGTGTGTTGAATTGTTCTTCTTCTGTCTTGTGATTTAAAAGGAATTAATCGTGACAGTATATCTCTATGTTGTCGCTATACGGAAGTCATTGTGCTTTTTGTTGCCACAACATTGGTGGCTTTGTAATCTGTTTGTTCTAAGTTGACTTAATTAAATTAATTAATAAGTCATTTTTAATACACACTGGCCTGGTTCCTAGTCCATTGTGGCACTGGGTATTTGTTGAGGTTGTGTGCAAGGAGGCCTTACCACAGTGAACCAAATAAAAACTCATAGTGATTTATTGTGCACCACATTCACTGTAGTGGAAGGAGCTCCTTGACTTGCATGTGTCCATATAATAAACCTTAAACAAAACTGGGGGCTCGTACCATGATTGGTAGAGAGTTTTCACTCGTGAAAGTGCAGTAGAGCAGACTATTCATTGAGGTATTGCATTTTAGTGGATAGGAAATTGTGTTACAATGTGAAGACGCCATCCAAACCTCTACCCTGGTTTTGAGGGTGGTGTGTGCAGATACAAATAATTATTGAGTTCTCATTGTGAATACAAACTAAGCAGGAACAGGGTTAAGATTTTACCTTTGCATAGAGAGCATATTCAGTGCACAGCACATTTCATAATGAGCACCGTAGAAATCAATATGGCTAGGATGCACCTTCTATCCAAATTGTTTATTAGAGGTGATTGGGTAGAAGAGGAGGGTGAAATGTGGCAATCTAGAATGATGCAGGAGGTTACCTCTGTAAATGTGGATATGTGGCAGGATAATGGCCCGTTACATCATGCCCTGACAAACTTTTATATGACACTAGAGATGAGCAAATTAAAGTGGCTCAACTCACAGCATATATGTACTTCCATATGATGATAATGGAAGAAAGATACCAGGAGAGTGTAGCCTCTGTCCAAACCCAAGCTGATAGAGAAATAAAGGGGTATACCTGCAACACTGATCCTTCAGGTAATGTGTGCAATAAACAAGAAAAGGTTGGGTCAGTGGAATCGGATGTCCCTTCTTTTGACCGAAACACGTGTCGACGTGATCTCTATGAGAGAATTTTGGGTGATTTAAAACACCAAGAAAGAAGTGACACCCGATACTATGGACTGGGTCATCATTTAAAATGTTAATATACATGAGAACAAAATCATTTCTGTAATCATTTGTACTGAATAGCAAAATCTGGTGCTATTCTCACATTAGGGTGTTTTATGGTCCGATGTTTGAATGAATTTTATGAATGTGAATACTTAAGTAGGCATGAGTGGTTTAGAATGATTTGTGATGTATTTTATGATGAACTTGTATAACTTTTTGAAATTAAAATATGTGATTTAAATAGAAAATAGCCAGTGTCATCCGATTCCACTGATCCAACCAAACCCAAGCTGAGCCTTTGGATCAAGCACAGAGACAGTGGAGACAAGTAGAAGAAAAAGTGCAACAAAGCCAAAATTCTGAGTAAAAATCAGAAAACATTAATCAGCAGCTAAGAGATGAGTTAGTGGCACTGCAGCAAACAAATGTAGAGTGAGAGTCCCAATTTCCTGCACTGACATAGGAATATCAAGAAAACCTGAGAGAGAGTCAACAAAAAAAGTGATCATGCGGAACATAATAAAGTCTTCTTAGTGGACATTTGTGCACTTCCAATACAAATTAAACAACTAAAAGATGAGAATAGCCAGTGGATCACAAAGGCGGTTGATTCCCAAGCAGAATTTGATGAGGACCACCAGAATCTGAACACTCTGAAATGACAAAAAGATCACCTCAGTGAGGAGAATAGTAAATTGTGCCAAGAGAAAAGTGCCCTGTGTCAGAAAGTGTACCGGTTAAGGAAGGACATGGAGAAAAGGGAGTCATGTTCTCAGGAACTGACTGACATGAGAGTAGAAAATGAAAATGAATGGGGCATGTGAGGCAAGCAGAATTTGATCTAGAACAGGCAACACAAGCCCAAAATGCACAAAGTGAGGAGATTGATCTCCTGCAATTGGAAGAGATCTGCGTATGCCCAGATAATACAATCCTCACAGAAGGAAAATGAGACCCTTGGTGAGGAGAACAAGGCACTCAATGGCCAAGTGGTGGCACAAAACAAAGTAATAGACGCTACTCTGGCCCTGATAGCAGAGCTCAAAACTCAGGCCTCTATATATCAACAAGAGATAGCGGCTGATAAAGATAAATCTAAGAGATTGGAGATGGAAATGGCCAGATACAAACTGGCTTTGAGGCAGCCCGAACAGTTAGAGTATGGCAGGGCACCCTAGAACCATGGTGTGATGACCTCCTTACCAGGGACCTCAAGCCAACTCACCACATTATTTGCGCAGAGCGCTGCCAACTTCATGCCTACCCGTTTGCAAGAACAGGGAAACATGAGGCAGCAGGACTCAATCAGGCCTAGTATAACTGACCTGGAAGGCCAGTTCCTATCAGATATTGACAGATGTTCATCTTTACCCAGATTTAAAAATACACTAGCAGATACCTATGACCAGGAGGGTTCCTACGATGAGAGGATCAGGGAGTTAGACTGACAGAAACACAAGTTACAAAGGGACCACTGGGTCCGCGTTGCAGACAGAGTAGAATCAGAGTCCAGGCCTCAAAAGAGCATCTTGAAAACCTTCACACATTCAGGGGTGAGAGGGGAGTTCTCCACCACACCCGGAAGAAGGGACGATGAAGATGAGTACTTCCCTTTGCGAAAGTGGGAGCCCAAGGGATGTGACCCAGAGAGCCCATGGTACCACAGGGGAGAAGAGACCAGACCCCGCCATTCTGGGAGGGATTCCCAGTCTCAGGGAGGCAGGGAGCGCCTAGAGGACAGGGAGTGGACCACCAATAGTAGCAGCTCTGAGTCAGAGGGGGCATGGACTCAGGTGCAGTGGAACAAGAAGACTGCTAAACAGAAGAGAGCTCTTGTAAGAGACCCAATTTGGCAAATAAAAGCCATCAGAAGCTTTATGACACCCTATCACAAAAATGCCACATACTCAGTATGTGACCATCTGAACAGATGATGATGTCATTTGGCATCAAAAATGATTGCAATTCCATGGAGTTTGTCAAATGAACATTCTCCACGGAATACTCCAGCTTCTTTGCTGGGCTGGAAGATCAAGACCACCAAAGATAGTCGACCTACAAGGCAGCCATCTTAAAGCACTTCTCTGTGCACAGGAACCCTCAGGAGGCCCGCAAGGCGGCCTACAACCTGCAGTGCGGAGAAGACCAGTCTAGAGAGTTTGTGCAAGAACTGAAGCTGGCATTTGCCCAGACCTCTAGATGGGTGGGTTCCATGTGTTAATATCCCCACAAAATTATTGCGATACAAAAATATCACCATATTTTTGCATCAATATTGACCCATGGACCCTGCGGGGGACACCCCTGCCTTATTTTAAAATGTGCGGGGGACACCCCGCATCCCCCGCTCCCACAAATTACCCCCCCCCAAATATCACCTATGGCGAGACAAACAGCCATAAGTACGCCGATATTTTTGGTGGGGATATTTTGTAGGGATACCGACGGGTGTGCACCAATAGCAGGGAGTTCGTTAATACGTATTTTCATACACTCCCAAAATACATTGGTAAGGGACTTCATTGAGCGTTGTGGCCTGCATTGGGTAATAGAACAGGCTGCCTGGATTTATGAAGTCCAAAAGCCAGTTGAGAACAAAAAGAATGCCAACAATTCCAAACCCTCAAACACCCCCGCTGCATCCAAGGTGGCAGAGGTGAAGAATACCCCCAGTTTGGAGGACTTAGAAATGGGAGTACCTAAAAATATTCCTCCCTCTAATAAGCAGAATGAGAGGCAGAGGAGACCCTCTGATTCATCACAATTAGGTGGTATCCAGGCAGGGTATCCAACTAACTCTTCACCTGATCCTGTCACCTATATCAGCTCGAAATACAAGGGTATGTATGGACTCCCCTGGCACAAGGGGGAGGGGTCCAATCAGGTAAGTACTGCCCCAGGAAATCTCCCTCAGAATTTCCCTCAAACTTCCCTCAGAACATCCATCAGGAGGGAAGTTATATTCCACCTTCCAACCTAAGATTTTTTCCCAGATACCCTCCAAACCCCAACTTCCAGAACAATCCTCCTCTCTCTCCATGCTTTCAGGACAATAGAGCCCCAAATCAGGGAGAAGGGAGACCAAGGATGGAGGGTTATCAAGGAAACCCTCAATACTCAAGCTATTCTGGGAGAAGGGATAGCTGCCCTTACCAAGAGCAGCAAAGGTATGACTCTAGACCCCATACCAACTAGAGAGGGTGTCTCAACTGGTGCGTCAGGTCCAAAGTTTGACACAAGACCTGGGTCGCTTGTTGAGGAAAAACCCCTAGAAACCTCTGAACCTGAACATAAATCTCCTACTCCCAAAAAGCTGGAACCTAGGGTAAGCAGGAGAAATCAAAGTCAAAAGAAAACCCACTTTGTGGAGGAAGTCAGAGTCTTGCCATTTGAAGGGGAAGAATCCCTGGAGAATTCAGGGAAGAAAATCTTCTCTTTCAGGGAAGGAGAGATCCCTCCCAAGGAAAAATGGGTCCCGAAAAGACCCTAACTTAGACTGGGTTAAGTATGGAGACTGACCCAGAACCACCAAATTCTTGAGCAGGAACAATGTCACGCACATAACTCAGAAAGCAATGAGGGATCCTCCCCCCAAACAGGTTTGGGCAACTGTCTCCAGGAAAAGGGGGACAGCAAAGAATCAGGGGAAAAAAGCGACTTCCCAGCATGTTTATTGCTGGGTGCAAAATCTTCTTTACAGAATCCCGGACTCCAACACAGAAAACTGCCCAAGATCACACAGTGTTGGAGTTCAAAATAAAGAAATTAATGGCAAAGCTGGCACAAAATGCACATTTTCTTTGCCCCTTGTGGAAAGGGAAGTGGGATTGTATGCCTCCATCAAGGTACAGGGTCAATGTGTATTTTCAGTGCTGGTAGATACTGGATCCCAAGCCACCCTTCTGTCCAAAATGCCTTTGACCAAATGAATTCTGGAAGGGGGAGAGTCACCAAATTCCCCTCACACCTCTTCCTGGACAACTCCAAAACTTCAATGTAAATGACATTTCCGTCGAGGGTACTGCGGATCTGGAGATCAAAATTGGGCGACATAGTTTGAAACACCTGGTGATAGTCGTCACTCCCGAGGGAAAACCTTGTTTCCTGGGGAATGACCTCCTTCGGAGGTTATCACCCCTGATTGACTGTGTGAACAAGGTCCTCTGGACTCAGATGAACCGGCCCATCAAATTAAAACAAAGTACCAATTATGTGAGTTTAAATGGCACATGCCACATGATTGAACAACGGTCTGACCAAAACGAATTTCACTTTAGGAACAATCAAGTCCCAGACATCACTGTAATCTCGGTAGGAGAACAAACTAGTGATGGGAACCCTTCTCCATTTTTGAAAATTAACCTTCCTCCCAGTTTTAAGTGGAATTCCACACTGAAAGGAAATAGTCTGACATTTTATACCGATTCACAATCTGAAGAAAATCCAAATCCCATGATAAAAGGCAATGAAAACCAGCTCAAAGCTTGACCGGTTTCCAGAAAAAGGGTGAACAGCTGTCTCTCACCATTCAGGTAAATGATGGGGGAGCGTGTTCTCGCCAGAGTATGCCTGAATAATGGGAAAAGCTTCATCAGCGAAGCGTTATTCAGGAAACTCCCAAAAAATCAGACCATTCTCACATTTAAGTTGATTGATAAGTGTTACTCACCGGAATGGGGAGTGTGTAAAACAGACCGGACCTCTTGTGCTGGAGAGTTGCTTGAAGGAGCTCGGGTTGGAGCCTCCACCCGAGCCTCCTCTCTGTGAGGGAATGAACTCTTTAAACTGATATGACCACCTGCTGAACTATACAGACAAGGGGACCGATCAATCAAAAGAGCGGGGAGAACACGCCGCCACGGACCCAGCTGTAAAGAAAAGACAAGAGATGAATATTCTGTCGGATTCAACCCTGCTTTCCCCAAGACTATTACCCTTAAATAGATACCTGAGTGAGTTCCCCTTAAGCCATAAGAAAGGAGCTGGAGCAACCTATAAAGCAGAAGAGATTTTAGATACTAGCTAAATGTGAAACTTATACTAGCTAAATGTAAAACTGCCCAACATTGGTAATCAAGGAAATATACTTTACCACTGGTGGAAGTAAGAGTAGTGTATAGAATCCTGGGCAACAACGAAAGTATAGAATTTTAAAAAAGGAAGGTTAGTAGGGTAGCTATCCCCGGACGGAACGAGGGTCGCACTGGTTTCGGGATGGTGCACCACAGCAAAGCGTTCCAAAATGCACTTTAGAAATGAAGCAATGTTATCCAAAGATAAGGTAACAGTTCGATGAAGACAGGATTCCAAATGAAGAATTGTTCTTACCAGTGTTATTCCCCAGGAGAAAGGAAGCACTTTAATGAAGGGTTTCAAGAGTCTGTGGTTTAATGAGATATGGTATTCAAACAGGAAGTAGCAGTGGCAAAATCACAATCCAGGAGTCCAAGAGCAGGCGAAAGGTCTGGTACACGGGCGGTCAGCAAACACAACAAAATCACAATCCAGGAGTCCAGGCAGCAGGCAAGGGTTCTGGTACACAGACGGTCAGCAAACAAAACCAAAGTAGAATCAAGAAGTAGGAGTCTGTGTGCAGGCAAGGTTGGTACACGGAAAAAACAGGAGACTTCCGGAATTAAGGTACAGAAGGAGCACTTCAGAAAATGCCGGTTGTAACTATAAACAGAAGCAGCGTTCTGAAAACCGCTGTGGTTTAAATACAACAAGGAGGCGTGACATATTCAAAAATGAGGCTCCCGTATTAAGGCCGGGAACTACAATCCTTGACAGGTTTTCTGGGAAATGTAGTTTGTTGCAGCTATTCTCCATGGCAGCTGCCAGCGTGAGAAAAAAGGTGCATGACGGCGCCGTAGCCCCTTATGAAGAGCAACCACTTTCTTGTCCCTCTTTCTGGCCTTACATAGAGCTCCCCAACTGTTCTTGTTAACGCGGGAGACTGAAGAGGCACGGGGCAGACCCCGGGGAGTGTGATGCGGCGAAGGCCGAGGTGTAACAATAAGTGAGAAATGGGCCTGGAAACTCCAAATTCCAAACAGCTCCTAGAAGGTGCATGCTAAAAAATTCCATTGGCGATAAAAGTATAGATCATTATTGCTGAGTTGTGAGGGATGTTCCCTTTGCATTTTACTTAGGCAGTGACATTCTCAATCTCTTCACAATTAATTTGAACCTAATTAATTACAAAGCCTAGTCCCGAAAGGGGGGTAACCCCATGGGCTTGGACAACCCTGATTAAGCATTTCAGTTGGCTCAATTGCTGCTGTATGCAGTTGAAATTCAAACAGGAGAAGAGGTCACCAGCCCAGAACTGGTACGACAGTTCACAATTCCCATAAAAATTAAGCGAGGACAGAACCGCAAAAACCAGGACGCTTATATAAATTTGAATTATCACCTCCAACATCAAGGGTTGTATTAGTTGACCTAGTACATGACACCATTCGAATATTGGTGGATAACAGCGATCCTGGTGTATCGCTCTGGGCGCAGAGACCTTTATTGGAATGGCGGTTGATGCCCAAAATTATTGCATTGACTCAGGGAATGAGATCATGGACCCATTTCCATATGACTGGTACCACTGTAACGATGATATACCTCTGGAAAAGATTTTCACCCGGCAAGGGGGGAATTTCTTGGTGTACTCTTCCTGCCCTTATGGTGGGGAAGAGGTAACCTGTGCCATCAGGAAGGATGAGGTGGTATTTCAAGTCAACAGTGACTACCTCCCCTCCTTGAAACCTCATGTCCAGGCCAACACCATAACAAGAGAACTCCCCACTCAACTGGAGGATACGGGAAAAATTGCAAAACCCAAAGTATTTCCAGGCTTCCGGTAGATGGTTGAGGAATGATTCAACCTCGCTGGTACCTGTGGGACCGATGAGCAAAAGTTGGAACATGTATTTTTGGATTTTCAGGAGATCTTTGCCATGGACTTGTATGACTGAGGTCGCACCGAGATACATTCAACCTCCATACAAATGGACCCTGGGATGGCTCCTGTATTTGTAAAACAATACCGGTTGTTTCTCGCTTCTCTGGAGTCACTCACAGATATTATAAAAAACGTAGAATCCCGTGGGATAATTCATCCAGTCCAGAGTACCTTTAATAATCCTGTACTGGGTGTTAAGCGGCTTCACTTCAACACTACAGCTAAGTCAATGCCTAGTCTGGGATGCTGAGGGAAACCATTATTGATATATTTTTAGGTCCAGTTCATATACTCTGGATGACAACCCTTATATAACACCCCTCTCTTAGAATCCCCCTGACCCCACTGAGCCAAGAAGTAGGTCTGTTTTGCAAATTTAAAAGGTTTATTTGAAAAATTAAACAATATATATGTATCACACTTTAATATAACAAATTAAAATCTGATAGTACACTTAGACATATGATGTGGATCCACAATGGGTAATGTTACAGTGGTACACTTGATTACTTAGGAGTAGTATAGAGGATGAGGTAGCTGAAATGCTTTAAGGTTTCAAGAAAATGCAAGGTGGAATAAATGCAGTACAGAAAATAAACTGATATCGTTTCACAAGAGATAATATGTTCACTTTTCCCCTGGTGGCAATTCACCCCCCCTATATGCAATGCAAGGAGAGGGAAGTAACACACACAGTCTTCAGGAATACAATCAAATACAATACAGAATTCAGTTCCCCCCCAGCAAGCTTAGAGGAAACAGGTAGAAGTTTAAAACACAGGCCCAAAATGCTTTTAAATGTGATGGCAATGGATGGGAAAATGTGCTAACTGATTTTAATTCCCTCTGGAGATTCAGGGTGAGTGAGAGATGCTTGTTGGTATTAGTTCAGGCTCACTTTAGCAATGCTCTATGAGTTATTACCAGGTAGCAAACAGATTTTAACAAAGGAAAGAATGGAGCTGCTATTTTGACAAGTGGAGAAATTGAGCCAAATCGCAAATCGCGGTAAATTTCCTAGAATCACAGCTTTAAAATGAAAGTTAAATTTCGTTCCTAGCCCAAACAGTTCCAGAGATACGGACAATTTAATAAAGGTAGATTTTCGGATTCAAAGTAAAACTCAAAATGACAGGTGACAGCTTGCAGCTGCAGAATTGACAGGTGACAGTTGTGCAGCTTTAAAAATGACAGATGACACGATTTCTAGGAGGCAGTTCTACTTAGGTTAAAATAGCTTGAATTAGATTATTTTAACTAAGAGATTGGTTCTGCACAGTTCTGCTAGGTACTCACAATATAAATTTGAACTAGGCCTCGTCACGGATCTGGTCAACACGTCCGGCGGCGGTTCTGTGTGCTCGGCGGGTCAATCAGGCACCGGTTCTGCTCACAGCGATCCGGATCTCTGGTTCTGCTCACAGCGGTCCGGGTCAGCTGTGCTCTGCTGGTCTAGCCTCTCTGGATACAGCGGCCTCTGGTTCTGGATACTGCTCTGCTTTCCGGTCCGGATCAAGTGGATTCTGGATGTAACACTGCTTTCTGGGTACTGGCAAAGGTTCTTGGCAAAGAATTCAGACAGCTCGCCCGGCTGTGGAATAGTTTGCAAATGATTTTAAGGATGCTGAGGCCTGCTGAGAAGAGTTCTCAGTTTGTGGGTTTAGGCCCTTGCTTTAAGTTCTGAAGTAAATTTCTGGTCTCTGAAGATTGATGGATGTGAAGTCTGGAGTCTCCCGGCAGAGCGTCCCGCAGAAAATGGAATTTAATCTCTCTACCTGTCCCAGCAGTCTCTTTTTATGTGTTTTGGAAGTGGGTGTGTGTGTGGCATAACTGAGCCTGCCCCTGTCTACTTGTCATTTGCCCAATTCTCCCCTCTCCCATGATTGGGTGAAGGAAATGGATTGTCATCATGATGAGGTCTGTTTATGGGTCAGAGGATCCTCCCCTTGTCAATTTGCCCACAAATCTATATTTGATTCAAATATATATTTCCCAGATACACAATTTGTTGAAATTACATGTACACATTATATATTCCTTATGGTCCATGCTTGTCCGCCTCTGATCTTCCTGGGGGCTTGCATTCAAAAATGACAACATTTTGCGCTTTTTGACTGGTTTAGCAATATCGGACATTTACCGAAAATTACACACATGTGCGCAAGGAGTATGGACATTAATTGATGAAGTGTCAGATTTTTAACATGCAGACATTTGGAGTAAGACCCTATTTTCCGCTAGCAACCCCCCAGCATACACCACAGGGTCCTAACACCTCTTAAAACGTGCACAGAAAAATCACAAGAATAATGATATTACTTATATAATTCTGATAAGCCCGTACTATGAATTATCCATCTTTTTTTAAAATTATGCTCTGGCCCAGATGGGTGTGGTTTAGGTTCCAAAGCACATGGGGGAAGCTTCTATCTGCCCCCGCCTCTAGCTCGGGTGGCTCCCAGAGGCACTTCTCCTCCCACTTCTCCCAAGAGGAAGCCATTTTACGGCCCCCCCAATATAACATTTGCCTGAGTCCAGGACAAGGCTTTGTTCAACCTCCTGCGGTGCCCCTCCCCTAATCTAATCAGAGAGGTGTCAACTCGTTTTGGTGGGGAAGCAGGATGCAGGTAGGCCTGGGAAGAGTGGTTGAGCAGGTTTCTCCTGTCGGGGGAAGTTGTCAGGCAGAATTCAGCTAAATGTCACTTTAGTTACCAGTTTAAATCAAACTTACAATTTTTACCTATACATTAAATAATTACTTCCTTCAAGTCATTTCAGAATATAGTTTTACATTGTATCCACCTCTTAGCAAGTCTTTCCTTCTGGTTTGGGTTCCTCTGTTCAGTTTTTTACAAAAGTCTGGTGGTTTTAAAACGCCGCCTTTCTGATAGTGGTGAGTACCGGTACTGCAACCATTTTAGGGATTAAGAAAATGAATTCCCCACAGTTCTGAGTTGCTTTTTGGCAATCAGCATTGCCATTCCCAATGGTTTCAGGCTACTGTGTGTGTAGCCCAATGGTGGTTTTAGGCAGTGCCCTCCTGTGCTCACAACATAGGCAAAAATGGGTGGCAGCCTATTCTTCATGTTTTCCCTGTGCACTCTCTGGGGAGTTCTGGCCATCATGATGTTTTCCATGCCAGTACTGCACAGTTTTATGGTAGGGCTTGGATGCATGGGTAAAAACATCCTACAAGCGGATACTCAAACCCAATGGCCAATGGAGACTTTGAGCAGACCTTAGGGAGTTAAACAAATGGGTCTACATGCCAAGATGGCCCTTTCTCTACATCGATCAGTGACTGACACTGATCCAAGGCTTAAAGGTGCATACCACCATTGACCTGACCAACTGTTACTGGACAGTAACCATGAGTAGGGAAGACCAGTAAAAGCTTGCCTTTACCTTGGGGGCAGGGGGGCAGCAATACGTGTGGACCCGAACCCCCTTTGAATACATAAACTCTGGCAATTAATTTAACATCTTCCTGCATAAGGTCATGTCCGCCTTGGACAAAAGGGGAAACCTAGCCTATGTAGATGATGTATTAATCAAAAGCGCAACAGTGGTGAACATATAGCTGAAATACGCTATGTTCTGAACCAGTTGCGGGAAGCCGGAACAAAACTGTCCTTTCAGAAAGCACAGTGGTGTAAGACACCCATGAACCTCCTAGGGCACGAAATCACCCCTGATGGTCTCAGTCCCCAGCCGAAAAAGGTGGAAGCCTTACTGAAATTAAAAGACCCTACAACTCTGCGTGATTTCAGAAGCCTTCTTGGACTTACTAATTATAGTAGAAAGTTCATTGAGAACTACGCAGAGGTCACATAAACCTTGGTCCATTTACTAAAGGCCGGGGTCAAGTGGGAGTGGGGTCCAGAGCAAGCCGAGACAGTAAAATAACTCAAGAGAAGCCTTTTCCAAGTGCCTTGTTTGTCTTACCCCATGAAAACCAAAGAGTTCTTCTTGGGACAGAGTTCTCAAATACTTGCTTAACAGCAGTATTATACCAAAACCACAACAAGGTCCACAAAGTAATCTCGTATGTGAGCAAAACGTTGTCCTCCATGGAGGAAAATTCAACGATTGTGAAAAGGCACTCTGGCAACGATGTGGGCGTTGAAGAATTACAGCCTGTTCTTCCAGGGAGAGCACATCATTGTGTAGACTCCTCACCAGCCCTTGCAATATCTCCAAATCGACCGAATCCAAACAGGGAACATGAGTAATTCCAGAATTACTTCCTGGATTCTGTCCATGCAAGGCTTTCCTGTGGAGGTCAGATATGGCCAAAACAAGAAGAGTACCCTCGCACAAGGTTTGGCTGACTTGCATGACTGTGCTCAAGAAAACTGTCTGGAGAACGAGAGTCTAAGGACCCAAGACAATATGGAGGCGTAACCTTACTTCCCTGCACAAAGTCTATGAGGAAGACACGTTCCAGGGGATACCCACAGTTTATGTGGATGAGTGCTCCTACCATGTTGATAATCACAGGGAAAAGGAACTAGTGGCTAGCGTTGGAAATGCCTAGGTGAACGATGCCCCAGAGCCCTCTGCTGGGTACAAGATTGGTGCCTGAAGTAGTCAGGTGGCAGAGTTGATGGCGATACATCAAGCCATCCGCACTGCCGTGCAACACCAACTCCAAGAACAGGTCATAATCACTGATTCATATTATGTCAGGAATGGGTTCGTGCAGCACCTGATTAATTGGAAAAATCGAGGCATGCTGTGTGCAAATAACAAACCACTCAAGCATGGGAAATTAATCTGAGCCATTGATGATCTGGTCACCTCTAATGAGATGACTGCCTATTGGAAAAAGATCAAAGGTCAGTCCAGAATAGAGGGACCAGTAAAAACTGAAAATGACTTGGCTGCCCAGTTGACCAAAACTGAGCCATCCACAGGGATCTCATAGATACTGAATCCCTGCTGGGGGAAATCCAAGTCGCTGCTGTCGCCAGGACCCAAACACATGCCCGAAATAAACTCTCAACTGCCCAGTGGAGTAAAGAAACCCCAGATGCTGATTTGATTAGGGCACAAAAATGGGACCCGATCATTGGGAAATGTTATCAAGATATTGAAGAATATTCCGTGAATTTTCCTCTGACCGAATCTGATTATATCGGGAAAGAGGATCTCCGTTGGTACAGAGATTCATTTCTGGATTTGACCAGTAGGTGGTACCTACCACATTCCGAAGCCTGATGTTAATTCACGTCCATGACGCGGCCACAGCCGGTCATAGTGAGTTTCATACAACTTTAAAAATCTTGCCAGAGGTCGCTTACTGGTCACACATGGGTCAGAACCTCGACCAATACTTGAAGGGGTGTCTTGTGTGTGCTCATTTTAAGCCAAGTTCCCTCATACACTGAGCTCCCCTACAGAAAACACTGCCGACACTGCATTGGTCAGATTTGTAAGCAGATTTCATCAGGCCTGTGATTCTCTCCTCTAGAGGAAACAAGAACATGTTGACCATGACTTGCTTGTTTACCAAGTTGGTGGAATGTCTCCCCGCCCCAAATTGCAAAGCAGAAACAACTGCTGTCCTCATGATCAATCACCTCCTCTCGCATTTCGGCCTTCTCCAAAGGATTGAGTCTGACCGAGGAAGTCATTTCACCAGTGAGGTGATGACAAAGATGGCGGAGATACTCTGGGTAAAGAGAAAACTCCACATTGCCTACAACCCAGCCTTGAGTGGGGGAGTTGAGAGGTACAATAAAACGATTGTGGGCATTCTGAAGAACTTTGTGGCGGACTCTGGGCCTAGTTGGGACCTCCGACTACTGCTTGTTCTGATGGCCATCAGGTCTACACCATCTTCTGTGACAAAAATGTCACCATTCGAGCTCATGACTGGATGTAAAAATTGTGCTACCTCAGCATCTGCTCTACATAACTCAAGAGCAGACCCTGATCATCGTGTCCAATACCCATGAGTACATTGAGAATTTACGAAAACACCTACAGCACGCTTTTACTTACGCTCAGCGAAATCTAGAAAAGTTGGCACAGGGGATGAAACCCCACTATAACTGAAAGACTACCAAGAAAGAGTACCAAGTAGGAGACAGGGTCTACTTGTTGAAATTGTAGATAAAATCTCACCTGTCGCCTACAAGATCTGCATCCCTAAAGGAAAATATACAGAAGAGAAATGGGTTCACATTAATCAGTTGAAAAGCGGTCACCCCAGACAGAACCTGCGACTGATTGAAGAATCCAGTGAGGGTAGAGCCCAGGAACCAAAAGAGTAAAAATAAAGAATTGGAACCCGGATGGAGAAAATCACACATTACAGGAAAAAGAACAACTTATTCTCATTTTGAAGTTATTGAAAACAATAATCATGTAAAAATGTTTGTGATGTATGAACTGGAAGGCGTCTCTTGTTATTTTGTTGATAATTTTCATGTCCCTACCGAAGAATATAGTATTGTATGAAATACTTAATCTCTCCTTTTTTCTTGGCAGATTAAATAACTCCTTGCCTCTACAGGCCAGAGGTGGAGCTGCCGGAAAGGGAGGGGTCCAGGACCGGAAATCTAAAAATCCAAACAGAGTAGAGTGCAGGACCAGGAAAAGAGCAGCTGTGCTCTAAAGGAGATCCCAGAAATGAACCCAGGCCACATAAAACAGACACCCTACTCTATCCTTGCACTTCTCTCTGTGAAATAAATCAAAGAGTCTGAAGGTGCGATCATGTGGGGTGTCGTGTGGGGTGAAATAGCCCCTGGATGCAAGAAATAAAGAGGCCAGAGTCAGTTATGAGGACTCACCAAAATGCAAGTCCTGTACAGAAATGAAGTCTGACATAAGGCCTTCTACATTCAAATCAAAAGGAAAGAAAAGGTGCGTAAATTGCAAAATATGGAGAGGTGCGCAATGCCTTTCATGAAGGAAGCGAAAGACACGTGGACAGAACCTTCCGACAAATCCATGGAAGGTTGCACTGATATCTCAAGAAACCCACAGTGCACAATATTTTAAATGAAACATCAAATTGTGTTCAGCAGCTGCACTGAAACGGAGTTCATTTCATGAGTAAAACAAAATAATGTCATTTAGTTTTTCCCTCTAAACTAATAATATGCTCAGCAAAATGTTTGCCAGACTGTCAAAGGGTGAACTTGGTTTCTTCCTATCATAAGCTCACCACAATGGACAATGTTAAAGAAACGTACGTGCATGTAGTTGAAACTGTGTGACATAGATAGATGTCATTTAAAATTGCAATTAGGTGCGAGTTTAAAGGATATTTGTTGCAGGATACAGGGGCTGTGATTTCTCCTAACATGAACCAGGCACTAGGACCTCCCGATTGCTGTCCTGAAGACAGGCCTGAGGATGTCATCATCAATCAGAACACTTCCTTAAAAATACAAGCCTAAATACAAGAAATAATACACTCTTAGATGGGAACTGCTGTGAAAGCCAGATAAAGTTGGGTCTGTTCTGCCGCCCTTTAGGTCACAAGGCCCATAAAGAAAACCCATAAGTGGCCATTAGCCCTTGGAAGGGGTAGGCTAATCTAAACACAGACCCCACTGCATATGTCATATGCTTGAACAGAAGAGTGAAACTTAAGAAAAGGTGGAGGGTCTAAGCAAATCAGTAGGGAAGCTGTCCTGTGCTTTTAAATGGGAGAAATGCATTTTATTGTGTTAAATAGACAGTATACTCTGTACAACAGTTGTTCTAGGGTTTTAGTAAGATTAAAGTTAACCCATTCTAACCATGCTAAAATGATTTTTGTGGGATAAACACAACTGAAGTTATTCATTAAAATGTGATGTGGCCCTCCTTGTGTTTACCAGCGATGTGAAAAGTTGATAAAGCATGCCAAGTATGATTAGTTTGATGCCCGTAAAGTGCCATGTTTTTCACTGACATAGTTCCATAGTAAATGAAGAAAAATTATATCTCTGCACAGGAATGACAGACATACTTCTGACTAGTCTCATCTGATTTGCATCAAAATATAGTTGTCAAAAATGTATTCATACATGTAAAGTTGTGGAGATTCAAGGTACTTATCATGTGGTGAGATTTGCAAGTCCTAATGCAGACCGAGCCCACCTTTCAAAGTGAGATGATGAAGCTCTCTCCTCCCGTAGCTGTCCCAAAGCAATCCTCCATCCCTTTGTCCTATCAGCACACAGATGGGAGTGGGGTAGGGAGCATTAGCCAATCCCTTCTGCTGGAATTATGACAAATTAGTGATGTAATTTGCCCTATAACTAAGTCAGCTTGCCTCAGAGCTGGGCTTCTCCAACTAATTCCATGAGGTGACCTGTTGCTGAAATCTGGAGAAACATCCCAGCAGAGGGAGGCCTAATCTTGGAGTGGAGACAGGAGCCAGGAGGCAAAGAAACTGCTTGGGGCCCTTGGAAGGGAAGAGAGGAGACTGTTAACTGACCCCATTTGGCTGTCCCAGCGGTGTGCCCTGACGTTCTCTGATGCCCAGTCCAGACCTCTCCTGTAAGTAGAGCTATCCCAAACAAAAAAAGTCATAGAATGGTTAGGCCTATATTCTTCCAGACTTGTGTTAGTTATTTCCCCATCGGAAAACCCTGTTTGCCTGTGTAGATCCTTTGCATATTTATCAAAGTACATTAATTCATTCCCACATTTAATTCATGTAATCTGTATTGTTGGCATTCGAAACCAACAATATTTTCCCAGTGTGTTGTGAGCCAGTATAGTGATTTGCCAAAAGAACTAATCCCCAAAAGACCTGCTTCCACATGTGTTCCCATTGTGCACAGTAAAAACAAAATTGTCCCTATGTTCCCATTGTGATCTGAAAAACGAATTTCCGTTTGCATTTTCCTTCTCACATTGCATCTGTCATCACTACCCAAAAAACATGTTCCCATTCTGTTCTGACCATAATCCTAAAGCCCTGTGTGTTATTGTCAGGTGCAGCAAAATGAATTTTCCCCTTTATTTTCTTACTGTCATATTGTTTCTGTGAATCACAACCCAAAACTGATTTTCCCATTGTGAGCTGACCAATATCCCATTACATTTCTGTTCCCCATATTGTTTCTAGGAGCTAGATCACACATCAGATTTTCCCATTGTGTTCCCACTCCCTGCCACTGCCTTTCATTCAAAGGAATCAATCCTAATTGATGTTTGGGGGTGAGGGTTGCGGGGGTAATGCTTAACCCATTTGCTATCACTGTGTGTTAAATTGTTCTTCTTCTGCCTTGTGATTTAAAAGGAATTAATCGTGACAGTATATCTCTACGTTATCGCTATATGGAAGTCATTGTGTTTTTGTGTTTCCACAACATTGGTGGCTGTTGTAATTTGTTTGTTCTAGGTTGACTTAATTAAATTAATTAATAAATAATTTTTAATACACACCGGCCTGGTTCCTAGTCCATTCGGGCACTGGGTATTTGTTGAGGTTGTGTGTGAGACGGGTTGGAAGCCTTACCACAGTGAACCAAATAAAAACTCATAGTGATTTATTGTGTGCCACATTCATTGTAGGGGAAGGAGCACCCTGACTTGCATGTGACCGTATAATAAACCGTGATAACACACAACCACATGTTTTTACGTACTGCTGTACATTGGGCACACGGCTCCCTACTTCGTAGGGCTGGACTGAATAGGTTAGTGTTTCCATCCTGCAGACTGCCTAATGCATAATTTGTGTTAACCCCCTTCCATTACAGGTTGTGGATGTTCTACTCCCTTTATCACATTAGGCTGCAGCAATTGTATATATGTTAAATAGTGATATGCTTGTGTGATAACTGTTGCATTATTAGTTTGGTTATTCGTGTTGTTTTACTGGCCCTAAAATAAATGTATATGTATTTTGGATATACTCCTGTCTAAGGGTATTTTGTGGTATCTGTACTGTGTGTGCTCATTGTGGCCTTCTGATCTTTGACCACCTGCCAAGCTACTGTGATTTGTCTGGCTTGTCCAGAAGGTTCCCTGTTTCACTAAACAGGGGTGGCCTCCTAAACTTCTGTCCATCAGACCAGAGTTTAGAAATACATTCTAACATTTGTTATCCCCCACTCAGGCGAGTTGGGGACATGGTAGCACTGGAAAGTCAGTTATGCCTCTAGCATTATTGAGAGTTGCGCTGGAGCAGCTTCACTATCCAGCACATGCGACTCGAGATAGTCTTGCTGCTACAATTGCAGAAGCATGGTTTTCCCCCAACCTGTTAGAAAATGTGGCACAGTTCATTGTAAATTGCATCGTGTGCCAGAAATGTACTGCCGGGTACACTTTGCGAACAGTGAGAGGAGCAATTGCCACATCCAATGGCCCTTTTTATCATCGGCCTACAGTTTATGTGGATATGTTACAGACATGCAATGGCTATAGATATATGCTGGTAGTATTATGCCCTTTTTCTAGATGGATCGAAGCAGACCACATGATGCCTCATGTGCTGTTAAATTCCTAGTACGTGAGTTTTTCCCAGGTGGGTAGTGACAGAAATCATGCGATCTGACAATGGACCGCATTTTGTAAACAAAGTGTTTGAGAAGATAGTCCTCCTATTAGGTATAAAAGACAAGTTTTATTCCACTTATCAACCACAAGCGAATGGCGTTTGTAAGAAATTAAATGGATTATTAAAGGAAAGAATAGAAAAGCTTAAAATCTCCTTAAAGAAAGGATGGCTACATTGTCTGACTTTGGCTTTGTACTCCTTTAGAAATCAGCCTGGCTCAGATCACCATCTAACTCCTCAGGAATTGGTGACTGGATGATGTATGAGAACCCCATTTGCTCCTCCACTTAGGGTAAGAACTGATGCCCATATTGTAGCCAAGGCATTAGGTGGCGACATGCATTATTATTTAACATCAATGACTGGAAGTATTTCTTTCATTTCTCAACAGATCAAAAACAGAATGGAGGGGTCAAAATGAAGTGACAATGGCAATCTCTTGAAACAGAAGAATTGCTGAAGCCCACCAGTTTTGATCCAGGTGATCATGTGCTAGTAAGAAGGTTTGTACGCACCTGGAGCACGTCTCGCTTTGACGGACTGTATGAAGTTGCAGGAGTTACCTACACAGCTGTGAAATTAAAAGGGCAGGGAGCGTGGCTGCATCTACATGACATGACACCCAATAAAGGTGAAAAATCAACCCCTCCTGCAGCTGCCCACAGTGAAGCAAGTGAAGTAGTTCTGCGAATGCAGTCTCATCTGATGACCAGAAATAAGGATAAAGAAAGTGATAGGCACATCGGTCTTTTAGATTAGGGATTGACATTTTTCAAAAACTTGCAGACATCTTGGAACCTTTTTAGACAGGTCAAAGAGACCATGTGAGAAGAATCTGGAGTTTCAAAAGAAGAAAGAATATCATTTATCATATATGATACTCATCACAATAACAATATCCACACTCCTGTCTGCAATTTGTTTCCTACATTTTGCAATCTTATCCAGCTTTAATATGAAGAGGAGTAAACACCGTTACATTTCTTGGAGATACCATTAGCAACTTTATTATTTGGAGTGTGATAATTGCGATTCTACTGCAATTTCTGATAGAAGAGTGATTTAAAAGAAGTTAAAAACTGTGCACATTAAAAGTGATATAAAATGGGGAGGTTTCAGAATTTCAGAAATTCACTACCATCTAACTGGTCAATACGTTTTGATGGTATATTGATAATGACATTTGGTATTATGATTTATGTTTCTCTTGTTATCACCGTGGCATTTTCAAAGTGTTATAAAAAGTGAGGCAGACATGGAGGATTTTAATCAAACATCTACCATTATTCCAACTAGGGGTACAGAAAGTCTGTTTTACAATATAACTAGGGGCCTATTTCAATTTAAAACGGATGTTGAGGAGAACCATGAAGACATAAATATATATCTTGAAAATTCAGTCCATTTAAAGAATAATTTATGGTACCAACACATGAAAGAGGAAGGAGAAAGAATGTCAGACGAAAGCTGTTATGTTTGTTCCCTAATTCAGTGCATCATGAATGTGGCAAGAAAATTTATTGCAAGAGAAATGCTTAGGCATGATGCAAAATGCCTCAGTCATCTAGCAGCGTGCACCACCAGAGGAAAATTTGATGGAAATTGGGCTATGTTAAGATGGTGACCAAAAGTGATATTCCCATATTAAGATACCTATGTGAAAAGAAGAAGGATGGAAAATGGATTAGGATGGACAAGTAAGAAACGTATGTATCCATCCCATATTGCAGAACAATAAAGGTTGTACAGATGAAGAAGTAGAATTGTTTGGCTACAGCTGAATAACCAGGAGAGAAGAAATGCAGAGATAGACCTCAGAAAATTATATATGCACCTGTCTCTACTAGCTCTGGGTCGGAAGGAGGACTATTGGGTTGCCATGCACCTTTATTAGAGGAAGAATAAGCAAGCATAGTGCAGATAGTAAGTGACACATTTCTGTAATCATGGGCTAAGTACTCACAGTTACTTACATGGGCTAACAACAAAGCAGGACCAGTATCCATAATACCACTAAGAAATGCAAAACCATACTTCAGGAATAAGGGCTTGATCCTTTGGGAAGAAACTATGGATGTGGACAGATAATTGAAGTGCCAGGAATGAATGGAATAACTGCAGTGTTAATGGATCGATATTGGGTCTGTGGATCCAGAGATTACATGCAGCTGCCTAAGGGTTGGGGAGGAGTATGTTGTATAGTGACGATACATGTTCCAGCATTGGTGATTCCCCAAAGTGACCTCCATATTAACTCTATGTTAACGAGTTTCCAAAAATCGATGAACACCAGAGGAAGAAGAGATCGTCTGAACTTCGCCAGTTGATGAGAGTTATTTTTCAGCAAAATCAATGGAGGCTTATGACAATATTCCAGATGAGCATAAACTGTTCAGTTAGACAGCAATAATAATGACATCTGTATTTTTGCCAGGAGTTCAAGCTGCAGTAAACGCTAAGTGACTGCGGATTACAAGATGGGAGCTGTTGCAGATGATTAATGCAACAATTAAAGGGTTTCATGCTATCAGAGAAGAACTGAGAGCCATCAGGCTGATGACTCTCCAGAACAGGTATGTCTTAGATCTGATTACAGCAATGGAAGGAGGCGTTTGCACCAAGGTCGGTCCTTCTTGCTGTACATTCATGCCTTCCCATGATGGAGAAAATGGGACCCTGACAGAGGCAATAACTATGCGAACGACTCTGCGTACGAAAATGCAGTATGATGCTGATGAGACAGCAGGAGACGATTGGTGCTCAACTATGTTATCCTGGATCCCAACCTGGTGAGCAAATGCTTTTAAAATGCTCGGAGCAATACTACTGTTGATATTGCTAGAATTTTGTCTCATAAGGATCATCTGGGGACAATGCCAGAAGACAGCCAAGAAAGCTGTTGGGATGAAGATAATGATTGATGTAAATGGAGATCATGCACCAGAGACAGAAGATGCTATCTGTGAGAATATAAAGAAGAGCACCCTTGCACCCACAGGAACAAAGTTCTAGTACCCCAAGGATCACAAGAAATACATAGGACGTTGGGTATTTTGTCCACCATCCGGAGAATGCTGTCACATGACCTGGAGTATGGATGAACATATAAAGAGTGCAGGTGACCTGAGGGGGTGACAAAGATTTGGTTGCCCAAAAAACTATTGTATGAACAAATGATAAAGGACAATGCAAAACAGTATGAAGAGAAAATGAAGACCAATGATGAAGAGAAGACAAAGATCATAGAAGAAGAAAATGTGGTTGAAGAATTGACCATAGGGGGTAATGTAGAGGAGCAAGTGGATGATTTCACACTAGTTCCCACCCCCTCACTGTCGTCTCATTGGAACAACAGAAGAGCAGTAAATTGAGTCCTGTGTATTGTTCCAATACTGCATTGAGTGTATGAGAGACGCTATGTACTCAGACAGCCATGCAAAATGTATGCTCGCACTGAAAGTGTGGAAAGATGCCAACATGAACCTATGGACATCAAGGAAGGTTAAATTGAATCTGACGAAGGCAACATGATGCCATAAAGAGTATGTATGAACCTACACTGAAACAATATGAAAATACTTAAGAGCAACAATGTAACTGAAGCACCAAAAGAAACATGTACCGAACCCTGAAGTAATCATGAATATAATGAAAATGAAGTAACTTTCTGGTCAATAACTGTAAATATGCAGTAACAGAAGGTAGGAAGAAAATATACAGAAGCTTGTTAAAGAGGTATATATAAAGTGGCAAGGATGGGCATGAGAGGAAAAATTGGTGTTGGCTCATGTCGAATTCAACCAAGCTACCTCAGAAATGGATCAGCTCTGTGTGCACAATAACGGCAAGGATACGTTGGCTGAGGATCAAGGAGTCTATTTTAAGGAATAATTGCAAGGCACGAGAGGAGTTAACTAAGGATAAGCAGTGAATGAAGGGCATATTGCTCTTAGATTAACAAAGACAAAAACATCTGTAAGAGACAAGTAATAAACAATTAAAAGTGTATAAAGCTCATATGAGATGGAGTGAGCAAGTCTCTAGAGGCCAAGTGGAGCAACAGCACCCTGCATGCTGAAATCAAATGACAGTAAATAAGAGGCTGAAATTGACAAATTTGTGGTCTCTTCACACGTGACTCGGAAGACAAGACAAGGACTATTAATTAAAGCCTCAGGCAGAGATAATGGTGAGCCTGCACTCCCTTGAATGTTCCAGGACAGTGGGCAAGCTACAAAGTCAACTACAGATGGAAGACTTTGGCTCATATCCGACCGATGAGAGATGATGGCCCAATTGGGAACACAAGGATTAGTCTGATGGGAATCAAACACCTAGGTACAATGCTGCTAGAGAACCAAAAGTCCAAGGTTGGGGGTTGCCAACCAATCAGTGGGTCTTAGAGTCAACCTAACATACAATGTTGCAGAGACCAATCTGCTACTGTTAGGGCTGCTATAATGAGTATTATACGTGTTTGGAGGCAGTTCAAGGCATGTCCTACAGATAAGGGGCAGCCAATAAAGCATTGATCCATATATGATCCATATGTGGACATGTTCCCTTAAGCCAATCCTGTCCCCTGATAGGTTTTATGATTTTCCACGTAGAATGACATCATAGATGATGCATATTGGGGTATAAGACCCCTACGTTTAACTAAGTTTTTTTTTTAGTGAGCATGCATCAGACCGATGTCTGCTAGTTTGCCCTGCTTTATTAAATAAGGATAAAGTAGTGTTTTGGCGCACTCTTTGGGTCTGTCTGGTTATTTTGTCTAAGATCACTATTTTAATTCCATTCAGCACTAAAGACACTTCAAGGTGCTAGATCACAGTCTCACCACACATGCCCTATATTGAAGAATACTGTCTATTTATTAGTAACAGACACAGATAGGACACCTTCCTTACTCCTCATGCATATTCCCAGACACGAGGCGCCATACAGGGCGAACTACAGAGGAATCATCCTGGCTCGTGGACTAGGAATAAGGGATGGTATCTTCTTTAATTAAAAGAAAGCAGTCCATGGACCTCTCTCCCCCATATTCCTGTATGGCTCATGTCTTGACCTGTTAGTTATCCAGGATTGGCCCATAGAAAGCCAACCAATCAAAACCCCCCATGCTATGCCGCCCAGTACGTATTGTGCCAACCAATAGGGTATTGTAGAGATGATGTGTATTTACTATTATCAATTTAGAGGTGTATCAGGAGGAGCCATCAGATTGCGACTATTCAATTAGAAGTTTACCCCCTGTAGAATACATATATAATTATCCTTACTAACCAATCCCTTCACCCCATAGGTTTTGGCAACCAAGATTGTAATGTGACTACTTATGTTGATTGTTCACCTTAAAAGCTGTTGTTTTATATGGAAGCTCTGAGAGCTGCATGTTCTCTGCTTACACACTGTCCCGGCTCTATTTGGATGTTAATAAAGCTGGGTTTTGCCTTTCGCTTTGTCTACTTCCGTTTTTGAGTCTGGCTTTTCTGGCTCCTTATCCTCTGTGTAATTTTGGGGGTTTCCCAGGCCATCATTACAAGGTTGGTACTAATGAAAAGGGAAGTTTAGAAAGGCTGGCAATGGCAACATTTATTCACAAACATGCAGACATTAAGTATTTCCTGAGCACATATAAAATCCATCACACTACCACAGAATCTAACAACAATTGCTCTAAATGGTAGGCATCTTATATCAATGCTAGAGGTAAAGCAAGTGTGGAACTATATCTAATCCCAACCTCCAAGCTAGTCTATGGTATTTGAAATGTTGCTTTGGGTACCTGCAAGTGGCTGCCCTGACATATAGATGTGTAGGTAGAGGGACCAATGATCTGCAGTGCATGTGGGATAACTTGTCAGATGAGAACGTAGCCCAACCTTTTCTTCTGCCAAACCTTGATATCCTTTGAGGTGTATGATCAAAACCATTTCTGCTAAACGCAGGGGTACGTACAGTCCAGGAGACTCTGGGGATGATGTGGCGGACTGGTTGGGGTGATGGAGGACCAAACTTAACCTTAACAAAACTCAAGTATTAATCTGCTGCACAAAGGCACACATCCATCACAACCATCCACTGGCAAGACACAATGGGTACCAGCTCTCAGACATCAAAAGTAGTAAAGAGCCTGGGAATCTTGATGGACAGTAGGTGTGAAATTGCTTCTTCCACCTTGATTCAGCGCACCTTCCCGCAAATGAAACTAGCCATCATCTCCCAGAATCTGCATAGGCCTTCCTTAATACCTCAAGAGATGCTTTCAAAGGTTACAAAATGCTGCTGCTGGAGGTCTGCCATGACTGGATCAGAGGGAACACAAAACACCAGCAGCTCTATGAAATGATACTGGCTATCAGTCATTTCAAGGCATTATGTAGAGCCCAAAGTGTCATGCACGACAAGGGGAGAATTCCACAGAGAACATAATCCACCACTAAAAGCTTAGAAGGACATTTAGACACGCCAATGCTGTCATTCCCCTGGTGCCGCCGGGCAACAGGAAAGGTCAAACGGACTCCCCTTTTGCCGTTAGGATAACTAAACTATGAAACTTTCCAACACATAACACAAAGTAAAAATATGTTAAAAAGAACTTCAAAATAATGTATTTCATTTTTAATAAGTGGAGTGCCACAATTCACTTGAGTCTAGCAGGGCTGAAACCTCGGACTCACCACTAGCCATTGGCTAATGATAATTGACTGTTGGTGAAAGAGGAATGGTGCGCTGTGTTTTTGGATAGAATTGAGGTGGCTAGTGACTTTTTTTGGCTGGCGAGTAGCTTGCAACTTGAACTTTTCCCCAAGGCTGGACGCAAATGGGCACAACATTTTAAATCCAGTTGGTCTCCATTGGCATCCTTTTGCTTAAAACAGGCAGCTGGGCTCAAGGAGCGAAATGCAGGGTTTGTTTTCTCTGACCTGAGAACTGTCTTTCTCTTCCTCAACTCCTGCCCATTGACAGTTTCTTAAAATGGCTTGAAAGCAAGCGAAACTCTGTAGAGGATTAAATCATGTCTGATAATCCACGCAATTGAAGATTTGTAGCCTTTTAAAAGCTCTCGGGATGATTGATGCACCCATAGGACACCTCGTGGTTTGTTTAGAGGTCAGCGCAAGAGAACATCCACCGGTTTTCCGTCGGTCTAAATAACCCTTTACGCTGGTTTTATACCGCTGTTCCGCCGGTGGAAATCCTGTGGTGGTATATCTGCCGGTTCCAATGCATGGCAATGAGAACCAACACATTTTCCACCAGCTTTCAAAGTAACGTCACATTGCACCATTTTACATCATGCCCCATCGTATTGCATCATTCCGAATCACATATAACTGTGCCGGATCACGTTATGCCACATCACATCATGTCCCATCCCATCACCACCAACCACATCAGCATCGCATAAACCAGATTCTTAAAGACACCACATCTAATATTCCAGACTGTTTGGGGAACACCAACAACACCGGTGCCTCACTCATCTTGCTTTGGTCTCACAGTTTACTTAAAACCAAGACTAAGAGCACCACATACATACATAGATGAAGAAGTACACCACTGAGTAGAACTGCACCCGGTACCTAACTCATAGAACCTGTCAACCAGGCAGACTTACTGACCTCCCATTTTTCGACGTGCTTCACTGCACAGCTGGCCAACTACCAAACCACTTCTATGAGCAACCCCACAAACATCCAACAGCGCAATCCAAGAAACCGTGCAACCCCCACCCTTACAATCATCCACCACTTCTGCAACAGCTCCAGCCCACCCACCGCACCACCGCAACCCTGGCCTTCCAGCATAAGACAATCTCAGCCACCCAATACCCCCAAACACTGCCAACTACCATTCCACCACGTCAAACACCCTGGCATCTGCCTACTATCACCAGAGACTACATTAGCAAGATGGCAGGAGCTGCTCATTGTTGAACAGGGCCAGCACAATGACGACGAGTGAGGCGTCATTATTTCAGGAATTTGAATACCCAATTTAGATATATATGTAATGGTGGTGTGGCGTCCAAAGTTGATTTGCACGTGTTGAATTGTGGGACATAGGTTAGGAGAAAAACGAGTTACTGTTAAAGTGCAGCAGTAACATATGGTAGCTCGTGGACTGTGGAAAAAAATGACCATCCTGCAAGGTGCCCAACCCTGAGCAGAGGATTTGGTGAATGTCATTTTGTATTTGAACCAGCACTATTATGGCAGCCGTGTTAAAGGACTGAAGCAGTGGTGCACAACATCCGGTCTGTGGGCCGAATGCGGCCCTTATGAACATTATGTATGCCCCTCCAGGTCACATAAATGTAACCAATCTCGTTCTACTCTATTTGGGGCCGAATCATTGGTCACAGCGACAGCTGTGTTTTGTATATGGAAAACAGTATTGGATTATTTTAAATGATATCGCTTGTTTCTCTCACTGTAAATGAAGCGTATTTTTCTACATTTAATAAGAATCTATTAGGCCGATACAGCGCTGAAAATTACGGTGCAAGCGTGCGAAAACGTGCGATTCGCAGTGAAAGAGTGAAAATCGCAGTGCAAATATTGCAGGAAAACCAGTGCACATCTATTCATGGAAGTGCGTGTGCGAGTAAGATCTGGGAGGTGCGCTGAAAAAGTGCGCGGCACACGCCGGCGCACAGGTCATCTAACGGCGTGCGCTAAGGCCACAGCGAAAGCGCACATAGCGCGGCGCACATAACAAAAGTAGGCGGAACACGGGGAGTAACACTCGGAATCGGGAACAACTCATGAAAATGTGGGCGTCACTGGGGAAGTACAGGAGGCAAGTGCGCGGAACGCCCACACGCTCACCTACAACACGTATTCATGGAATCGAATAGGGCAAACCAGCGCACAGGCAAAGACGTGCAAAGACCCAAACCCGTCCGCCACCTGAAGGCAGGTGGTAGAGGCCCCTGCGCAGGAAAAAAATGTGCGCCAAAATGTGCGCTAACAAAAAGCACGAATATACAGCTCTGTTGTATGTCCCATACTGTGGCCCCTAGGACAAATGACGCGCAAAGGGGTACGCGACAAACACGGACACCCGCTGTGTGAAAAATAGCGTGTGCGTGTATTTCGGGGGTGCGCGGGAAGTTTTACACGCGATCAGGCCTTGGGGGGCGGGGTACATGTATTTCAGGGGTGCGCTGGAAGTTCCACACGCGATCGGGCCTGGGGGAGCAGTGTACGTGTATTTCAGGGGTTCGCGTGAAGTTTCACACGCGATTGGGCCTGGCCGAGTGGAGTACGTGTATTACTGGGGTGCATGGGAAGTTTCACACGCGATTGGCTTGGGTACGTGTATTTCAGTGGTTCGCGTGAAGTTTCACACGCGATTGGGCCTGGCCGAGCGGGGTACGTGCATTACTGTGGTGCGCGGGAAGTGTCACACACGATTGGCCTGGGTACGTGTATTTCAGGGGTTCGCGTGAAGTTTCACACGCGATTGGGCCTGGCCGAGCGGGGTGCGTGTATTACTGGGGTGTGCGGGAAGTTTCACACGCTCGCCTACAACACGTATTTATGGAATCGAACGTGGCTAAGGTATGCGCCCAAAAAGACGGGCCAATCCGGAAACACGTACGCCAACAGGAAGAAGGCCTACGTCGAACCGCGCATCATAAAAGTGCGCGCAAACAACAAACAAGCTCAGACGCCAGGATGAATATACCGCTCCTAGCAGCAGTGGCCGTGGGATACCGCAGGAGGAGGAGGAGGATAGTCAGGGCCAGAATTTTTACACCCAGAACCAGCCTTTTTGGGATGCCTGATGACCACGTGTATGGGAGGTACAGGTTTCCACCTCACATAATACTCAACCTGGTCAGTGAGAGGGAGGATGACCTCACATCACCCACCCTGTGCTCCCAAGAACTCAGCCCCCTGGAGAAGGTCCTTAATGTACTGCACTTCTTGGCCACTGGATCATTTCAGCGGACAAGTGCCATAGTGAGGGGGGGGGTGTCAAGGCCACACAGTCACGCTGCCTACGCCAGGACTTGGCCATCATCACTACACGCCCATCAGTCCACAGGCACATATACCTGCCCAGAACACCTGCAGAAAGGCAGGCTGCCGCCCAGGATTTCTACGGGGTGGCACAATTCCCCAAAGTGCTAGGTGCCATTGATTGCACCCATGTGGCTCTACGTCCCTCCCGGGCGTCTGAGCACATCTATAGAAACCGCAAGCACTGGCATTCCATCAATGTCCAGGTAGGATGTGATACCAAGGGGATCATCACCTCAGTATATGCCAACTATCCAGGGTCCACCCACGGCAGTTTCATTTACAGAATGTCAACCCTAAACCGAGACCTAGAAGCTGGACAGCATGGCGATACATGGCTGCTTTGTGAGTATAAATGCCACTGCACATGCATGCATGTCAGATACTGAGTAATGTCACAACCCCACTAATGATACCCATCACCACCTCCCCAGGGGACAGTGCCTACTGTCTGAGCACCCACATGATGACGCCAATTCGGAACCCCACTACGCCACCCCAGGTAAGATTTAACACAGACCCCATTCTAACCCGGGGCATAGTGGAGCGCACATTCGGAGTGCTCAAGTCACGCTTTCGCTCCCTTGACCGTTCTGGCAGGCAACTGTTATACTCTCCCCCAGTAGTGTGCAGGATCATAGTGGCAGCATGTGTCCTGCACAACGTTGCAACACGCCGGGGCCTGGCCGTGGACATGGTGGTGCCCCCACTCTGCAACCACATGCACGCCCGCTGTGCATGGGAGGGGAAAGGGCACGGGGTGAGGCAGCCTGCACGCAGCTGTTGGATAATTACTTCACCTAAAATCACACCCCTGTGGAGTGCACACAGCCCTGGCACATACCAGCTGACTATCAATGATGATGAGTCAAGTGACAGTCAACTGTCACAACCATACCAGCCTGAGAATGTTCACCTGGAAGTGTTCCATGGTGTGCATCCCTACCTACACAAACACCACCAATGCTGTGTCATCAAAAGACACACTTCTATTCTGCTAAAATCATTACCCCCTTGCAAGATACAACATGACAACAGTGCCATGTCACCCAACCCCTCCCCAGCACCGCCACCCAACACACCATGGCATGTCATGCTATGTGAGAGCAAACAAAGGAATCCCCAAAACATGACACAAGTGTCACAAAGTACAGTGTCCCGAATGGAAACTGGCCACACACAATATGCTCCCATTAATGTAGAACTGACAACACACATGACCAAATACTTACCACACTACAATGCAGCTACCCAACCCCAAACATAGCATTCACATGACAGTACTAAGTTAAAGGATACGTAGTCTTACAACCTGGTGATGCTAGCACATCGACCACTTCCAACTGTACAGTGTTGGTGCCATGCAAATCTGGAAATGTACTGCTTACAACATGAACTTCATCTCCAAAGTAGACGGCCTTGTGAAGACATGAGGAATGAACCTGCAAATCAGGAGGGAGACATGGATGCACAAGCACACATCAATACACCATGCAGTGTACAATATTACAACAATATGCACTAGAAATGTATACACAGTATTGACTACAGACTGACCACACATGTCATGGGAGTCCAACGTCACTGTGTAAGTCACTGTCACTTGGGCACACCCTTTGCAAGCCCATGGAAACGAGAAGCAGGAGGGGTGTGTGTCTCACGAACCCAAGCATCTAACCCAAACTCAGGACAAGCCTGCATGTGCCCAGCCGGAATACAGTGGATGCCCACGGGAGCCACACATGGCAACACACTGTAACAAAAAATCAAAAATCAAAAATCAAAAATCAAAAGTCAAAAATCAAAAATCAAAAATCAAAAATCAAAAATGGCCATGTGGGGGTCATGGGGTGTGGGGGAGGCTACCCAGGAGGTCCGAGGACAGGGTGCACACTAACAGCCACCTGAGTGGATGTTGCGAAAATAAAGCACCTCCATGGGCTCATGGCCTGCATGGCTACGCTATCGTGAGAGATTCAGAATCGCTGTGGTCGCTCTCATCACTCTGTGCTGCTGCCGCCACAGGAGGTGGTGGTGCTATGGGAGGCAGCCCACGCAAAGCCCTAGTCTGGTCCTCCATGGCAGCAAGCATGCGGGTGTGGAAGGTCTTGTTCTGGAGGAATATGGTGCAGAGATCCCCATGCACCACCTGACGTGATGCCCGGACCTCCTCCCGAGTTGCCTGCATCTCTGCTGAGGGCGTACGTGTGACCCGCTCCAGCAGCTGTTCTGTCCTCGTGACAGTGGAAGCCTCAAGGTCCACAAGAGTCTGCCTGAGGTGATGGACTTCTACCCTCAGGGCTTCCCTCTGGCCCTGGGACTCTAAACAAATGGCTTCCCGCAGAGTGTCCTGGGCCGCCCGTCTGTCCCTGTTGGACGCCAACATGTCCTCCCTGAGTGATTGGCAGATGGAGTCTGTTGCCTGTTGTAGTTGCTCCATCTGCCTTTCTGGGGGGACAACGGAAGTGGCCACCCTCTCCATTGCTTGAGCCATCATCTCAGATGATGCTGCCTGTTGGTTTGCCATATAGTGTATGGATTGCTCCCATGCGGTATTGCCTGCTGGCGTACGGCCACCGCGTTGGCGGGCACCACACCTGTCTGGGGCAAGGCGAACTGTGCCATGCTGTGTCGGCACTGCCTGAGGCTGCAGGACTGCATTCCCCCTCTGATCTGCTGGCCCAGGAACAGGATCAGATGTTGCAGAGTGTGGCCCTGCATCCGTAACCACCAAAGGCGGACCTACCAACACTGACATCCCCATAGTGGGCTGTACCCCTGGTGCAGGTGGGTCGTACAGAACAGAACCCCTTCCAGAAACACCTGCCTGCGAAGCCACATAGGTCTCATCATCCGAATCAACAACCCACCACCACACCCCGTCCCCCACTGGTTCCCGGTCGTGCCTGAGATCCCTCCTGAGTCTGCACCATCTCCTCACCCTCAACAGCATCAAGTGCGTCATCCCCTGCAAAAACATGAAAGACAAAAAATGGAAACAGGCATTAGCACCATGGCACACAATTAGGCCTGACAAGCTACAGAACCAGTACTTGATTGACACATGTCCCACATCACTATAACCCTCCCATGCATGCACTGTCACTGAGTTTGAAGGGGAGGAAAATGTCAGACACTGATGACACCAAGATGGAAGAGCAACACATTAGCTGCATGCTGGCTAGCAGTGCCATCACACATTGGCCTGTGAGTGGCATGTCCAATCCACATACATGACACATGCCATTACACAGATGGCATGTACCATAGGCATGTCACATATTGTTTGACAATAGGGCTGAGAAATGCGTAGTGAAAGTGTGGGAATTGAAACAATCAGCCTGAATGAACACAGAAAAATACGGAACAATGTTGTTGCAAGATGCCACTTCAAGGGCAACTGGCGTGATGCTGCACAAAATGTCTACTGTGGGCAGAAGGGATACTGTAATACCCAAATCCAGGGGCGCAGAATGTTTTGGATAAAGCACATGGGTGACCCAAACCACTCAGGCACACACACCCTCACCTGGCACTCAATCAGAACCCCTCACACACACAACATAGACATGGATCACACACACATGCATGTGCACTCACCGGACAATGCCTCGTAATCTGGCAGCTCTCCCACACCTTGGATCTGTTCCTCTGTGACGTAGGTCCCAGCAACAGACTCATGTACAGTGAGTTCAATGTCCGCTTGTGGAGACCCACCTCCAGTCACCAGAGTAGCGGCATGACTTGAGGCCATCTTTTTCTTTGCCCTGCGCTTAAGGTCATTCCAGCGCTTGTAGCACTCACTAGCTGTGCGCCTCACAAATCCAAGGGCACTTATGATGTCCGCGACGGTCTGCCAGTGTGCCTGACGTCAAGCAGGTGTGGTCTTGCACCCTGAAGTGATCAACATTTCGCTGCCATGTGCGGACACATACTGCACAAGTGCATCATGTTCGGCATCATTGAAGCTATGCTTCCTTGGCATGCCGAACTGCGTAGCTGTGTCTGGGGTATCAGCCTGTACTGGACGAGCACTCTTCCTCTTTCTTTTGGAAGGTGGTGGGGATCCTGAGTGGCCTATGCCGCTCTGGCCACTAGGGGCAGGAGCACCGGTTGACTGGGTAGTTGGAGTGTGGGAATGCACACCGAGCATGGGACTTGGTGCAGGCATTGGCTGAAGTGTGACATAGTCAGGGGGAACGTTAGCAAGATGGACTGGGACCAACACTGCCCTGGCTGGGAGAGTCAGAGCTGGGGTGGATGGAGCTGCAGCTGCCCCTGCAGCCTCCCCACCCTGCCTACTCGGGGCAGCAGATGACATAGCTGCCCCTGATCTACGTGGCCCAGTGACACCAACTTGCACCCCCACACGTGGCCTAGACTTGGCAACCTGGAAGTCAGCCTGGGAGTCACCCTGGTGCCAGGTCAGGTGCCACAATGGGCCAGTCCAACAAGGGCTGAGCAGAGATGGTGTCAGCCACCTTTCCCTCAACCATGGGTGTGCGGGGGCATGGGTGTCCCTGACTCGTCCTCCACACATGGGGGGCTAGAGGTACACTGCAAATCCCGGCCACGTCCCCTACCGCGCCCTCCACGCCCACCTCTTGAGGCTCGGCCACCTTTGCCACCCTTACCGCTTGGTCGCCTCCCAACCATGGCACTGATGTTGTTGTGCGTATGCGAGTTGCAGTAAACTATTGTCCTGGGCAATTGGGGGTCAAAGGGGTAGGGTACTAGATGGAATTCGTACCCTAGTGCTCTAGCAAGGCTGTATGTGACCCCCTGGGGAAAGATGACGGGTCACGCAATGCACAGGCACCCCAAAAACAGAAAATAACGTGCATGCAACCCCTCGTAGACCACGTGCGTGGAAAAATGAACCCGCACTACGCTGTGGCACCCAGAAACACAAAAATGAATGTACGTGTGTTACACGCAGCCTCCAATGACCTCTGAAGGGGTACGCGACACACGGGGCAAGCACAGTTGGTAAATACGTGCGCGACTCACCGTCTGCTTGTAAAAAGAGCGTGAACACCCCCGCTAAAAGAAGAATTGTACGCTGTCTGAGGAGACAGGACAAAAGAAGAAGTGAACGCTGCTTGAGGAAACACGCCCAACTGAAAATCAGAAAAAAGCTGTCAGAGGTAACAGGGAGTACGAACTAGAAACGCTGTGAAGTAAATTGCGTGTGAACCGACAAGAAGTACAGAATTCACCCACTCGCTCTCCACGAAAAGCATGTGCAAGGAAATGACGTCCTACACGCAGCTTTTTAGCCAGCCCACAGGTCCAACGTCACTTCCGCGTATACGCGCTAAGGCCCTATCCTCCATTTACACGAGCTGACACTCGGACGTGCAAGTTCTTGGACGTGTAACATGCACCCGGGTTCAGGGAAAGGGCCGCGCGCGCACATCACAGACGCGCTTATGTGCTAAGGGCCTTTGGTCCAATGAAATAGCGTACGCGTGCTGACGCGCTTACGCGCTAAGGGCCTTTCCTCGAATTACACGCTGACGTGCAAGATTTTCACTTGCCAAATCACTCCGTATCAAGCTGGCCACGCGTTCGCACACGGAAGACCACGCTCCTGCCCAGAAGGCCGAATTACTGACCCCCAGAGCCCCGAGCATGCTCCCACCTGCCATCTGCTGCTGCCTGATTTCCTGCTGCCCACGTGCCCTGCCATTTGCTGCCTGCATGTCAGCCCGGGGTGCTGTTGCTGTGACCACCCCTGCTGGAACCGAAGACTCCCAACTGCTATTCCATTGCTCCACAGCCCAACCCCAGGACCCAGTTGCCCACCCACACCTGCCTCTGGGGTTGCCATGTCAGACACTACACCATCTGGCACCACTGGCAACCCCCAGCCAGAGAGGCAGAGGGCCACCAGCTTCACTGCCACCGAAATTGGTGTCCTGGTGGAGCAAGTCCTGGGGCAGTATGATGCCCTCTTCGGAAGGTCGGCTGCTGACAAGGAAGGACGGACTCGGATCTGGACGGACATTGTGACTGCCATCAACGCGGAGGAGGTGGCAGTCAGCGACTTCCAACATGTCAAGAAGCGCTGGGAGGACTTCAGCTCCAGGATACTCAACAAGGCCCGGCGCCTCTTGAAGGCAGCGGATGCTAAGGGGCGCCGGGGCCACCTGTTGGAACATCAGATGAGGGTCCTGGAACGCATATGCCCAGCGCTCCACGTCCAGGTCCTTGAGAGGCAGACCCGTCTGGAGTCGAGCGGTAAGTGTACATGCATACTGATTGGAAGCTGTGCGTGTGGTGGTGTGCCAGTAGTGTGCAGGTTGTACATGTGGTTATGTAAGGCCATGTATGGATGTGTATGTACAGGGCTGTGAGGCTGACACATGCAAGTCCTTTCATGTGTGAGACACATGGATGGTGTATGTGTGGGTAAGCATGCAGGCCAAATGCAGATGTGTGAGCACACATGTTTGGATTACTGTGTATGTAAGTTGGCATGGTTGTGGTGTCACACATGGATGTTGGTTCCAGCTGCATGTATCTGCACCGTGTACATGTGCATGTGTGTGTATTTGACATGGGTGCAACAGTGATGCAACATGGATGCAAGTGAGACTGATATGTAGAAGACTGATTGCCAGATGTGACATGGATGCCAATCTCATCACTGCGACAATTGGCGGAGGTGTACACATGCATGTAAGTGTAGTGGCGTTTGTGCATGTCTAGTGCACTCCCTGTGTTTCATGTGATGTCTGGCTCACCTTTGGCTGCTCATGCTGTTGTATGTGTATGGATGGTGCTGGCTGTTGCAATATGGCTGTGGAATAGCTCATGTGTGTGAGTTGCAATGACATGTGTGTTGGGGATTGTGATGCCATGTCTGAAGTTTGACAATGCCACTCATGTACAACTGTCATGTGTGTATGAGTCCATTGTACAGTGCCACAATGCCTGTCTCCTATCTCTCCCTGTCTGCAGCGTCAACTGATGAAGAGGGCGGAGAAGGTGCTGTGGAGCACAGCGGCAGGGATCGCACCGCCAGCTGGAGACGCAAGGCCTGGCTCCCCTCCCAGGTTGTCATCTCGTCGGGGAGTGAGGAGTCCGGTGCCACGTCCCAGGTTGCAGCTGCCGAGGGGAGGTCCAAGAGGCGGAGGTTGGAGTTGGACTCCTCGGCAGCCGAAGGGGCAGCTGAGACCCCACAGGGCCCGACGGTGGAAGATGGCACGGAGTCATCCAGGTTGGTGGGGGGTTTGGTGGAGGAGGAGGCCGTGCAAGGGACAGAGACGGGGTCTGGAGGTGGGGATTCCACTGGTGCTAGTGGTGCAGTGCAGGGGCAGGGACAGGAGGCAGCACAGGCCGCCACAGAGGTGCCTGTGTGTAATCCTGTCCCCGATCCTGTGACTGCATCTTGCACCAGCAGGGATACCTACGTCCAGACCCGTTCTCAGGGAGGGGATTGGCTTACACCAACTGGCTTTCCTCTCCCTGCGGACGTGGCTATCCGGCACCGGGTTGAGCCTGTCCTGGGTGGGGTGGCGTTGTGTCAATGTGCCATGCAAGCTGACCTGCAGTCTTTTCATGAGGAGAGTGCACGTCTTCTCGCATGGCTCGTTGACCGCGTTGACCCACTGGGACAGCTCACCAGGGCCGGATTCCTCCGTTTTATGGACCTTGTTCCGACCCCCTCCTCAACTGAACCCCCTATGCGCCAGTCGTCCTCCGTGCCATCTTCCCACCCATGTGTCACCTGGGTGCCCTGTGGAGCTGCCTCTGACCCTGCGGCCAGTCTGGTGGAGGACACATCCCTGCCACAGTCGTGAGTCGGACGTCCAGCAGGGATGGCCACCTCAACAACTGCACCCCAGCTGGAGGAGGATGTGCAGGCAGCAGGAGCCAGGGCACAGGCAGCAGCACAGCAGCAGCAGCAGCAACAAGGTGGGAGCCATGATGGCTCAGGGCCTTCATCATCGGAGGGGCAGGCATCGGCCAGAGGGCAGGAGGACCCTGGAAGGGAAGTGTCTTCCATGTGGCAGTGGTTGGGCCATGCGATAGATGTGGAGCGGCAGCGGGCGGAAGAGGCATGGCTCACGATGGTCAGGGCAGAGAACTCCATGCGTAGGGCCCTGAGGCGGGCCGAGTGCCTCGAGGCCATTCGCAGGGACCTGGAGTTCCAGATGTCATCGTCCCTGCGAACCCTCGGGCCATGGAAGAGGACCGCCTCCGGGACATCGAGCAGGAGTTCGATGATGCCCTGGCCCGGGACATCAACATGTGAGCCGTTGGACTTGCCCGCTGCCCTTGTAAATAGTTAGATAGTTTTAGGTTTCCTTTGGTTTTGTCTTTATTTTGGTTGCACTTGGACAATGCACCACGTTTCTGTATATAGTTTTTCATTAGGTAGTATTTTTTATAGGTTTCATTTCTTCAGTTGGGATCATGGACCTTGGATTGTTCATCTGTATATAGTTCACTATTGGATTCATCTTTTTATTTTTTGATTTCCCCATGGAGCAATTGTTTTCTTTGGATTTGCTTTGTAGGACTGTGACTTTGGACACCTTTCCTTTGGATTATGATTTCTTGTTTTTCATTATTTTACGGACATGCAGCTTTTCTTTTTTTATTCCCATTGTTGTTTGTTTCATTTTAATTCCATTCATGTTGCTTTTAATACATTATTTTCTTCATACTTTCATGTGTGGTATTATCTCATTGGTTTCATGCATGTCATGATATGGGTTTTTACATTCACTTGCAACCATTGTGTGTGTGTGACGGACATGTGTTCATTTACATACTTGCCATTGGGGTTGTATCATGTAATTGCCTTTTCTATGTGGGTGGATGCAATACTTGGTAGGGTCTTTGGTCTGGGGAGGCTGGCCATAAGGGCCATGATTGAGGATCGTCATGACCTGGAGGCAGGGGTACATGAGTGGGTGCCTGCTGGCATGTGCCCCGCACTGCTGGGGGGTGGGGGAGCAAGGGGACATGAGTGGGACATGAGTGGGGGCCTGCAGGCAGGTGCCCCTCAGTGCTGGGGGTGGGTGTGCAAGGGGACATGAGTGGGGGCCTGCTGGCAGGTGCCCCATGACTGCTGGGGGGTGAGGGTGCAGGGGGACATGAGTGGGGGCCTGCTGGCAGGTGCCCCACACTGCTGGGGGGTAGGTGTGCAGGGGGACATGAGTGGGGGCCTGCTGGCAGGTGCCCCGCACTGCTGGGGGTGGGTGTGCAAGAGGACATGAGTGGGGGCCTGCTGGCAGGTGCCCCACACTGCTGGGGGGTGGGTGTGCAGGAGGACATGAGTGGGGGCCTGCTGGCAGGTGCCCTGCACTACTGGGGGGTGGGGGTTCAAGGGGACATGAGTGGGACATGAGTGGGGGCCTGCAGGCAGGTGCCCCTCAGTGCTGGGGGGTGGGTGTCCAAGGGAACATGAGTGGGGGCCTGCTGGCAGGTGCCCCATGACTGCTGGGGGGTAGTGGTGCAGGGGGACATGAGTGGGACATGAGTGGGGGCCTGCTGGCAGGTGCCCCATGACTGCTGGGGGGTGAGGGTGCAGGGGGACATGAGTGGGGGCCTGCTGGCAGGTGCCCCACACTGCTGGGGGGTAGGTGTGCAGGGGGACATGAGTGGGGGCCTGCTGGCAGGTGCCCCGCACTGCTGGGGGTGGGTGTGCAAGAGGACATGAGTGGGGGCCTGCTGGCAGGTGCCCCACACTGCTGGGGGGTGGGTGTGCAGGAGGACATGAGTGGGGGCCTGCTGGCAGGTGCCCTGCACTACTGGGGGGTGGGGGTTCAAGGGGACATGAGTGGGACATGAGTGGGGGCCTGCAGGCAGGTGCCCCTCAGTGCTGGGGGGTGGGTGTCCAAGGGAACATGAGTGGGGGCCTGCTGGCAGGTGCCCCATGACTGCTGGGGGGTAGGGGTGCAGGGGGACATGAGTGGGACATGAGTGGGGGCCTGCTGGCAGGTGCCCCGCACTGCTGGGGGGTGGGTGTGCAAGGGGACATGAGTGGGGGCCTGCTGGCAGGTGCCCCGCACTGCTGGGGCGTGGGTGTGCAAGGGGACATGAGTGGGGGCCTGCTGGCAGGTGCCCTGCACTGCTTGGGGGTGGGTGTGCAAGGGGACATGAGTGGGGGCCTGCTGGCAGGTGCCCTGCACTGCTGGGGGGTGGGGGTGCAAGGGGACATGAGTGGGGGCCTGCAGGCAGGTGCCCCTCAGTGCTGGGGGGTGGGTGTGCAAGGGGACATGAGTGGGGGCCTGCTGGCAGGTGCTCCATGACTGCTGGGGGGTGGGGGTGCAGGGGGACATGAGTGGGACATGAGTGGGGGCCTGCTGGCAGGTGCCCCGCACTGCTGGGGGGTGGGTGTGCAAGGGGACATGAGTGGGGGCCTGCTGGCAGGTGCCCCGCACTGCTGGGGGGTGGGTGTGCAAGGGGACATGCGTGGGGGCCTGCTGGCAGGTGCCCCGCACTGCTGGGGGGTGGGTGTGCAAGGGGACATGAGTGGGGGCCTGCTGGCAGGTGCCCCACACTGCTGGGGGGTGGGTGTGCAAGGGGACATGAGTGGGGGCCTACTGGCAGGTGCCCTGCACTGCTGGGGGTGGGGGTGCAAGGGGACATGAGTGGGACATGAGTGGGGGCCTGCTGGCAGGTGCCCCGCACTGCTGGGGGGTGGGTGTGCAAGGGGTCATGAGTGAGGGCCTGCTGGCAGGTGCCCCATGACTGCTGGGGGGTGGGGGTGCAGGGGGACATGAATGGGACATGAGTGGGGGCCTGCTGGCAGGTGCCCTGCACTGCTGGGGGGTGGGCTGCAAGGGAACATGAGTGTGGGCCTGCTGGCAGGTGCCCGGCACTGCTGGGGGGTGGGGGTGTAAGGGGACATGAGTGGGGGCCTGCTGGCAGGTGCCCTCCACTGCTGTGGGGTGGGGATGCAAGGGGGTAATGCGTTGGTGATCACTAGTGCAAGGTGACATGTGGCTTGGCTGGGGGGCATGCCCATGGTGGATGGGCTGCCTGCGGGACATGACCAGGGGTGCAGGGTAGTCCCCTGTGGTGTGGTCTGCCTGCAGAGGCCGTGGAGGGTGTAGAGGGAACACCTGGGAGGACCCACACTGCCAATTCATGTGTAGGACTCCCCTGCACCCCCGAAATACACGTACCCCACTTGCACAGGGCCTATCGCATGTGAAACTTGCGCGCACCCCAGTAATACATGTACCCTGCTGAAATCGCGTGTGGAACTTCCCGCGCACCCCAGTAATACACGTACCCTGCTGAAATCGCTTGTGGTACTTCCCGCGCACCCCTGTAATACACGTACCCTGCTGGAATTGCGTGTAAAACTTCCCCGCACCCCCGTAATACATGTACCCTGCTGAAATCACGTGTGGAACTTCCCGCGCACCTCTGTAATACACATACCCTGCTGAAATCGCGTGTAAAACTTCCCTGCACCCCAGAAATACACGTACCCTGCTGAAATCGCGTGTGGAACTTCTCGCGCACCCCTGTAATACACGTACCCTGCTGAAATCGCGTGTTAAACTTCCCCGCACACCAGAAATACACGTGCCCTGCTGTAATCACATGTGGAACTTCCCGCGCACCCCTGTAATACACGTACCCTGCTGAAATCGCGTGTTAAACTTCCCCGCACACCAGAAATGCACGTGCCCTGCTGAAATCGCGTGTGGAACTTCCCGCGCACCCCTGTAATACACGTACCCTGCTGGAATCGCATGTGAAACTTCCGCGCAGCCCAGAAATACACGTACCCTGCTGAAATCGCGTGTGGAACTTCTCGCGCACCCCTGTAATACACGTACCCTGCTGTAATTGCGTGTGGAACTTCCCACGCACCTCTGTAATACACGTACCCTGCTGGAATCACATGTGAAACTTCCCGCGCACCCCTGTAATACATGTACCCTGCTGTAATCGCGTGTTGAACTTCCCCGCACCCCAGAAATACACGTACCCTGCTGAAATCGAGTGTGGAACTTCCCGCACACCTCTGTAATACACGTACCCTGCTGTAATTGCGTGTGGAACTTCCCGCGTACCTCTGTAATACACGTACCCTGCTGGAATCACGTGTGAAACTTCCCGCGCACCCCTGTAATACATGTACCCTGCTGAAATTGCGTGTTAAACTTCCCCGCACCCCAGAAATACACATGCACTGCTGAAATCGCGTGTGGAACTTCCCGCGCACCCCTGTAATACACGTACCCTGCTGCAATCGCGTGTAGAACTTCCCCGCACCCCAGAAATACACGTACCCTGCTGAAATTGCGTTTGGAACTTCCCGCGCACCCCAGTAATACACGTTCCCCGCTCGGCGTTTGCTGTTTGCCAGCCCTGTATACTGGTCCAGGGTTAGCGCAGCCCTTTGCGCTGAATTGGGAGTTTTGATGGCTTTTCCTTGTGCAAGGGCGTTCTTGGGGGCGTAACTGGCGCTGCTGCAGGGTCGCTGCGCCACTCTGTGCCACGGCTGGTTTTGGAGGCTAAAATCCATGAATACGCTGTCCGCGGATATCGATTTTAGCGCATGCGGCTGGCGCAGGCATTCGCACGCGCACACTGTGCGCCAGCCACGTGCGCCACTTTTGTGCGAAATTCTATGAATTACCCTGTAAATGATCTTTTGTTTTAACTTGTACACTTTTAAAAATTGACATGTAATGATTTATGTGATTTATACTGCTCTATGGACTTCTTTTTCTATGTGCTTAAAGTTTATATTAACTAAATGCACAATTAAAAAAAACAAAAATAAAAAACATAAGTGTCATGATAAAGTGTTGCCCGTCCTAAAGTCAGTCAGTACATCTGTCATGTCAGGTGTGTGAAGCCTCTGTGGTCCAGCTTTTTTCTATGCATCATGATACCTGCAGTTTTGCTTCTATTTAAAAACTTAATTTCAGTCCCATAAAACAAATAAATCCAAGTGGTAATGACATTAAAAGGCTACACCAGATCCTCTACCACTTGCTCATTCCCAAGAATCGTTCGGCCCAGTTTATGGGACTTCTGGGGAACATTCGCCCCCCAACCCCCAACTAAACAAGCTGTGAACCCCGGAATAAAAGGAAGGGAATGTAGCCCGGGTATCAGGTTCAATTGAGCTTTTGTGTCTTTATTTATAGTAAGGGGCTCCACAGTACACACATTGGCCAAATGGCATGGCATACCATAGACAATAATTTAGCAATGCGAACTCTGTGAGGTAGGGGGAGATTCCCATCAATTGGGAACAGCATATTTCTGAGCAATACTCCCCTTAAGTGGTCCCACTGTTGGAAACTATTTGGTTGATGGGGGGACAGAACGACAAAGGTGTGTATGATTTAGTGCTGGCACGGGTATAAGAGTTAGCATGGGGTTGAATGTTGAGAGGGTGCGGCCAGTCTTGCTGTCCTTTGTCCACGCTGGAGAGTCTCTACCCTGGCCTTGGGGTCAGTTTTCTTGGGTTCTCGCTGTTGCTCCTGTTTTATTGTCGACCATCGGGGCTCTTCCCTTTTTGATCTACTGGGCTCACCTCAGTTAGGGGGCGGGGTTTAGCCCTGCCCATCCTCCAATTTATGGAAGTGAGTGAGGATGACCGAGACAGGAGATGTGTTTGGAACTAGCATCGGATTTGCCTTCTAAAGGGGAAAAGATGGCCGAAAGACTGCTGACAGATTGACAGGTTGAAAAATGATTTGCATCTCCTCAAGGGATCAGGAAGGTCCAAAATATAGAATTATCTATTTGCTTAATGTGTGTGCTAACTTTACTGCATATTCACATACATTCTTAAAAGGACCTTCAGGTATGGACTTGTATTGCACAGCATTACTGCATATTCACATGCATTCTTAAAAGGACCTTCAGGTATGGACTTGTATTGCACAGCATTACTGCATATTCACATGCATTCTTAAAAGGACCTTCAGGTATGGACTTGTATTGCACAGCATTACTGCATACTCACATACATTCTTAAATGGATCTTCAGGTATGGACTTGTATTTACTATTGCACAGCATTACATGTTTTAATGCCTAATGCATAGATGCAAATGAAAATCATTATTGACCTCCTCTCAGCCAATCAGAATGGCTCCAGTGCAGTCAATAACTACTAGTATTTACTGCATTCTGATTAGACATGGAAAAAATGCAACATCCAGGTAAGATTTCATTTAATAAGAAGACTCTATCTCTCTGGGGTTCTTTTTTTCTCTGCAACACCAAATTTAATGCACCAAAGAGAAAGCGAAATCATGTGCAAATGCATTCCCTTTCTAACAGAGAAACCATGTGCTTTTACATTACACCTGATGCATCCTTATGTTAAAACCTTCCAAATGTAACCAAGCTTGCAAGTAAAAAGCTGAACTTATAAAGACAAGTTCGTTTTTAAAAGATTATAAAAGAAAAGTACATTCAACTTGCTACCCCAGTTTGAGATATTTTTTACTCACCATTAAATCGCATTTTCTACTTAACAACCACAATTTCAAAATCTATAGTACGGTTATCAATATGTGCTAATATCCTTATAAACCTTCAGGAGGCGTCATTATCACTTGAGATAATGACCTTTCTCCAATTAATGTACCTCAGCTTCGCAGCGGGCCATATCTTGGTGGCGGGTTATTATCCCACGATAATGACCCCACACTCTATCTAGAATACTATATTATTCTTCAGGGAATAGATTTACTTAATACTTATCAAGTTTCGGGGAGCCAATTAATTCCATATCAGCTCATTTGTTCATGTATTACCTACTGGTCATTTATTTATTTGCATGACCTCCCTTACACGTTAAGTTCCTTTGCACATGTGCATCATGTGGACAACATAGGTATAGCATGAAATAGATGGATCGGAGTCACCAACCTGTATCCACTTTACTGTCTGTGTAATGCACGCAGCAGCTGTGTCAATATCCGACACCTGGTAGCCTGCCACCTAGGACTACTATTAAATATGCACCGCATATCTGCTTGGCCTAAGTAGTTGTGAACACCCTGACTGTGCCCCTCTGTGTGATGACATTGGAGAGGCGTTCTCTTTGGTTGCTAAACGCAGCCTGAGTAGGGAGCTCAGGATACATTTTTACACTGCAGTTGCTACACATTAATTACATTTGATAGCTATTCCCAAGTATTTTCTCCAGTTTTTCTCACATCACTTAACAATTATCACTCAATCTCAAACCTTATCAAGTTGACAATCAGGTATGGCTCTTGGAGGATCCTCCTTTCCCTTTTCTGTTCCCTACATTCACTTTTACACAACCAACCAAAAGCTGACTAATTCTCTGTGCAATCTGGCTGGGCTTTCCTGCTGTCTTTTCCAATCAATATTCATTTGTTGTACAACCAATTTTTACAAACACATGCCCTTTCCACCACAATGATTTACCCCCTGCTTGAACCCCCTTTTACTTTCCATGTTTTTGGTCTGTTTGATTCAGGTCTATTCCTTCATTTCCTATCCTTCCTCCTTTTTCCCTTTCTTGTATGGCATCCATATTGGGCAGGGACAAAGTATGCCTTTATCTGTACAATGAAACAGGGTCAGGTGATGAACAGGTTTATCCCCTGCACTGGGCTCGTGCATAAGTCTGATGGTATTGCGTTTGTTATGCCTGCTGCATGTGCCTTGGTCTGGGGTAGACCTGAAGTTCCCTGAAGTGGGTAAATTGGGTAAAGCAGGACCAAGGACAACTTTGCGCATGCAGTGTTTTTTTCAGTTTTTGGAGTGCTTTATCGGTCAATTGGTGATCTTACATTTCATATTTACAATCGTGTTATACATTTTGGCAGGTCAGGCAATATTACAGAATGGAACAGCCAGCACGTGTTTCGACCAAAAGGAGCAACATCCACACGACATTTCACAGGGATCCAGAACCTGACTGGATACTGGCCCAACACAGGCTTACAAGACTCCCTTTCTGCCTAACACGCAGATGGTCATGGATTATCAAATTACTGCAGTAACCATCGGGCATCTCCTTCATTGCCACAAACTCTACACTAACCAAGAACTCAATCAGTCAGATCAATTTCCCCTACGCTCACCCCACCCCTCATAAGAGCACACAGTATTATTCATGCCTAGAGTGACTGCATCTTACATATTCACCCCCCCACGTATGGCAAAGACAACAGCTCCACCATGTTACTGATGTTTCGCACGCCACACTCGTTTGTGGTAGGACCTGCCATGACTGCCTGATATGACGTCATTTTACCAAAAACAAAACAGAGTGGTACATTTCACCGAAGAACATAATACCGTAAAACACAGAACATATTAATTAAATATATATGGGGTAGTGGGGTAAGGGGTTGAAATGAGTTGGGATGGGGTTGGGATGGCATTATAAAAGGTGGGAAAAGGTGGGGCTTGGAAGGAGGAATTATGGTTGCAATGAAATGTACCACTCTGAAATGTGGGTCGGTAAAATCGCATTTAACCTATGCAACTACCCGGTAAAAGTCATGATGCAGTTTCAAGCTGCTTTAACTCCTGCACTGCCACCCGCTGTGTCATGTTGGGCCACGCAACCCACACTAACTTGGTCAATGGCAATGGTACCCCACTTGCCCTTCCACACACACTGCACTGTCGTGCTGGAAAGGAGGGTGCCCTTCATCACCATGCAATAGGGCGGAAGATGTTAGTGTGTTGGTCGTCTGCTCTCTAGAGCTTCACCCAGAGCTTCAATGATATCTGTGACACTCCTCATCACTGGTAGCACTCCACATCAGTGCAATCTGCTGTTTCAGGGAAGATTTTAACCTCTAATATCCATCATCTAGCTCTCAAAACCAAACCCTAACCAATACGCACCTAACTCTAGAGAAGCACACTCTTCCTGGCTCACACAAATCAAGCACTCACTATTGGTACACCATTCATTCATCGCCCATTTTTTTCATGGAGTTTTTACTGAAACATTTTTGATGAAAGAAACACATTGAACAATATGGAGGGGTGCGTAAGAGCATATTAGTGGTAGGGGGTGGGAGATAGGGAATACATAAAAGGGGAGGGGGAGGCCTAGGGCAACACCCCTCCCCCAAATAAAAAATAAAACATTTGTGACGTTTTTTCAGCCAAAAGCTTTCTGGAAAAAACTCAGCAAAAAAAAGATGGTTTGAATGAACATAGGACCCTCACTATTTCATGCCCAACTCGATCATCCACCTATGTCATATCACCATAACCACTACACCAACCCAGACAACAGGTTCTGGCTTTCTGAATCCCAGTACTCAGCGATAACGCCCACACAGCTGGCCCTGTAGCAACCTCTTCTCTTCTCCATTTACTCATCCCAACCCGTCCACAATCCCAACTTTTATCCTAAACACCAAGACCATGAAAGTGACATAAACTGTGCTATAGGAATATCCATCATCATAACATTACATAATATAATGTAACTGACAATCTGCTTCCTACGCAGGTTGTGGTGCTGCAGTGTGAAAAGACCTGGAAATCCAGAGGGGAAATCTGAGGAAAGAACCCTAGCGGAATGTGTATTCAACATGCATGTTGCCCCCTTCCATGGGTGAGAGTTTGAGAGGCTTTTTGCTGGCCTTCCAGGGGCCCTACCAGTCAGCGTGATGTAAAATGTTTCCATAGAGGAGTGTGTCTGAGACTTAATGAAGCCAAGTAATGGTCACTTTAATAGATTTTATTAGTAATGAAATTATCCTCTCATGATGGTTTGATCATTTTCATTTTCAAGAGTAAAATCTGCGATTCCACTGATGAACAAATGACAAGATAACGACGTTCATTCATCACCAGGTTTTTTGTCGTGGAGTTTTTTACCACCGATTTTTTGGGCGAAAAAACCCACATGACCGTGCTACAATGGATCCACCTTAAGACTTTCTTTCTGTGGGCGTTCTTCCTATTGGCCAGTTGCCTGATGCTTGAGGGGACTTTATTGAATGAGCAGGCACGAAACATTTAATTTTAATGTACTGTATTCTCTGATAAGAATGACCTTCAGATGACCTGTTTTTTTCAGAGCGGTTCTGATTTTTGTTGGTCTGTCCCAGCGCCCCAACGTTTTTTTACATGATGAAGAATATCCGGGTTATGGTTTGAAGGTTGAGTGAGTAAATGCCCTCGACTTAAAAAGGGTGCATGCTCACACTTTCTTGGACACAAGCCCTGCCGTCTTCTACCTTAACGTCACTGTGATGTGATGTCTGTACTAGTAGAGCCCCGAGTTTAAGAAGTACTTGGGACTGACTTTTCCTGCTTTTCCTCTCTGCATGCAGAAGCTGGACCAACCTCACTGACGTGGCTCCTCAATAAGCTGTTTAATAAAGGCTTCATGCATAAGGTTGTAGAGTTAGAAAGCCAGAGTCTTGTGTGATAGTTTACTGAGTTCGGAATGTGGTAACATTTCTGCACAGATTCCCCAGTGCCTTGATTTCGAATCGTAATCCTCATTTCCATGAGGGTAAGGTTGCACAGGCAAAAAGGTGGGTGGGAATGCGGGCAGAATCTGTTAATGACTGCCCGCGCTCTTTCAGCCAGTCACTCCCCTTGCCCAGGTGCCCCCATTTTATGTCTGTGGCCACTTCTCCCTTCCCCCACACCGCCCCAATCCCCTCCACCCACTTCACCTACCTTGCATCATTCTGGTCTTTTCCTCCAGGCCCACCACGCTCACTCTCCATCTCCATCTTCTATTCATTCTATTTGCCATGGCGGTGGCCATCTTTGCTTTTTTTTCCACGGGATATTGGGCCAATGTATTATGCGCAGTGCCCCTCTCCCTTAAAGAAGGATTTTCCAACTCTTTGCACCCTGGAAGGAGTCCCCGCGTGCAATAGAATCTCCCCTTTGTAAGGAGTCTGCAGGTACGATAACTCCCATGATACCTCGTTGAAGCTCTCAGGGCCTCAGGCTCGCGGGCTACTTCGGTCCTGTAGGCTCCTCAGCATGGGGTGGTGATAGCCATGTTACACTGAGGCTTGTAGCTCCCATCACAGTACTCACTTTTGAGGTTCTTAGATGGGACCCAGATCTTTCTAATGTTATTTTCATTCTGGCTTGGGCCTTGCAACCTTCAACCCGTGGCATTGCCCGGCTTTGCCTCCAAATAGTGGGTCATGTGGACCGCTTCTCCTGAATATTAAGTTAATCACAGCTGCAAACCCAGGAGGGTGGGTACAGAGGCACATAAGTACTGTGGCGGGGCTATTAGCCTCAGCGTTTAGAGGATTATCATTCATAATCAAGGCATAAAAGCTCATCATGTTCTTCACTTTGGAGGCAATAGCAAAGCGACTGGACTAGGCCGCAGACTAACACATCGGTCCAGAAGACAACAACCCTTCACCCTGCACATCTAGTGTTTTATACAAAATCTTTCATAATCATTTTCAGCATTGGCTTATAGAAGCCGCCCAAAAAGCTGAGCCCACTGTGGTTGCCCTGTCAATTCCCACTTTACCAAGATCTTCGGATATGAAATTAGTCATGGTGACCAAGGGAACCTCCCGGCAATTGTTGATAAACGACACCCCAAGGCTTCTGCCCAAGAGGCTGCAACCGACCTTGTGGACCTTCCCTGAATAATAAGCGACAAGGGAATGGAAAGGATTTCATTGGCCATAGCAATGACAAATCTAATCCAATTACCTAGGGTAGCTACCATGAAGTTAAACCCTCTCCTATGGAAATAGTCATATCTAGGCGGTCACCGGGACCTTATTCTCATGCAGGAAACACTTGTTTGATCCCTCAATCTGTCCCGAGAGAAATACCACCGATCCAAAGGGAAAAAGGAACATATGTTTGGGACAAAGTCATGCCCTTACCTGAGTACAACTGCTTCTGGAAGGAACTACCGTTAGGGTCCCTTGCCAACTAAATCACCTGAGTCTCCGAGCCTCCAGAGAGAGGTGAAGGCCGCCCGGAAGAAGTTTTGGAGTAAAACTAAGAAATGTCGTAATCTGTTGTTAGTCCATTTAGAGAGCCTGAAGCACTTAACACCGCATGAAGGTCCCAAGGTGGTAAGCTTGCCATCCTTAGAGGAATAATGAGAGTAAAACCCCTTAACACCCTCTTAGATAAAGGCTCTATGGGTGGCAGTTCTTCCCACTGTTGTCGCAATGCTCACAGCATTTTAATGGCGGGAACTGCTACCTCCTGTTGCAACCTATGTAGCGGGAAATTTAGTATGTCCATAGTGTCACAGGCATGGGGAGCTAGTTCCTTTGCCTGCCACTATTTCTGGTCTGATGACTAGTGATGTGCATCCAACCATTTCATAGAGGGTCTTCTAGAGTTTTGAACAGCTTCTGCCAATTGCCTTTGAACGCCTACTGATCCTTTGCCCCAGTGCGCAATCCCCAGGCCGTCAGTTCTCTTGGGCAGGAGTAAAGAGGCGGCGGAGGGCGGGAGAGGAAAAAGGGGAGAGATGCAGAGGAAGCACCATCTCCTTTCTGGTTGACATATTCAGGAGTCTAATGCACTGCTACAAGTTTCTACCCTGCCCCAGTTCCTTTGCTCTTGGAAAGGACCTTAGGACCAGGAGAAAGGGAGGAGGAAAGGTTTACGGGAGATCTGTGGACCTGCGGTGGGAGAGATCATCCATCTCCTATAGCTGCATGTCCGGCTGCTACGAACAGATCTGAGTAAGTAGGGATTTGAATGTTGGTGCAAACAAACCCACCAGTGGATGCCAAACTCCTTTTAGATTAAAATAAATGAGCCCTAATAGAGGCAGCCTTCCAGGGAGGAAGGAAATATCTGCTCGAATGGTTTGTGTTTGTGTTGTGGATACCTCCATTGTGGGTCACAGGTAGGTCTGCCAGGTGATTCTCTACCCAGGACAGTATCACTGTTGCTAGCATCAATAATGATTTGGCTTATTTTCCAACCTGGTGATGTATGTATGAATGTGCCATTGCATTGCCCATCCTTCTGATCTGATGACCCACTTGCCTCCTATGGTCTGAGGAAGGGCTAATTGGGCCTCTAGAATTGCCCTCGGTTGTCTTCAGCAAGATGACCTCAAGCATTGTCATTTGTCCAGTTTTCACAGTGCTGATTGCTCCCCCAGGGAGGCTCCCAATCCAATCCTACGGCACTGGCATCTGTAGTTATCTCAAGTGGAGGAGGAGCCACCACTGGAGGTATGACTCAGTCTTCTGGGTTATTGGGATTATGCTCTCGTAGATCTCTTGTATTTTTGTATTTTTTTGTACGTGTTTATTATTTGTATCGCGCGCCGAACCCAGGGGTAACTGGGTGCTTGAGAATGTAGGTTACAGGTTGCAATAGGTATGCAGGTTATACCAGTAAATAACAGAAGGAGTGACCCTGGTTACAGTTGGGTCGATAGCGAGTTACAGTGACCCTGGTTACAGTTGGGTCGATTTACAAGATACACAGATAGTAAGGCAACGGTGTACGCTGGTTACATTGGGATCTGTAACTGAGGTGGCTGGTCCCTTACTGAGGAGGGTTGTTGTTTAGCCAAGTTTTTATGCTTGCTTTGAAGGTGAGGAAGGAGGGTTCCTGTTTGAGGGTGATGGGGATGGCGTTCCAACGTTTGGCTGCTTGAACTGGGAAGCTAGCGCCGCCTGCTGATTTGAGGTTATATCTTGGGATCATTAGATTTGAGGAGTTGGAGGATCTAGTGATGCGGGTGGGTTGGTGGGGGCAGAGTTTATCTGCGAGATATTTCGGTGCGGAATTGGTGAGGCATTTGTGCGTGATGGCCAGGGTGCAAAGGGTAATTCTATCGCGGATGGGCAACCAGTTGGCGTTTTGTCTGTGTGTGGTGATGTGGCAGGATCTCGGGAGGCTGAGAGCGGCTCTTAATGAGTTATTCCGGAGAACTTGAAGTTTGTTGAGGTTATGTTCCGAAGTGCCAAGGAATAGTATGTTACAATAATCAATTTTGGAGAGAGCGAGTGCTCCGGCTACTGTTAAGCAGCTACTTGTAGATAGGAAGGGTTTGCAACTATATGTAAGTTTGTTTGTGTAGGCTGTGGAGGATGCAATGCTGTTGACCTGTTTTCTGAGGGAGAGGGTTGAATCGAGGTAGACCCCCAGGGTTTTTATCTCTTTGGAGACGCTAATTGTGTTGTTGTCGATGACGAAAGACCAATAGCTGCGGTCGAGTTTGTTCAGGCGTGCCTGAGAGCCTACGATCATCAGCTCTGTCAGGTCGTCATTGAGACAAAGACCGTTGTCAGCCATCCAGGCTTGGATTTCGAGATAGATGCTGTTGAGTAATTTAGAGTCATGCTCGTAACAGCCAGTGAGGTAGATGAGGACTTGGGTGTCGTCAGCGTAGTTGGTATAGACGACACCCAGGTTGTCAAGTCGGTCGAAGAGGAGCTTCGTAAAGATGTTGTATAGAGTGGGTGACACACACGAGCCTTGCGGGACGCCACACAGAATTGGAGTTGGGTCTGCGGAGGCTGAGGGTGAAAAGACTCTGGTAGTGCGGTCCGCTAGGAAGGATTTGATCCAATCAGATGCATTAGAGGAGAAAGCTGCGGCAGTGGAGAGGTGTTTGGCCAGGATTTGGTGGTCGACAAGGTCAAAGGCTGCAGATAGGTCTAGTAATAGGAGGACTGCAAGTTTGCCTTTATCCTTTGCCTCATCCATTTGAATCTTTAGGTCTAGGAGAGCAGTCTCAGTCCCATGTCTGGGTCTAAGTCCGGATTGTTTAAGGCCGAGGAGGTTGTTCACATCTAAGTGTTTCTGGATTTGCAAATATGCCACACGGTCCAGGATCTTCAGGAGAAAGGGGACTGTGGTGATAGGCCTGTAGTTGGTGGGTATGTTCGGGCCCAGGTAGGCTTATTTTATTAGTAGCATGACCCAGGCTTCCTTGAGATTTTGGGGTACCTGATTGGAGGCGAAAGAGGAGTTCATCACAGTGGTTATGAAGGGGGCTAGGAATTTAGCTCCATCCTTAATGATGGTGGCTGGGCAGACATCGCCTTGGCAGTGAGAGGGTTTTAGGCTTTTAATAATGTTTTCGACTTCCTTAGGTGTTACTTGGGAGAAGGTGAAAGGTGGACAGGTGGAGGTTCTGTCGAGGTGGAGGTTAGCAGCTTGGCGGTCCTTTTGAAGGGTAGCCTTTTTAGCTTTGATTTTATTTTGGAGGAGGGTTATTTTGTCTGCTAGGGCTTGCTGTATTTTGGTGCACCAATCTACATTTTTGATACAGTCTTGGGTAGGAGGTGCTGGGGACTCTAGCTCTTTTAGGATGCTAAATAATTCTTTTGTTCTGGAATTGGCGTTTTGGATTCTAGTATCGTAGGTATGTTTTTTGGCTGATAAGATGGCTGTTTTGTAAGTTGTGGATGCTAGCGTAAACGCTGTTCTATTGGAGATAGAGGGTGTTTTTCGCCAGGTGGTTTCGGCAGCTCTTTTTAAGGTTCTAAGGTTTTTCAACTCGGGGGTAAACCATTTGTTGAGGTGTGCTTGGGGCTTAGGTTTCCTGAGTTTGAAAGGTGCAACAGTGTCTAAGGCTGACTTGAGGGTGTTGTTGTAGAGGTCCACTAGGTATGTTGGGTCGAGGTTGTTAACCTTTGGTTTGCAAAGAATATTTTTAATGAGAGGTTGGAGGCTTTCTATGGAGATGTTTTGACAGTTTCTGGCTAGCGATGGAGGTTCGATGTTGGTTTTAGTAGGGGGTGGTCCCGGGATGGTGAACTGGATGAGGTGGTGGTCGGACCATGCAACAGACTCATTTTGTGTAATGGTGATGGCACAGTTAAGGTCAGCGATCCAGTCCAGGGGCCTGCCTTTGGAGTGGGTTGGCGTGGAAATTCTGTGTGCAAAACTGAGGTTGCATATGGAGTTGGCCAAGGATAGGGCATGTGGGTCGTTGGGGTCATGGAGGCCGAGGTTTAGGTCACCTAGGAGGATAGTCTTTGATGCGAGTTTGGTGTGTGTGGAGAGGAGGTCAAGAATGTCGGTCTCGAAAGTGGATGATGGGCCGGGGGCCGGTAGACAAGGTGCATGAGTATTGTGGTGGTTGACGTCAATGAGAGTTTCACACATAAGAGTTCTGCGGAGTGGAAGTTTATTTGGGGTATGGCTCTAAGTGCTAGGTGGGATTTGGCGATGAAGGCTACTCCTCCGCCTTTATTGGAAGTTCTGTCGGCTCTGATGATGGTATAGCCTTCTGGTAGGGCTAATGAGAGAGCAGGGCCTGCTGCCTGGTGGAGCCAGGTTTCAGTTACTGCTAGGAAGTCCAAACTGTTGAGGGTGATAATGTCCGAGATCTCTGGGGCGTGTGCCACAAGGGACCGAGTGTTGATAAGGGCTCCTTTAATGTTAGGAGGTACTAGTGGGGGATTACTGATTTTAGTGTTCCTGTGGGGAGGATGGTGAGGGGAGGGGCTGGGTATGATTTTGGGCTTGGCAGAGGCTTGGGTTTTAGTAAGCCGGGTGCCAAGTCTTTGGTTACGTATGTGGAGTGGGGGTGGGACAAGAGGTGTGGGACGTGTGGCGTAGCGTTGTATCCATTCAGATGGGCTGAGTGGGGCGACATGGACTGTGGGATTGATGGTGAAGGGGGAGTGGGGTTTGGGAAAGGGTAGGGTAGCGTGGAAGCGGCTGGGGAGTGCTGGTGTCCCTGGATGGACTGGGGGAAGGAGAGAGGCAAGCGCTAGCGTGGCTCTATGGAAGGAGGACATAGCGGATGGCTAGGGTGGGGAGTTAAGCAATGTGCAAGTTTCAACACAGACTGCACAAGAAGCTAGATTCTACACAGGCTAGGCATGCAATGGGCATCAAATAGGATTTGCATGGACAGTTTTGTCAGGAAGCAAATTTCAACATAGGCTGCACAAGAAGCTAGATTCCACACAGGCTAGGCATACAATGGGCATCAAATAGGATTTGCATGGACGGTTTTGTCAGGAAGCAAATTTCAACACAGGCTGCACAAAAAGCTAGATTCCAAACAGGCTAGGCATACAATGGGCATCAAATAGGATTTGCATGGACGGTTTTGTCAGGAAGCAAATTTCAACACAGGCTGCACAAGAAGCTAGATTCCACACAGGCTAGGCATACAATGGGCATCAAATAGGATTTGCATGGACAGTTTGGTCAGGAAGCAAATTTCAACACAGGCTAGGCAAACAATGGGCAGCAAATAGGATTGGCATGGGTAGTTAGATCAATATACTGGTTCCGAGCATAGGCTAGCCCGGCTGCGCATGTGAGGATTGTACAGGAGTGAACAAGAGAGACAGCGCTTTATAGATGGGGCATGCTTGGTGGAGGCGCTCTGAATACTAAGGGAGTATAGGCCGGTGGGTAGGTAGGAGGCAGACCAGGTGCTACCAGCGGCTTCCGATTTGGGCACAACATAAATGTTTAGGTAAAGGATGGATAAGGATACAAACTGTAACGAGGTATGCTAATACATGATATACTGAGGGTGGCTAGGCATAGGTAGATCTTACCACATGTTCTAGCTGTTAAGGTCCTTTGGGTGCCTTGGATGAAGAACAGTTTTTGGGAAGTTGGTTGGGCAGAGGGACGCGCCTCGTGCTCGCCCGGCGTAGACAGGCAGAGACAGGCCCTTTTGCTCGCCCTTCTGCGAGCGCTTCCTCTCGGCGGCTTCCGCCTATCGGTGCTGGATGGGTGGGGATAAAGGCGAACTCAGCCAATCCATGGCTGGGCAATGGTCAGGCAGGAAGTCGGGCGTCAGGCAGGCACCGGCCTTGTTGAGAAGACGGCGGCCATTGACCACGCTGCACCCAATAACAAGTAGTGGTGCTACAGCTCGAAAACACACTGTGGGCTGTGCATATGCTCGGGAACTGCAAGAGAGTGCCTCAATAGGCAGAATGCTGATTATTAGGAGTGATGGAACGTGGTAAGTTGCTCTCAGCATTCAACTTACTGCTCCCTCAGGAAATGCTCTTCTTTCCTGTGTGATCCGCGGCGGTCACGGAAGGGGGGCTCCTGCCCTCTCCTTCGACGACGGGGCTGCTGAATGGGGGATGAAGTCTCTAACACTTGGGCGAGTGGGATCGGGAAATATGGAAAGTGACTTCTAGCCAGCGCAATAGGCTAAGTTTCGCCTGAAAACTTGACAGTATTGAGATGAAAAGGGATCTAGCAGGCAAGATAGCGCTTACCTATGCTTGCTTTCTGCTTTTGCTACAAATACTCATCTCGCTCTCCTTCCAGTGATGTCACCTGAGGGGGTGGATGTGTACATGGCTCTACTGTCTCCAGGACCCACCTTCACAAGAATTGAGCCTGCATCCTTTTCCTGTAGTGGCAATTTTCCCATTATAAATCTCAGACTGCAAGTCCCAGAATGCAAAGAAAAAAACAGGACCGGAGAAGCACCTACAGATTGGGACGGGTCCTTTATTTCTAACCCACAACAGTGGGTTAAAAACAGATAATCGCAAGCTAATAATAAGAACTGGGACAGTACAGTCCCAGAATGCAAAGCCCTGTTAGCTGAAAATTCAAGACGCATGACTCCATGCCACTTGGTTGCTATGTGTGGAAACAGCCACTGCCTACATCCCTGCACTTGGTTCTGTGACATTGGGTCAATCTTTAGGTTTGTATTTTATGCCTTGATGTAAAGCTTTAGGGGCTAAGATAAGGATCGTCATGGCAATGCTCATGTGCTCTACTGCCCTTTCATCATCGAGCTGGGGTAGAAACATAACAATCATTGATGAAGCCATAAATGTGGGCTTATGTCCAGGCATGAGATAGACATTTGCCAGGCACTGCCAAAACGATAGCCCTTGGTCATATGACGCAAACAGCTGAAACATGGTGTGATGGTCTGGGCATATGACAGTAGTGCCAGGCAAAGGCATATCTAACACCTATACGCAAGCCAACACTGTTGGTTTTACCAATGCTTGTTGTTAACATGACTTCAGATACAAGGACACACATATTGCATATATATCAACTGGCTGATAGCACACTTGGTTAAGACATTTGTTTTAAACCTGTAGAGCATTAACAGCTAGAAAAACGTTATTAAGTCTCAGAAGAGTGAAATTTGATAACTTATTGTTATATATTATGTTATTATATTTTATTATATATTTGTTTATCATAGATTATAATATATGCCACATATAGATACATTATAAGATATATTAACACATTTTGACTTTGTTTTAACCAATCAATATTTAGATTGAAGTCAATAACTACTGGTATTGACTGCATTTTCAACATTCTGTCGTTAAGAGCAGACAGGGAAAACCAATGCACTTTACAGGGAATATTTCTTTTTAACAAGACACTTAGGCCCTGATTTATGGAATTGTTAGCATGGTGCAAAGTGACTTTGCATTGCCAACAAACACCCTGATTTACAGAACAGTGAAAAGTGTATTTTTGCAGAGAAAAGTCACTTTGCACTGCAAAAATACACTTTGCACTGTTCTGTAAATCACTCTACATTCTGAAAAAGTACTCATTGCACCATGTTGCCCATTAAGCATAGTGCCAGGAGTACGTTTTCCAGTGCAAAGAGATTTACAGAAAAGTGAAAAGTGCATTTTTGCATTGCATAGTGATTTTGCACTGCAAAAATACACTTCGCACTGTTCTGTAAATCAGGGTGTTTGTTGGCAAAGTCACTTTGCACTGTGCTAACATTTCCATAAACCAGGCTTTTACTCTCTAGGAGGACGTGTTTGTGCTGCACATGCTATTTAGCACATGAACGAGACAGCTACAATATGGGGAAATGCTTTCACTTTCTGTTAGAGAAACCTTTTACTTTTACATAGCACCTAATGCATGCTCATGTTAAACCTGTTTCAGTTTAGCAATTAAAAGGCTTACCTTATGAAAACAACCATGTTATTTAAATACTGCAGAATAAAAACACAGCTATTTACTAATTCAGTGTGTCTATTTACATCACCCCCACTATTAAAAATTTTTTTTTACTTCACCACCAAAACTCCAAAACATGTATTGCTATTACCACGATGTGCTAACAGCCGTATAGATCACGGGAGTGGTTATTATTACTTGGGATAATGACCCACCCCCAACCTATGACCCTCAGCTTCACCTGGATCATAACTTGGTGGCGGGTCATTATCGCATGATTTTAGCCCCTCCCTCAGCCTGTAAGGTTATAATAAATAATACACAATGTGTAACATATATCATTTAAGCAATAAACCCCGAGCCGGGGGTGCATTACCGCGTCAGGTAATGCCCCGGGGCCCATAGTTACAGGCCCAAGCAAAGGGAGGGCCTTTAACAAAGGCTCTGGGGCATTACCTGATGTAGTAATAAACCCTCCGCCAGGGGCTTATGGCTTTTAGTACCCCTGCTCGTTAGACCAAGGTCTTAATAAAGCACTTTGGATAAAGGTGCTATATAAAGAACAATAAAAATACAAAATACAAATAATGGTGTTTTTTTTCCACTTGCTAGATGCTCCAGCGGTTTGCAACCCCAAAAACAAAACGGCCACCACGGATCGGGAAACAAAGTCTGTTATCCCTTTTCATTGCAGCCATTTAAAACAGTAAAAAAAGTAAATAAAGAAGATGGCCACTGTGGAACTGTAGAAGAGTCTACATGTAGTCCTTTCTCCCTTTCCATGGTGGCCAGAAAAAGATTGAAAAAAGTAAACAGAAAAATGTCTGCCATGGAACAGGAGAAGGCAGATAGTCCCTTCTCCCTTTCCATGGTGGCTTGTTGCAGATCGGGAGCAGATGCGCCAGGGACAGAAGTGTACCTGGAGCGTCTGCTCCCAATCAGGACCAAAATTGAAGAAGTTAAGTGGGGCGGTAGGGAAATCTGGGGCAAAGGTGGTGCGGGGAAGAAAGGGAGGGGGGCACTTACCTTGTTCCCCAGCGGGAGAGATGGCAGCCTCCAGCCATGAGGCGGATCAGAGCGGTGAGATTACTGCATTGTAATGCCACATTTCGAGTCTCCCCATTGGCTGGGACGATAATGCCATGTCCCCGCCAGGTCCTAATATATATTATTGCTGTTACTGCTTGAAAATGTGAACTCAAAGAGGTCCTCTGGGGATGTGTTTTGGTCAGTGAGGGACAGGCAATGGATGGGAATGGCAATAGGGACTACCATTGCCATGGTGGGTGTCAATGGGTAGGTAAAAACCAAACAGCACCCACAGGCTGTGTGTCACTCCTATCTTCTCTTCCCATGAAAATAGTTTTGGCAAATAGGCAACACTTTCAGCACCACCTAATAGTCAAACCTAGAAACTGGATTTCAGCAACAGACTCTATAACGTCCATTTCTGCAAGTGTGCAGGCAGCACACATGTGGGTGGAAGGCCGTACACTGTTCTCTACCCACGTGAGGGGCTGTTTGTGGATCTCTTGCACCAACAGTCAATCCCTGTGCATGCATGGTGCCTTTGTGAATCATGGCACTTGCATGCAGGGTGCTGCAACTGCAGAGAGCAAAGGGGCAGGTGCCCCTAACAGTCTGCACCTGCATCTTGTTTTTTATCGGGCCCTGTAGAAGGATATATATGCAGGAATCAATGAAGAGTTTACGCTCGGTGACCATTCAGCAACAGACAGAGCTAAAAACACTCCGTTTAATGTTTAAAACATCAAGCAGCCCCATCGCGGGGTGCTGATAGCCAGTTATTTCTTTGAAAGAAAGAGTCAAAACAAGCACTTCAGCCATTCTTTCAAAGCAGTACTAAGCTAACAAGAAAAATTGTTATCCCATACAATAACTGCGCCACACAAATTAGATCTTGTTGCAAGAACTGTTGTATTTTGTAACCGAAGTTGAAATGAATATTATGGTGCCCAGAGGTTTATACGTGTTTCGGCTTCACAAAGAGCCTTTTTCCAAACATATTGGGCATAGAATTATGATTCCATGTTCTAAACGACAATAGTTATGCACATAGAACGGTTCTATCTTTTTCAGCCAACTCGCAGAGAACATAGGAAGTTAGTAAGGTGGGATTAGCCTGTGACTGTCTGGATGACTGGTGCATATTTCTACCACATGTGCATAACTATTCTCGTTTAGAACATGGAATCATAATTCTATGCCCAATAAGTTTTGAAAAAGGCTTTTTGTGAAGCCGAAACATGTGTAAACCTCAGGGCACCATAATATTAATTCCAACTTCGGTTACAAAATACAACAGTTTGTATTTGTATTTATTAAGTTTATATAGCACTTTACTCCAAACGCTGCACATTTTAACAACAGTATACATATAACAATAACAAGTTAACAGTACCAGTAGAAGCAAATTACAATTTTGAATTAGACCAACAAAACAGTGTGTAGAGCAATTAGACAGAAGGGAAGAGAGAGAGTAGTGCCGTAGAACTGGGAGGAAGAAGGAGGGATAGGTAGGAGGAGGGGGAGGAAAACGGAAGGGATAAATGGGTGAGAATGGGGAGGAGGAGGAAGTGGAGGGAGGTGATCATGGGGAAAGAGGTGGAGGGTGGGGGAGGGGGAGCAAGAAGGGGTGAGGGGTTTCAAGGTGGGGAATGGAGAGGAGAGATTTAAGGGATGTGCAGAATGAGGAAAAGGTAGGAATAGAGCGGATTGAGAGAGGTAGGGAGTTCCAGTGCAGGGGGGCTAGGAGTTGGAAGGAGCGGAAAAGGGAGGAGGCACAAGGGGATGGAGGAACAGTGAGAAGGAAGTGGTCAGCTGAGCGAAGGGAGCCAGATGGACTGTAGAAAGAGAGAAGGGAAGAGAGATAAAGAGGAGCTAGACCATGGAGAGATTTGAAGACTAGGCAGAGGAAATGAAATTTAAGTTGGGAGTGAAAGGGAAGCCAGCCAAGGGAGGAAAGGGAAGCAGAGATGGAGTCACCGGAGGTGAGGAGACATAGGGTATGGATGGCAGGATGGTAGATAGATTTGAGGGGGGCGAGATGAGAAGTAGGTAGACCAAAGAGTAAGGAGGAGCAGTAAAAGAGGCGAGAGAAGATAAGGGAGGAGATTCAAAGTTTAGTACCATGGAAAGTGAGAGAGGGGCAGACTTTGCGAATATTGAAGAGGTGGTAGCGACAGGCACGAGAGGTGAGAGAGATATGATGGGAAAACGTGAGAGAGAAGTCAATAAATAAATACAAATAAAATAAATAAAGTGAATGCCTAAATTGCGAGCGTGGGCGGAGAAAGGAAGATTGGAAGGAGGAAAATTAATGAAAGGGGGAGGACAGGGAGGGGGAAGGGAGTTGGAGGGGAAGAAAGGTACTTCAGTTTTATCAGTGTTAAGAGAAAGAAAGCAAGAAGACATCCAGTTTTTAATGGCAGTAAGACAGGAAGAGAGTTTAAGGTGGAGGTCGGGAGAGAAGGAAGAGAAGGATAGAAAGAGCTGCGCATCGTCAGCATAGAAATGGTGAGAGATGCCAAATGAGGAGATAACAGGAGCAAGGAGGGAGGTGTAGAATGAGAATAGGAAAGGGTCAAGCACCGAGCCTTGGGGTACTCCGTATTGCAGATGCTGGGTAGGAGAGGTGCGGCCTCCCCAGGAAACAGTAAAAGAGCGGGAGCAGTGCAGTTCTTGCAACAAGATTTAATTTGTGTGGCGCAGTTATTGTGTGGGATAACAATTTTTCTTGCAACCAACCAAAGAGGTAGGGGTTTTGGTTCCTCCCAAATCTCCCACACCAATGTGACACGTTCCTACGGAAATGATATAAGAGCGCAGACGTAAGAAGTTGTACCCCAGAGTAACCCCAAAAATCATGAACACACATACTAAGCTAACAAGGCAGCCATGGAACTGGAAGTGAGGCTCCAATGGGAGCCCCTCTTCTATTTCCATGGTGGCCGGCAGACATGAGACGAGTGGTGCTGCAGCAGTGTGATGCAGCAATCTCTTCAGGTGAGTGGGAGAGGAGGGGGTAGGGGAAGAGTGGCAGGGCGGGCGCTAACAGCTCTCACTTTGCCCTGAACATGGGCTTATACCGTGAGGTTCACCCCACATTCAGAGCAACAGGCAGTGCTCCGGGCAGCAAAACAAAAAAAATCAGCAGCCTATTGCACTATTGATAATAAATACGCCTGATTCCGAGGTCTGGGTGCATTTAATTTCAATAGGGCGCCTGCTGTGCCTTCTCCCACCACGCCAGCTCGGGGGAGACCTTGCAAGACTCCCCTGAGCTAGCATGGTGGTGGGCTAATGGCGACCCGAGCGGCCGCCTGGGCGGCTCTGCCCTAAGGCTGGCCCAGCCGAGCAACCTCACTGGCTATGGCATCCGTCTGGGGTGCTAATAAGAATTATAATACAAATTATAATTAATAATTATTATTATTAATTTGCCAGGCCCATTCACTGAACACGTATTTAAATCCAGTCGTGTTTTCAGAATAACCCGAAAATCATGTTCGCAATCTTCCTCGCAGTGCATTTTATATGCCCTTGTCTCATGCATTTGGACTGCGGAAATCCTGTGACCCCGACTGGACAAAGAGCAGAGACCCCATTGGCGGTTAAATCTAGAGAAAGAAGGTTGATGCAAGATGGGTGGAGTTTTGGAAACAGATAGCACCGTCCAATCAAATAATTACATAAAAAGGACACCCCTATTGGGATTTAAAGATCAGCTCCCTGTACAAAGGGATAGCCTCCAATGTTATGCCAGGAGGATGGGGAGGGGAAGTCGCTTCAACTGGTCAAATATTTAACGTTCAGTTAAGGTTTCTTCTGAACATATCCATATAACGCTAATCTTGAATTTGCTAGGATTGGAATAGTTTCAGTACAAGTCTGACCTTTACTAATCATTGTTTTTGGGTCTAACCAAATGATTAACCAGGAGATTAACTATATTGACCGAATGAAGGTGATTAGCTGTTGCAGTGTATAAAGTTGAACGTCTCTCAGTGATCGATGGAATTTATACTTAAGTTTTATCATGTATTCTACTTTTGGTTGAATTATCATGTATTTATAGAAATGTAATATGCGTTTGATTGTGTTATATATGATTTATTATGTCAAAGTTTACTTGTAAACTATACCACATTAAATAAACTACTAGTTAAGGTTTTTTTTATCCATCTAGAGTACATTATTTTGAGATGTGTTTTTGATCTGGCTCTTCATAGAGTTCCTTTTTTTAATGGCTTAGGTTGAAAATTATGCTTGAAAAGGTTAGCCTAAAACCTCTACACATGCTTTTTACATGTTTTATATGTGTTGACTGTTGACTGATGTGTACGATTGAGCGTCACCATACACATCCGCAAGCATTACCGCAGATTGTTTTATGCTGGTGGTAATGCATTGGAATCCTATAGAATCAGCCTGCTTTTTACACTTGCTAAAAGCAGGCGGATTCCATAGGAATCCATTATAAATGCTGCCTGCCATGCATCAATGACAGATGGCATGTACACAATTTGCACTGCAAATTGCAAAAACGAGCAAAGGTTATTTTACCTGATTTTGCTTCTGCTTTTTTCACTTCAAAGTGCAAATGATGAAAATTGCACAGGAGGTGAGCTTTTTGAACTTAAGTTCTAATATAAAGGTCCATTCTGTGCAAATTTCCCCCTAGGGTTTGTGGTAATTGATAGTAATTTTCCATGGAAAATAAAGTGTTGCACACTGGCGTTATACATTAAGGCTTGCCTTAACACGGTTTTCTCCGATATGGGTGATTTAGCTTTTTTTTGTCAGGCAAAGGTGGTCTTCAGAACATGACTTAAATTTCCACCTGCCCTAACCTCTCTGACAAAAAAATGCATTACTGCTAGCATGCCATTTTCATTCTGGCATGAATGCATTGGACTCATACGGACCTCTTCTTTTAACGCCTCCTCAAAGCAAATGGATTTCATGGGAATCCATTTTAAATGCCTCTCGCACAGGTGCCAAGTCCTAAAAAAATAAGTGGGGTGAACTCATTAACATACGTAATGGGATGTGATGTCACCAGAAATTGGCATACCAAGGTGACATATGCAGATTGCATTCAATTGGCTTTGCATGACCATACAAACTGCACAGGATAAATGGAAATTTGCCTTACATAAGAACATCATACACAAGAAAACAAGAGAGGATATAGCCTCAGCAAGTAGCCTCGTAAGTAGCCTGTTTCGCCTGGTCCCGCTAAGAAGCAAGAAGCCTGCTGTTGTTTTACTTGTGCTGATGGAGTCTGAATTTACTGTGCTGAAGCATATGGATTAAAGGAGTTTTCACCTATAATATACTGGCCACGCCGACTTTATAGGCGGAGACTACATATTGCGAGGCCGCGCGCCATCAGCGCGCGCGCCTCAGCAAGTAGCCTCGTAAGTAGCCTGTTTCGCCTGTTTGGCTTGTGAGGTTTGCGAGGTTTTTACTCCGTCACTCATGAGGAACGTCTTTGCTCTATGTAGTTGGTTACTTCCACTCGTCACTCTTGATGTAATGTTTACATGAACGAATTGGGGTAAGGTGCCTTTCATGTTGACAACACCACCCCCTTGCCGCTTCTCTCATTTACAGGCAGTTTTCTTTGTTGTCCCTCTAGAATTGTGTACGGGCCTGTCCACCGAAAGCAAGTTTAATTGTGTGTTTTCGCTAACAAATGCTCAGTCATTCATTTCTGCTGTAGCGGGTAAGCGGTTAAGGAGTCTTTTATGTTGACACTGCCCATGCCTGCCGTAACATCTAATTACAGATTCTCTTTCTTAGATGACGCTGCTGAGGTCTTTTTTTTCGTTTGAGTGAAGGGTGGGTTTTACTCCTGCATGCAATCCAAACTTTGGTTATGCTCATTTTAACTTGGAAGCTTTTTACTTAAAGCATGGCCACAAAACCCTGTAAACTGAAAAACAACATAAATACTCTAAGAACAGTCATGACCAGGCGCGCCAGTATGGCGTTGGCAGAGGAGTCCACAAACATGCTTTTGTCCAATACGGACAACGATACTGTAGATTCCGCCCAAATTCACATTGCAGAAGCTGGGGCAATATTAAATGCAAACAAGGAATTGTTAAACAAATATGCCGAAGGGACTAAACAATCGGTTCCCTTAGAAGCTAATAATGCCCTAAACTCGAGTCTACTGTACCCTAATACGCCCCTCATATTCAGCACAGGGGAGTTTACCCTCCTAGGTATTTCACAGCATCTGGACGTTATTGACGAAGAAGGGGTCTCTCAGGACGGTCAAAACACCACACACAAATATGACAAAGGGGTTCCATTTGAAAATATAAACAGTCTCATGTTTATAGAATTAAAAAAAACAATCAAGGATGCTAAATGAAATAGTAATGGCCATTACGGCCCTACCTGACCTATGTCGTGCATTAATTGCAGAATGGCATGAAGGCCATAGTAAAAATGTTGACTCAGTAGTTGAGAAACAAAAGATGCCTCAAACTAATGCAACGCAGGTCTCCAAGGCGGTCATAGAGATTACGGACTCTGCTGTGACGCCAGACCTGTCTAAGTGTTCCAATGAAAAGATGTCTGTGTTTGTGGCCGATTCAACAGACACTCAGGCACCGGAAATGATAAGCAAAGCAGCTTCTAGCTGCAGTACCACTAAATTGCCTACGAAATCCCTCAAACGGAAGGAAAAAAAAGGTAATCAAAAAAAAAAATGTAAGTCTGAATATGTCCTCCCGCAAGTTCATGCGTGATGTGGACTTGCGTGAACACCTGGAGGATTATCAAACAATTAAAGATACAGCTCAAGAGGTATCAAGACTGGGTCCAGACATTGTAGAAGTAAGACAGAAGGAAAAGGCAAAGTTTCTTCCCAGTGTTTTGACGAACGGCAATAACCAAAAAGACTATACAGAAGGCTCTATAAAACTGGCTGACGCTTTAAAACAGAAAGAGGTGTCGGATAGAATAGACACCAACCTAAGAATGCTGGAAAGGGGCGTGGACGATATCTTTGATATCTTCAAAAATCCAGAGATGATTTCACAAGGTAATACTCCGGTATCTGCGGGTCCTACCTCATTTACCTTGCATAATAATGTCATTGAACAACCCATAATTTGTGTGGATGAGATGCAGCAAAAAACGGAAGCCAGTAACATCAAACTCAAAAAGACGCCCACTACACATACAGCGAATAATGACTGTGTTGAGGTAATAACTAAGGCCAAACCTGCAGGGGCTACAAACAGCATAGATAAGAATGAAACACAGCTGTTAAAAAAAGGAAATTAATATGGGTATCTCAGAGTATGCATTAACCGAAATTATTGACAAAATAATAACTAAGAAAATGGCTGAGGTTTCACAAGAGTCTGCTGTCCAGAATAACTATGCGGTGCCTCCTTTGGGTCCCAATAGTAATCCGCAACTTATGAATAGCACATTGCACAAGGTTGGTTATGGTGAGAACGAAGGAGGAATGAATGATAGCGGAACCCTGAACAATTACGCTTTCTTTGTCAAAGAAGATAAGGGTTTTCTTAGAGACCCGGTCTATCCTAATGAACCCAGTCTAGTAATGTATTATGTTTTTGAAGAAGGAGGTCCTAGAGCTTTGAACAGACCATACATCTTAAACCTATTTGGTGACATTCCCGAACTAAGTTTGATAACTACCACAGACATACATCTAGTTGATTAAATACACAACTTCCGGTATGATTATGTGCACCTTATTATCAACTCTCCCCTGGTAAGAAATCTGATCCTAAAAGAAGCAGGATCTTTGCAAAAAAAAGGGTTTGATATAGTGCCATTCTTTAACAACGATCCTAAAAATGAAGAAAACAAGAGATCAATGAATAGAGACAGAAATGAGGGGAACATCAGCGAATTACAGTCTGTTGCAAGCAAAGGGTCCCAAGTGGTGTCAGAAGCAAAAGCCTGTCTAAAAGATATGGAGGAATGGAGGATGTTAGCCACCTCTCTCAGAGAGTCCATAGAACAACTAAATTCAACCCAGTAGCCTCCTTAACAAAGAGTGCTATTTTCAACTAGCTACCTGGAACACCAGGGGTCATAAATGGTTGCTTAGAGATGATACGGATTGTACAAAGTTATTTGAGTATGATTTTATTATGTTACAAGAAACATGGGCCACTTGCAAACTATATATGGACGGTTATAACATCATAGGTTTACCTGCCTTACAGGGTCCTCGTGTAAGACCAAGTGGAGGTCTGGCTTTAGCCTATAGATTAGATGAGAATATTGTATTGGAACAGAGCTGTACTGTAATGGGATGTTCAATAGTAGCAAGTTTTCATCTGCACACCAATGCTTCTATAAAATATATTTTGTTGTGTAATATATACTGGAATATCTGCAATTTGAATAATGAACAGTTGGGAGCTTTTTTTGAAGACCTCCATGTTATTTTTGATAACTGGCTTGACATCCACTCTGAAGGCTCAATTATTACAGCAGGAGATCTAAATGCAGATTGCAATCCTTCGAATGAGGTTAAGTTACGGAATAGAATTGTCATGCCCAATAGATCTGGTAAAACAAACAGAGGTATGCTATGGTTAGATTATTGTAAGAGCTGGAACCTGTTGCAAGCAATTAATTCTAAGCCAACCTGGTATTCTCGTGGCAAGAGTGCTATTTAAGACTATATATTTTTGAGTGCACATGATATGTCGAACTGTAATACTGTAGAAGTAATCCACTCTGTCATGCTACCTTGGGTGAAAACACAATTGATTGGCCCTCAGTTCCCAATACAAATAGAAGTCACCAACTATGGCAAATGTGTGAAGTGGTCCAGATATAAAATTCGGCAATTTAACAGTCTTTCGTCCCAATACTTCATAGACTCTACTTATGAATTAAAAATTGCTAATTATTCGGTAGAGCTTTTCGATGAATACTTAGATACCACCTTAGCAAGAAGTCATTTATATAAAGGAGTCAATACAGGGAGTAGTAAAGTCCACACTCATACATTTAGTCAAGCGGTTAAAATAAAGAAAGCATCCATGAGGAAAGCCATTCGGGATCCAAAGAATGAGAACTGTCCTGAATTGGAGCAAAATAATAAGATTAAATTAATCAAACAGAAATACAAAAATTGGAACAAACATTTCAAGTACCAGATGGCCCAAAATGATGGAGAGCGAATGCTCAAAGCCATGAGTGCCTCCAATCCGCAGAAGTACTGGTCCATTATAAATAACTCACAAATAGCACAGCACCAAATCCAAACGAACCCTATTGATGCTAAAATTTGGACTGAACACTTCAGCCAGTTGTATAAAAAGCCTCTAGACCTGTGGACACCAACGACTGTTGAAGAGAAAATTTGGCTTCTCAATATCATGGAAGTTAATATCCTAAAATATATTAACAAATCAAAATCTACCTCCACCCCTGGTCCGAATCATTTATCTTTTCTAACTATGAAAAGTCACTCCAACTTCTGCTCCAAACTCCTGCATCTACTATTTAGTGACATATGTTGGAAAAAAGAATTACCACCATCATGGAAAATGTCATATGTGTTACTGTTATATAAGAAAGGGGATAGGATGAGTACAAAGAACTATAGACTGATTACTCTCATGAACGTTGAATCTTAGATTTTTGCCGCCATAGTCCTGGAGAAACTCACTTTATGGATGGATGAAAAATCTCTCCTAGACTTTAGACAGATAGGCTACAGAAGACATATTGGAACTGATGCTGGTGGTCTTCTCCTGCACCAAATAATGAGTTCAGTAAAATTAAAAACTGTTGAACATCTATATGTAGCTTCTATGGACCTAACTGCAGCGTTTGACCTAGTTGATAGACCCACACTATGGAAAACTTTAGAATCCTTAGGTATTGACAGTGGTTTGCTGAATGTAATTATACATCTATACTCTAATACCGCCATGCAAGTGAGCTTGAATAATAAAGGGTTGTTATCCAATAAGATCATTACTGCTAATGGTCTAAAACAAGGATGCAGGTTAGCAGCCACTCTATTCAACTTGTATGTTGCAGAAGCTGGAAAGAAACTAAACACGAGTGGTCTGGTAGGCAAAAAGTTGGACGCGATCACAATTAGATGGATAGCCTATGCAGATGATTTTTTATTGATGGATGGATCTAAAATAGGCCTACAAAGATTAATCACCGATTTTGGGGCGTTTATTGACGAGCGAAAGTTAAAAATGAATCTAACTAAAACAGTTATCTTTCATGGTGGAAGCCAAAAGGTGTTGGGGGCATTCTCGGCATGGAATTGTGGTGGTATTAAGATCAAGAGTCAATTGGCCTTAAGATTCTTGGGATACACAGTGTACAATTCCCATTCTAATGTGACCTGGAAAAACAATCTTTTAATGAAAGCAAAAAAAATCACGAATCAGATGAATTCTATAGAAAGAAAATATGGTAAATTCACGCTGGTTCCGTGTATTGAATTCTATAGACTAAAGATTTTACCAAATATAACTTATGGATTGGAGTTTTTACCTGTATCAATTGTGCCCTTTCTGAGAAAGCTTAAAGCCCTAATTTGGCGCAAATTCCTATTTTACATACCGAAATGTATTCCCTTTGAAATGATTATATATGAATTAGGCCTAACTTCCATTTCCTGCATCATGTATACAAAAAAACTAGCCTTGCTCCGAAAATGTATGACAGCAAATAAAGACTCAATATACTGGCATTTGAAAGTTGTGGAAGAGGGAAACTTTATGTCTTCGCTTATAAGGGATTGCGAATTAACTCTGATGAAAGTTGGCTTGTCAAATGTGACCCTTCTAAGAAATTTTGGTAAAGTCAAAGAAACTGTTAAAGCCTATGATTGACTGGACGTACTGCCAAATTCAAAGTTATACTCACAAATAATTTCATATTGGAAATGGTGCCCGAAACCTGAAAACTATTTAGCAAAATATCCATCTAGATTGTTCAGGAACAGAATGATGCGTTTTAGGTTCAATGTGCTGAATTCGAATGAAGTCTTGAGAAGCCGTGGTTTAAACCTGTTAGGGAAGGTTGGCTGTAGATTCTGTAATCTTACTGATGTAAAGGAAACCCTGCTGCATTTACTACTGATTTGTCCCAAGCTAGCACTTCAAAGAACTGAATGCTTTTCAAAATTTGTAACGGATACATCGAATGTAGACCGGGATAAATTATGGTACGAAATGTTACATGGAAATTCTATTGCTTTGAAAATCAATGTGCTCACATTTTTATTTAATATCTGTGCACTAGAATGATTTATATGAGGGTTACTGCTGCTAAGTACGGTTGGTTGATGAAAGGCTTGTTCTCTTTGCCAGTATGGGATATTTATTTATGTTAGCTGCACAAACATCCCAAAGTGGGCACTTGATGCAAGAAGGTCATGCTGAAATGAATTGTTTATTGTGCCAGTAGATTTCACTCAAATTTAATACAACTTGGGTTATGGCCAGTGTACAATAATGCAAAGTTAATGGTTTACCTTTTAAGAATTATGTCCAAATGTTTGTCCTCTTTAGGAGTGTTCATCCTTTTCTGGTTTTATATTTTATCGATGGTAATATGTGAATTATGGAATTTCTGTCAATACTTGAATTTTATTTTTCTTTTCTGTATAATTGTAAAGGTTTATATAAACCAAAACAATAAAGATAATAATAATAATAATAATAATAATAATAATAATAATAATAGAGAGGATATTTTCTTCTACTAGGATTTGAAAATGTAAAAAGTGTGCATGTTCGAAACAACAAGATTCAATGCCAATGTTTCCCCTGGAGAATGCAGTCCTGAAATGTAACATTTCACCTTTGGTTGTTTGTTATTTATCCCAGGTCGCATTTAAAATCGCAATTTCGAAAAAAGACAGTCAAAGGGTTTTATTTTCCACAATGCCTCTAAAATACCCTGGGGGTCCATGTCCGCCCTCTGAAAAAAGTGGGGGGACGCTGCCATCCACCTGCAAGTACCTTCGACTTGAGCCCTGACACAGTCTCGCAATTATTCTTTAAGGGCCCGATTCATGGAATATTTGCTTGGTTTACAGTGACTTTGCACTGCTAAAAAGTGACTTTGCGCTGCTGACAGAAACCATGATTCATGGAACCGTCGTGCAAAGTGGATTTTTGCCGTGCAAAGTCCGGGCAAAGTCAGCGCATAGTCATTTTTGCAGTACAAAATGACTTTCTGCCCGTGCTTTGCACGGCAAAAATACACTTTGCACGGTTCCAGCAATAAGGGTTTATGTCGACAGTTCAAGGTAACCTTTTAGCGATGCAAATTCACTTTGAACCGGGCAAATATTCCATGAATCGGGCCCAAAGTGCGCATTTACAGTTTTTGCAACTCAAAACAATGGTGTAAAGGCGATTTCGCCTGTTTGAACACTTTATTTCACGACGTGCTGGAAATATTTCAAATTGCACAGAGAGAACCTTTTGTATGGAAGGACAAACATACACGCCCCGCCCCCCTCCTTACAAGTTAGCCTTTACATGGCAATGGCCACAAATGTGTCTTTCAACAAATCCAAATAAAATATAATTTAAACATGAAAATAAAAAATGAGGATATAATGTACTTCTTGACGAATTTCTATAACAGTTATATGTAGCGATGTACAGCTCTATGATTCCAATCTAATGCTGCTCATGTAGTTAGTTTTGTTTTTTTCTTTCCATAATGGAAATGTTCATATGTTCTGTAGGTCTGGCCGAATACCCTCATAGCTAGATGTTTGGCATTATATACGAGTAAATAAATGATAAACAATGCACCCCTACACCAGAGTTTAGGCACTCTTAAAGCTGATGTACAAGTATGCCATGGGCATAAATATCCAATTAAGAAACAGAATGATTGTAATACAGTCAATACCTAGTGTTATTTACTGTATTCACTATGATTCAGAAGCAGCAGAAAGCATGTATTTCAAGTCAAGAACCAGCAATACAATTTCCCATCAAGATTTCTTTCCACAAGCCGTTCTCTCTGGGCATGTGTATTTTTTCTCACTGCACCTTCCATGTGACCAGCAACATCCAATTTAACCCCCCAAAGTGAAAAGGAAAACATGAAAACATGCTCTCACTTCTTATAGTTTACTTTTACATTACACCCAATACATGCTCATGTAAAAACTGTTCCAGTTCAACCAAGCTCACAATTAAACTCCTTCCCGTGTTAGGACAACCTTGTTATTGAAATATGAAAAATAAAACCACTTTGATTTACTAAGACATTTTGTCCATTTACTTTAATCACTAGTAACCTAATGGTTTTTTACTTCACCTCCGCAGCCCCAAACCCTATACTAGTATTGGTACTATATGCTAATAGTAGTATAGACTGCAGGAGGGCTAATTATCACTTGAGATAATGACTCTTTCCCAATTTGGAGCCAGGTCATTATTCCACCATAATGACCCTCTCTTGGTCTATGAGGCTATAATATTGCTCCACAGCTCCAAGCAAATGTTAGGGATTGGCGTAAGTGTGTCTTTTATTTTATTTTTGTATCTGTGTTCGTCTTCTTCAGAGGCAGTGCTACCCCCAGTGAATCCTTTCTCCTGTCCTCTCCCGGGTCACCACTGTTTCAGGCTTTTCATGGAAATAGAAATCACTTTTTTTTTATTGTTACAGTTGAAAAACAAATTCAACCTTTCAATATAATTCAAAAGAAACGAACAACACATTTCAGAGCTGTACATTCAGCATAAAAAAAACAAAAAGTAAAAAAGGCCAAAACCAGAGACAACATTGCAAATTTAAAACAAGTCCAATTCAATTATTAATATCCATGCAATTCAAAGGTCAAATAGAGTCTTGATCAGTTTAAAATATGTAAAGATAATATAAATGTCATTGCCGCTAAAATCACAGTTGTGCGTTGACCAGTAAAAATCTTTTCCCATAGCATGTCAGGTGTTAACTCTCTGTATTCTTTGAAGAGATGCTGCAAAAACAGATTTCTTTGAGGGAGCAAATAAGGACACAACACCACCATATGCTTCAAAGTCTCTTGGTGGTTCTGTTTTTATACAGAACCGACAGTTCCTCTCCTCCATCAGGCTTTTAGTTCGTACCCCAATAGCTCATTAGTCGGCCATGATTTAAATCGGAATCTTAAAAACAGTGCTCTATATTTTGACGATGGAAGCTTCATGAGATAAACTGGCGTTTGATTTAGAGGTTTTAACTCGAAATGACCATTCTCAAAATTCTTAAACTTATTGCATTGATCCCAAGTCAGCCTCTAATCATAATGCCACAACTTTATCTTTGCTCGGTCTGGGTTGGATTCGAGCATATCTAATGGGATGTCTGCTTCCAACATTATATTCATGACTGCAAAGATCGATCTGGGTTTTGATCTAACAATGCAGTTATTTCAGGCATTATTGAATGCATTATTTCAGGCATTATTGAAAATGAGTACCCGGCACATGAATTACACTTCTTAAACAAACTCATAGCTCACAATATGAATACAATGTTTAAAGATACCAGTCCCAGCTCATGATGTATTATTTGAACTGGGAGACTAGATGAAGGAGATAGCACTTTCTTCCAGAATTGTCCTTCTATTATCTTCCAGGCCGGCACAGTGTCTACCATCTTGGTTTCTGCTCCATAAATTAAGAAGGGAAGCACCTTTTGCTTATAAAAGGTGATTAACGGGCCATACGAGAATTTGCCATATTTCCTGTGCAATATTACTGCTTGGGAGGTGGTTGACAGGGCCCTCCTTCTCAAGTCCAATTTAAATGGGCTCTCTTGATTGTTGTTGTTGGTATTCATTCCCAAATAACGATATTCATCCAAAATTATCAACGGTCTTTTGTATGAAAACCATTTAAAACAGCGTGTCTTTAATCTTTAAAAACCTTTTTGCAGTAAAACTCAAAAGATTACATTTCTCCACATTAATAGATGATTCTTGTTTACATATTGGTCGAGTGCCAATAATGAATTTTCGTTTTATCTAAAATAACAATATCATCCACATATAAAAGCCATGGTAGGCTGGCCAACCCCAATTTTTGCGGATAAGAGATGATGCTTTCCAAGTGGCGACCAATATCCGGCTATGAAGAAATTTAAAAGTGCTGGCACCAAAATACATCCCTGCTTGAGAACTCTTGATGTAGGGATAGATTGTGCCAAGAGCCCTTCTTGATTAAGTCTGATTTGTATGGATGTACCCATGTATAACTGTGAAACAAATGCCAGAATGTGTGGCGAACATGCTGCCACTTACATCTTCGACAACAACAGTTCACGGGAAACTGAGTCTAATGCCATTTTGAAATCTATAAAGGCCATGTATACTGTCTCGCCTGATAGAATGACTCTCCTCTTGACCAAGGTAAGCACCAACAGATTTATTGAAGTGCCTAAACCCAGGGCAAAACCTGATTGCGAATGTCTCCCAGGGTCTCTCTCTGTATCCAGCAAGTAAAATCCCTTCTTAAATATGGGAATAATAATTGATTTCTTTGAGGACTGAGGAATTAGCTTTGTGTTTACTACCTGGGTAAAAATAGAAAAAAGAATCTCGGCCCAGGCTTTGGGATGAACCTTTAGCAAATAGTTTGTGAGACCCTCAGGACCTGGCACCCTGGATGTAGTCAACTTTTGTATCTGCAAAAGTATATCCTCCCGAGCAAATACTGGTGTTGACTCAGTGATCAATATATCGTCATATCTACTTTATGCGAACTGCCGAAAGGCGTATAAGGCCCGGAAATATTGAACCCATGTTGACTCCTGGATTGGATTGATTTGAAGGGGAAGTTGAACATTACTAATAGCTTTGTTCAATAGGGACCAGATCTGTGCACTATTTCTAGATGCCAATATGTGTAACATATGTTCACCATCCTGTTGGTACATATAAGCATGGTGGGACTTCAACCAATTCTTGTATCCAAGCTTTAATTTCTCGGTGAAAACAAATCTTGTTATCCCCTCTAAGTGGGAAATTGCTCTTATATATTTCCTTAACTGTGTTTTCCTGTCTTTGATATTGATATAAAAGACATGTTAATGCTTAAATACTGGCTTGCGGCCACCACGCTTTGCTGCATCAACAAGCTCATAGCTGTCACATATTGACCCGCAGAATTCCTTACTTTTTGGTTAAGTAAAGAGTGGTCATTTGTTATACACCCATTTAATGTATAGATGGTTGAAGGTGTCGAGGAGGAGCTACATGCCTCTGCAGGAAATCCCACCCCCCTTTAAGCTCGAGGTCATGTCATGCTTCAACCCAACAGTTGTGTCAATTCTGCAGCATTTATTCGAAAGAAGGTATCAATTGAGAAAACCCTATCAGATGTATCCCCGAAGAGATGACAATCTGAGGGAGGAACTCCCCGAAGGAATATGACAAGAGAGAAAGAAGAGCTGGTGACGTCACGAAAGAAGAGCGTGGTGCTTGAAGAATACTGGCTGTATGGACCTTATAGAAACTGATGACGAAGTTAAGAATCGAGTAAACTTTCATATACGAAAAGACGATTGCATGTGTGAGACGCACTGCAGAAAATGCAAGCCGTCAATAATTGTACAGATGCTTTAAGGCAAGTAGATTAAGTAATCTTAGACGCTGGCTATAAGTAGTGAAAAGACTGCAGGCAAAGCCGCCATTGTATAGAAGCTGGACATTGGTGTCATGAATTTAGTAAGCCAGGACCCATGGAGAGAAAACCTGAGAACTGTGTCGCAGCAAGAATTAGCTGAGATCTTGTAAGAGTGTAGAAAGGCTGTCTGGCCTGATATCAAAACTGAAGCAGCCAAGGCCAGTTATTTATTCTTAAAGGCGGTGAACATGAGATGCTGAATCATCCCTTGTTAAGGGGCAAGGAAAGAACACCATGCGTGCCAAGTTTTATTCATTTAAGACATTTAAATGCTGCGAAATGGACCAAATCGTGCTCTCCCGTCACGTGAGCCAAGGATGGAAATAGACTTCAGGGTGGAGTTCTAGAACAACGATAGTGCGTGCTTGCACTCCCATATATTCCCAGAGACAAGGATACTTTGCAAGGCCAAGTTCAAAGGCAATCCTCATGGTAGAATGCATGGGTGATGAGAGATGTTGGGATAATTGGGTTGGGATGAGAAGTCAAGTCCACCTCCTGGCACCTGGGTCTGAGTTTACGTGCTGCTAAGTGAGCCGAATGTTCCAGAATGGCACGAGCGGACCAACCAATTGTAGAGGGCCATATAGTGAAGGGCCTTATAGTTTGAGAGCCAATGATGTATTGGGTACTTAATAGTGTTAAATCTGACATGTTTTAGAGGTAGGTATAAGTTGTCCACCTGAAAGTAGATAACCAATCACAATCTCATCCCATATAGAAGGTATACTTAGATGATTCCCCTTGAGCCTATCACAATCCCTTGTAGGTTTTTCTTATTTGCCACGTAGTATGACATCGCCTCTGACGTGTTTTTAGTATAAAGTCTGTTTTATGAGAAATTGACTCAGAGGCTCGACAAAAAGTCCATTGATGTCCATTTAACTCCCTGTTTTAGATCATTGTTAATAAAACAGCATCTTTGCCATCTTCCTGAGTTGGTTGCGGTTATTTGGTGTCATAGTTATTCTGCTTCCCCATCCATTGCATGCACGATACCCAAAGGGCCCTACACTCAAAGGAGTCCACCTAAACCTATTCCTTCCACCATTTACCTCCACATTGAACCCATAATGAGCCAGTAGTACAGATTGCTTAGGCAGGTCCCATGTAAGCTATAATAAATTATGGTCACTATTGGTTTGAGTGGTCACTTGAAGATCTTTCATGGTCAAAAAGATGTTTGTTTGGATGTCTGTATAATCAATAATGGAGGCCTGTTTATCCCTTCTCCATGTTGGCATAGGGTGTATATTGCTTTTCATAGCACCATTCAGCACAATGAAATCATGACTTTCCATGAAGCTTAGCCATGTTTCTGCTGAATTAGCTAGTAGATCCAAATGTACAGCTACACGTTAATCACCCCCTATTATTCTTGACATTATGGTGGGATCTAGTATAATTAAGGCCAACATTTGATATACACATTCCAAAAGTAAATCGTCCATTATTGCTGTGTGATTCCAATGCAAATTTAGATGGGCAAACTGACCTACAGGGCATATCAATTTTGAAAGTTGTATAAATGAATTAGGAGAGGCCCATTGCTCCAGTGTGTAGCCTGCCGACTTCCTACAAGCAGTCAATAGTCCCTCCGTTGGCCTTCCTTTGGTAGCTTTGAGAGCTGGGAACAGAACAAGGCATAGCCCTCCCAGACCAGAGGTTTTAAGAACCAGGTTTCCTGAAGCATGACTATATCTTGGCCTTGCAACTGATTCCCCTCATTAGCCAATAAATGCTTGAAACCTCTAGTGTTCCAAACTGCCAGATTCAGGATTGTTGTTCCTGTCTTAGGCAAATGTTAATTCTCAGAGTAACTATTTTTCCATGTTAGATCCCCTGGCGAGCCGGAGCTCTTTTGATATTAGTGTGATTGAGGAGGTCTTAAGATCTTAATCTGGTGCGGACCTCCAGACTGCCCCTGATAGCAAGAAATTCTCAAGGGGAGCCTAGATCCTATCTTCTCCCTGTGGTGTAATGGCAAATCAGCCTGGCTCCCACTATTCACGGTTTGATGGCTATTCTCCTCTTTCAATACAAATCCTTGGTGGAAAAGATGATTTGATGCTCTCAATAATATCTTCACAACCAACCAAAAACAAATCACCAGCCTTACCTTGCCCAGGTCATAGTCGGTAAGGAACTCGACCTGGGCTATATCTGAGGATTGAACCTCGTCCAGAGCAGGGGTATCATAGAACAGATTTATAATACTCGATCGATTTAGCCTAAACTCCTCATAGGTGCCACCTCTACATTCTAATATAAGGCTGTAATGGTTATTATCACCATTTCGGGAATGAAAAGTAGAGTTATGAGGCCGCTTTTGAGTAGTCAGGGGTAGTGAAATGTGTCTTGATTCCTTTCAACCCCTGTCATTTCACCCCAGATCTAGATCAGACATTCCGTTAGTCATCATATGATTTCCTGTATAATGCTTCTGGTCTTCCCTAGATGAGCAGTAGTTACAATTACTCCGGTTCGATCCCTTATTGTTTTTCAGAAGACGATTCCTTTTCTGCTCTAATGTAATAAATTCACCCCTAAAGGAAGAGTTACTTAAATTACACATATCAGCAAAATGGCCATAAGGCATATTTCGACTCTTATTCTTTTTAGAGTGGTTCTGGTTCCAAGCCACTTGCTTCTATGGGAGAATAGTCTCTATCTGAAAATAGTAATGTTCAACAGATCGGCCTCCAACAATAGATCATCCACTGCCTCCGGATCTTCGGAAGATTAACAAGATTGAATGTCATCAACAATCGTGATCAGTTTTGCTTTTTCCTTACGCTGGGGCTTTGTTTTCTTTTGCTAATTCCTTTATTTGGCAAATTACCATCAGCGGCATGGTCAGGATCCGGAGGAATTTTCTTGAACCAAATAAAGTTAACCTTTAGAGTCATATCAGATTTGTAATCTTTTTCCCCAGTTTTGTCCCTTTCAATGCTCCTTTCCTCTTTGTGAGTATTTAAAAATAGAGGTACTGGTAATAGCTGCTGGGGTTCATCAGGTGCCTCAACCGGACCTTAGAATATAATGCTGTCACTAGTTTGGTTTTCGTTATCCACATTTTCCTGGGGTTAAGCATCCAGTATACCATCCTCTGGATTCAAGGTCACTACGTATCAAGGGCACTTCCATGACCGAGGGCACCAAGTTTGCAATGTTGCTGCCATCCAGAGGTTTGGAATCGCCGTCTTATAAGAGCTAATCCATGTTAGTTGTTTTTGTTAGTAAGGTGGTTAATAAACCACTGTGATCTGCTATTTTCATATCTAATGCCTCATATAATTTTGCCAAAGCCATGAGAGCAGTGTTCATGGCCGCTAAGGTGAGTTCCACCACGGGAGAATACCCCAGAGACCTTCGAGGATTAGGATTGACAAAGGAAACCGAAGAACTAGGTGATGTATTTTGAGAGTCTGGATAATTTATGGGGGAATGAGATAAATGTAAAGGCAGAGGGAAAAAACTAGTGGGGGTAGCATGTCTTTTACAAGCCCTTTTTCAGGTGATACCTGCCCTGGTAATTCCGACTGGTGTAATAATCCCCTTTCCCTATTACTCGGCAATGGATCCCTATTTTATTTTTTTAACTTTATTTAACATTTAGCTTGGCGTCACATAAGAGAACACTCTCAACATTACAAATCACAAACACATTCTGGGTACATCTACATTTGCAATGTGAACCATCCAGGGATACAGAGTAAAGTAGGAGCATGTATGAGCAGTAAGCATCTGGTCAAGCGTGTATCCCTTATGCAATGTCACTAAACAGCGGGGGTGGGGAAGGGAGGCGGTGTATCAGTCTCTTCGCAAGAATCTTCAGATGGGGAGGAGAGATACTGTCGAAATGGGCCCCAAATATCTCTCGGCCTAGACCTGCTCGGCTGTGTCAGTATCCAGCACCCCTCAGTGTCTGAGGCCCATGTGAGTGCGTGGAGCCATTGTTCATGCATGGGGGGCCTGGGTTGAAGCCATACCAGTAGGATACAACGGGTTGCCAGGAAGAGTGACAGGCTCGCCAGCTTCTTGCGGTCATGGCTTAATGCAGGCAACTTGTAGAAGAAGCAGGTTAGTGGTGATGAGGAAATAGTGCACTTTAACATGTCTGATAGAGAAGTGTATACTGTGGACCAGAACTGGGCTACTTGAGGGCATGCCCACAACATGTGTATGTAGTCAGCATAGTCTGTGTTGCAACACAGGAAAGTGTGTGGGTGTTCCCGGGACATGCTGTGAAGCCTAGCCGGTGTGTAATGGAATCTATGTAGAAGTTTACTTTGGATTAGCTTGAAACGGGAATTGAAGGAAATTGTGCACGAGCGGGTGCAGATGTAGTCCCAGCGCTGATCGGTCAGTTCAACTCCCAAGTCTCTAGCCCAGGTTTCCCTAATTTTGGTGAACGGTGGTGATGTTTGGGTTTGGAATACAGTATATAGTTGTAAACCTTACCCTTCATGGACGCGGTGCGAATAATTTCCGATAGAATTGGGTCATCTTGTGGTGTAGTGAGGAAGTCCGGAAGCTTAGCTTTTAACACTCTCCGTAGGCCGGCAAACTGCAGCCAACAGATGTGTCTACTTCGTAATTGTCTAGGAAGTTCGCTCCACTCTGTAAAGACCCCTTGTTCGAATAAATCACGGGCAGTTAAGTAGTTTGCAGTTGCCCAGCGATCCACAGTTCTGGAGTCGACCCGGGGGGCGTTGGAGAAGAAGTTCCAGAGGGGGAGGTCTCTGTGAAATGCATGTGTATTGCCCGTCTGTTTCCACATCTCGGCCAAGGCCCGGACTGTCGCGCCAACTGGGTCTGAAGGCTCGAACCGACCAGGGCAGTTGGGCAACACCGAGGAATGGATATCAACTTTGTCTGCGGCTAGACGTTCCAGTTTCACATGCAGGAGCGGGTATGTGGGGACAAACCAGTACGATGCATAATGAGCTTGGACGGCCGTCCAGTAGCCCTCAAAGTTGGGAGCTCCGAGATCTCCCCTCGCAACCGGGGTCGTCAGAGTTGCAAGCTTCAGGCGAACCACGGCAGAATGGCAGCAAAATTAATTAGTGGTTCGGATTAGCATTGTAAAGAAATCTCGGTCGGGCCAGAGCGGGACATTCAAGAATCATTACAGGAGCTGAGGTAGTATCACCATTTTGAGGACACCGATCCTGCCTGCTAGGGTTATTGGGAGAGTCACCCATGCGGTACACTTGCGAGCCAATTTGGTCAGATAGTCGCCGTAATTGTTCTTGTATAGGGAGAAAGGGTCTCGCGTGACTACCACCCCTAGGTATGTAAATTCGGATTGGGCCCAGACAAAGCCCTGAAGGTCAGAGGGGGGAACCGTAGCCTCTGTTAACGGGAAGAGAATTGATTTGGTACAGTTCACTTGGAGACCTGAGTGTTCGCCGAAGTGGACAACGTCCTTCAGTATTGGGGAAAGATTTATTTCAGGCTGTCAGATGAAAAGAAGGGCATTGTCTGTGTATAATGAGATTATCTCGGGGGAGCTGACGAGGCGTAGTCCCCGATGTGAGTGTCGCTGTCGTATGTGATCAGCCAACGGTTCCATGACCAGGGCGAATATCAGCGGGGAGAAAGGGCATCCTTGTCTTGTGCCTCTCCCTATCGTAAATTGGGACGAAGACAAATCATTGGTGCGGATTCTCGCCACTGGGGCGGAGTATAACAGCTTGACCCAGGTTCTGAATTAGAGACCAAAATTACATTTTACACCTGCCACAGGGACCTCCATGAGATGGAGTCAAACGCCTTTATTCTAGGGCCACTGCAACAGCTAGTGCGCTGGGGTTGATACGGGTTAGTGTGTTAAATAGTCGGCACAGGTTGTAGGAGGTGGAGCGGCCCGGAATAAACCCTGACTGATCTGGGTGTATGATATAGTGCATATATGGAGCCAGACTGATGGCCAGGACCTTGGCACATATCTTAGGGTCGCAGTTAATCAGCGAAAGGGGATGATATGACCCGCATTTCATAGTGGGCTTACCTGGTTTAGGGAGCACTGTTATTAAAGCTTCACGGAGGGATGGTGGTAGTGTTCCCGTGAGGGGCGAGCAGTGGAGGACGAGACGAGATTTATAATTTTTATAAAATTCGATTGGGAATCCATCGGATCTCGGTGCTTTTCCAGAGGCTAGTGAGTCTATGGCATTCGATAGTTCTTCTGCAGTTATCGGGGTGTCTAGAGCCTCCTTGGTGTCAGTGGATAGGATCGAGAGCGGGAGGTCACCCAGAAATGTCACGATGTTGTCATCTGTGGCTGTGTCATTATTGGCATAGTTTCTCGTAAAAAGAGTGGAATTCTTCATTGACCTCACTTGGGGCCAGAGCTAGGGTACCATCTGCCTTTTCTATCACTGGGATGTGCGTGCGTCGATCCCCTTTCAGACCGGACCAATCTGGTAAGGGCCCGCCGTGGGCGTTCACCCTCGCCGTATCGACTTGCTGCCTATGGTTTGTTTAGGAACTTGCGCTCTCGTTCGGCATGTGTACGGAATGTTTCCAGTTCACTACTGATGTCTGCTAACTTGTCAGGTGAGTGCATGTCAGCGTATTGTGTTTCCAGGGTGGCAAGCTTATTTTCACTGTTGGCAATGTTCCTCCTGATAGTCCGGAGCACCCCTGCTTCTCTAGAGATTGCCATTCCCCTTATGTAAGACTTGAATGCCTCACATAGGGTGTTCTGAGATGTGACAGAGCCTCTGTCCAAAGTGAAGAAGTCATCAATATCGGTGCCCAGTTGGTTTTCAAATGCAACGTTCAGTAGGGAGTATGGTTTAAATCCACATGTCCTGATCGTGGGTGCATCCGTGGACCAACGAAAGGACAAAGTGACCGGTGAGTGATCAGAGAACGTCCTAGCAAGGATAGCAGTATCAGTGATTGCAGCCAATAGGGTGTCTGTGATAAGCCACCTATCAATGCGGGAGTGAGAGTCATGTACTGATGAATAAAAAGAGAAAGTATGAGTCAGGGTGAAATATTCGCCATGGATCCGCCAATTCGAAGTGAGTTTGTACCCTAAGGATAGTTCTGGCGGCCTTAGATAATTGGTGGGGCTTGGAGCCAGATCTATCATAGTGGACATCAAGAATGGTATTTAGATTCCCCCCACCCCCAGAGTATCGGAACCAGAGGGAACCCAGATAGAAGTGTGGATAGGTGTTCATAGAAATCGGGATCATCTACGTTTGGTCCCTACACCTCTTTGCCCTGCAAGATGCCAAATAATAAAACTTAACTCCCCACATGGTCAATATGGGCTGCCTGCTGTTTGAATTGAAGACTCTTGTGTATGATGATCATGGCACCCCGGTTCTGGGATGAGTATGTAGTATAATAACGCTGAGATCCCCGGGACTTGGCAAACTTCTCGCATGTATGTGCGAGGCCGTGTGTCGCTTGCAGGTAGAGTACATTAACATGGTGTCTTTCTGCGTAGGGCTGCAGTTTACGCATTTTGACAGGGTTCCCCAGCCCTCTTATATTCCAACTCATGCAAGTAATAGAATCAGCCATAGTTCGCCAGTTCGTATATTACCATTAGAGGGTGATCGGCCGGCCATTTACTTCCTCTGTCCCCTGGCCTGTGCGTGTAGGGGTAAGCCAGTGGTCCACGTATATGATGTATGCAAATTACAGTTCCCCGGTGCTTGCCAAGCATTTTCTTAATGTAATCCCCAATTAACCCCCCCACCCACACCTCTCCCCCAATCGGAGGGATGAGTCCCAACCCAGAACTGAACCAACACATAACCATTGGCAACTTCGCCTGGGGGCTTTGGCGCCAACCGAACCATAGCGCGCACACGCTGGGGTATTGACTAGATCGTTTTGGGGTAGGATCGCTGAACAATACTTTCGTTCCTGCCAAATGAGTCGACCCAGTGGGACCCAGCTGTGGACCAGTGGAGTCCATTCAACCAGGATGTATGACTTAAGTCTCTCTGGGTACTGGCTCCACGGGGAGGCCGTACGGCACTGCAGGTAGCTGGGGGGGTTTCATGGTGTGGTTCCAACAATGTGAGGGGTCCCCCGGCAGAAGGGCATATAGTGAGGGGCCATTCCGTGGTCAGGCTCCTCGTGAATAGTAGGTATCAGGGAGGCCCCATTGAGGGATGCCCCCGGGTGCATTTCTAGTGTGTGAGTCATCCCGGGAAGTGCTCTTCGATGAATTTGGTCGCCTCTTCAGGTATGCATCCTAAACTTAGCCAGGTACAACATGGAGTACTTCACTCCTAGGTCCCGCAGTTTCTTTTTCACAGACAAGAAGGTTTTGCGCTCCTGTTGGATGGCGGTGGAAAAATCTGGGTAGAGGTGGATTCTGGAGGATTCCAGGAGGAGTTTGCCCTTGATCCTCGTGGCATGTAGGAGGGCGTCTCTGTCGTGGTAATTCAACACCCTCGCTATAATCGGGCGGGGGGGCTCCTGGCTTGGGTTTGGCTGTGAGAGCTCAGTGAGCCCTTTCAATAGCGAATTGTGGAGACAGCTTTGGGGAATCCAGCAGGGATAGGAGGCTTTGCTCCACATAGTCCTCCATGGTGCCATCGATGTTGTCCTCCGGAATGCCGATGATACGGATGTTATTGCGTCTTGAGCGCGATTCGAGATCATCATTCTTCCTGCTGATCTCCTGGACACATTTGGAAAGAGTGCTCAATTCGGCTCGGAGGGCACCAATGTCATCTTCGGCGGCGCTAACTCAATTTTCAACTTCCGTAACCCTGGCGTCTGTTTTCTCCATATGGGCCTTAATTGAGCCTATAGTCCCGCACATGTCGTCTAGCTTTGAGTGGAAGGTACATCTTGGTTGTCAGGTGGCTGTCGTCTCGCTTTGAGTGGAGGGTGCGTCTTGGTTGTCAGGTGGCGGTGGCGTGGCTGCACCCCGTTCTGGTTGGGGTTCTGCCGTCTTTTGCATTGCCTTCGCGAACATATTTATGGTACTTTGCTTTTTGTTAGCCCCCCTGGTCATACTGCCTCAGTGCACCCCTGCAGGCTGTGGTCCAAGTCAGTGTTCTGCAAATTCAAAAATGTTCAGTCGCAGTTTATTGAGTCGTAGGATAGCGGCAGGAAGGCCAGTTCTGGATTGGGCAGTGTGCCGCCGTACTTCCACCACCAGATCCGATAGTCACATTGGGGTTAGGGGTGCTCCTCTCTGCTGGGTGTGCGCTGCATCATCTAGTGAGTGGGCTGTGGCCTCCAACATAGGTCTGGCACTCAGTCTCTAAATGTTTTTCAAATACCGCATTGCAGACCCTCTAGGCTCATCATGACTAGGCACAGTGCTTGGTGCCTGGGTAACTGTGGCTTCAACACGGATGATGAGTGCAGGGTCTGCCCGCCAAGTGTAGTGCATGCAAGGTAAACGGATCAAGCATGCAGATGTGGCCAGGGACGGAGGCCACGGGTATCAACAGGGATGTGAGGTAGTACCAGGGGGTAACCGGCAGAGTAGGGGGGTGTTCACTCATGTGGTCAGATGTCCGTACTGGTCAGTTGGGCCCTGGTTTACCTCTGTCGGTGCGCCCAATGTAGGTGTTGGGCAAAGGCTCATGAGGGGAGAGCGGCTCTGAATAAGAGGTGGGGACACCAGATGGGCGTGGGGGCCGAGCACGCCCTGGCAGAATGCAGATTTGGGTGTGTGATTGTCTTCTCATCCTTATCAGCAGGCGGCCGCGCGCAATGCTGTTGGCAGGCCCTGTTGGACTGGGAGCTGAACCTGTCTGCACGCAGCCTCTGCAGCTCCTACCTTAAATGTTGTTGATGGAGGGCTGCGGGGTTGGAGGCCTGTCTTCACCTTGCCGCGGTCTTCCCGTGCAGGATCCCTCACCGCAGGGGGCCCGGGAAATATGTGGCCACCAGCCCGCCACTCCAGAGAGGGGGCGCCTGTTGCTCCCGACGGGTTTGCCTGGTATCCAGCCACCAATTGGTGATGGGCTGCAGGCAGGATCTCAGCTGGTGGAGTGGCCAATGATGAGGCTCCCGCCGTGGGGCGGTGAGGGAGGCACAGCAGTTAAAGCGCTCGAGTGAGTAGCGCAAATGTCTGAGCCAGTGGCGCCCCTCCCCCAGCAGGCCCGCTGCACCTCAGGCTCAGGTAGAGGCCTGAGGAGTGTCTCGTGGAGCTGCACAGCGGGCGTTCCCAGCGGCCCCCCACAGTGATTTTCCAGACTCGATAGCTCTCCAGTCACAGCCCCTCTGGAGACAGGATTTAGACAGCCGGTGCAGAGACGGTGCCGGGTGCCATCCACCCAGTGTGGCAAGCAAATGCTGCAATCCGACCGCTTTATTTTGAAAAAAGGATTTCCCCAGCGCGGAGCTCAGCACAAGGCGGCCATTTTCAATCGTGCGCAACAGCGCTCCCCCATGGATCCATATTTTTAGTTTGTATGAGAAACTGGTTCTTTATCAGCAGGGTATCTTCCGCAGGTACGCAGACGTTACATGGGACTGGCATACATTCAACCCCCTTGTGGAGCTAGGCAGCAATTATCTGGCCGGTCTGGCCTTCTACATAATGAGCCATACATAGAATGTTAGAATCGCCCTTTGGGGAGGTAGGGGTAACTGGAGTGGCAGTGTTTCTCGGGATTTTACCTCTAACTCTGATGTGGGAGCTACGCCACCAGTGCTAAGTCAGATATCTCCCTAAAGTCTATCAAAAAATCTTGAGTCTGACGCAGTGGATTATTACGCTGTTGGCCTGCCTTTACTGGCTCCGGGATCCGATCAGGGCTCATTTCACTAGGTGCTTTTAAATTAGCCCAGTAGCCCCTGATATCTGAAGTCAAGAACTTTGTATGCAAATGCTGCGCCGGGAGGGCTCTTCTCCAAGAGACCCCGTCCTTCACTAATATAGTCGCTGTTTGACCTGATATCTCAATGACTTGGTTCAGAGGCACCTTCCTACGCATAGTCGATTTCAGTCTATAGGCATCTGACATTCTCGTAGGGCAAACCTGCATACCAACCGAGCCTATGCTGAAAACAATTGACAATGTTTATTGGGTTACAATCTCAGTAACGTAGTTTAACAATAAATAATACAATATTGCCGTGCTCACCCCCACCACCAGCCGCCAGCCGCCTGCACAACTGCCTACCTGCACTCCTGGATGCGCGTGCGCAGATGCACGTGGCAGGCAGTTTTTAAATGATTTTGGCAGAAAGTGGGCGTGGCCAGAGGGCATTCCAAAATAGTTTAAAAAAGTCATCCACATTTAATTTTGAATGCAGCTGTAAATACATAAAATAAAATAAATGAGTTGTTCAAGTTCAGTGGATATAAAATCCACGTAGCGGTGCAGTAGCCGTCCCCCTCCAGCGTACCTTTTCCAGCAGCGGGCAAAGTTTCAGCAGGCAACCAGCAGGGTAGGAGTGCCGAACTGCACTCACTGAAGCACTCCTTGATGCGCACGTGCAGATGCGCGCGGCAGGCAGTTTTTAAATGATTTTGATGGAAAGTGGGGGTGGCCAGACACGTTCCAAAAAATGTTCCCAAAGGTCATCCAAATGTAATTATGAATGCAGCTTTTCCAGCAGCGTGCAATGTTCCAGCAGGCAACCAGCAGGGTAGGAGTGCCGAACTGCACTCACTGAAGCACTCTTTGATGCGTGCCTCTCACTCATTTCCTAGTTCCATGGTGACCATGTGGGTATTTCGGTGGGCAGGCATGTTTTCCACAGTGAAATGAGGGCCAGTCAGAGTACTGACAGCATTATATGCAGGAGTTGCCGTCTTTATTGTCAGTTAAGGTTCCTCACACCTTGCTGAATGACCTTCCTCCGCCCAGTCCTGTGAGTTACTAGGCCCTACTAAATCCCTCACCAGGTTGTTTTCTTCTGTGAATTATGTGGGTTCCCATGACGTTGGGGTGTAAAATGTTGTATGTAATCGAAGTGATTCAAAATCCAAGATTTTCAGGTTTGTCAGTACTTAACCTTGCCATGAGCTGCAGAACTATCTCAATGATAAAATACATGCACAGAGAAAGGGGGTGAGAAAATGTGTATCCCCTTTTTGATTCACGACATTCATATTTCACAATCAACTTAAAGTTAAAGGGCGACATACAATTATAATGATAAGCATTAATATGATGCATTATTATTATTATAATTGAGATTGTTATTGTGAAGTGATAATGGCAGCACCATGTTCTAGTCTTTCCTCTCGGCTCCACCCACTTTCTCACCTTCCTGCTGCCTCTTTCCCTATCACGCCCACGGCTTCCCTCTTCTGTTCTCTTTCAGACACCTAATGCAGTCTTAGGGCTGCGTATGGTGGGTTTCTGGGCCCGTAGGTTCCACTATGCCCACAGCCGAAGGCAATAACTTTACATAGAATGACATTCACCACTAGGGTTCTCCATTTCTATGTCTTTCCCACCAGACTTTATGCTGCCCTGTGTTGCCTGAAGAGACACCATATCAGAAGTGATGGAATGCTCGCAGATATTGGGGGGTTCTCCAGGTGACTCCATGTCACCAGTCGCTCCATGTCCCAGTCATTCGCTTCATTTCTACATCAATGTCCTCCTGGGAATTGTAGTTTTGGGTCAGTTTAACTGAATAACATAGACTAAAGTAAAATTGAAGTAAAGGCAAAGCCCAGGGCTGGAGAAGGGATCTCTGGTGACATGGAGTCACCTGGTAACAAGAAAAGGTACCTTTCGCATTATAAAAGCATTGACTCTGCCTTCAAAGTTGCCCCCAGTCTTTTGATATGCGGTCACATTTGGACTACGTCTTGAGATTACCCCAACTCCTTTCTCTGTGAGTCGTGATTCACGTAAAATAGACTAAGAATTATGAACAAAAATGTAATCATGTTTAAACAAATATTAGGATTTAGAAATAAAATAATTCTGTACTAACATTTTCCTTTCATTTCCTATATTTTTCAGCACACATATATTATATGCATGTTTGTAATTGTATGCTTTTCTGCCTTGATGGCATAAGCCCAAATAAAACAATTAAAATGTGTCTGTACAACTGCATAGCTCTCAAGTTTCCCATGGCCCAGCAAGAAGGTTTCCCTTTGCATTCTAGGAATTGTATTTTTTCCCATTTGAAATTTACCAAAGAACTACAAGTCCCACAATTGCAAGCAAAGCAGGCCTTCTATGTCCACGTTCCAAGTCTCAGGAACCGCTTCTCTGTCAACATTAGACTGGCTCCATCACATCTACAGTTCAAGACAGAGCTCAAGACCGATCTCTTCAAGGAATGGCTCCTCCCCAACCCCTAGGTCCACACACCCTGCATTCCTTGTCCTACCTGAGACCAATGGATATACTCCCCACTGTCTCCTCCCTCACTGAGTTCTTCCCCCGATGATTTAAAGCCCCTGTTGCTTACCAAAGTTAGGTTTGCACTCAATAAATACAATAATAATCATAATAATAATATTAATAATAAAGGACTTGATGGCCTACCCATAATTTACCACCAATTTCAAATAGAAAATACTGTCAACCAGCCGTGGTGCACGTTGCCTGAACTCTGACCTTGCACTTTGACCTTGTAGTATTTAGTTTAATCATTGTTTGGTGTGCAGCACCTACAGGGTGCACCAACGGCGAAGCCAAAAGCAGACTACAGTGGAAGAAAACCTATCGGTAATGAAAAGAAGGTGGGTGGGGGAGGGGCACACGTGATTTCATCCCACTTCAAAGTAAAGCTTCCTGCTTGCCCACGTCCCCTGCGTGGCGGGCTCGAGGCCCCGGGTATTAGTGTTAAGCACCTGCCGCAGCACCCCGCGCAAGCATGGGGGCAGAACTATGGGAAATTGCTTCGCCTGAACCAATATCATAATTCTCTGCAGATCCAGATTTTGACAAGTAAATCTCATATTTTAAACACAGGATTAATACGTGTTATTACTACAGCGGGGGATTAGTCGCCAAAGCCTTGGCGTGGCAAGTCTAGAAAATAAAAACGCAGAAAATAAAGTGAGGTCTCCAATCAAAATAACTTGCCCGGGTTCCTACCAGAGGCCAAGCAGTGCAGCCCGTGGGGGCTGTTATAGAGAAGGATGAATACAGGCTGTGCTCTGGGTGACCCTCTAATACCAATAGGGACAGCATCAAAGCATTTAGGGATAACTGCTATCAAACTATTGGTGGAAAGCTGCCTTAGAGAAATGGGGTCTTGTCTGTCTGAAAGAGACACGATGTTATATGTCAGCATATACTCGGGGGTGATGTCTATTTTAGGATATTTAGCATTTGAACTGTCAGGTTTCCGCTTTGTGGTTGCTGAAGCCCAGCTTCACTGCCATCTCTTGCCTGGTGCCCCCAGGGCAGTTGCTTGGGTTCAGGCCTCCATGGGCTCCCCTTCTTAACAGCGGGTCCAGGTTTTCTGTTTCCGGGTCAGTGGTGTAGCCAGAATTTGACTACAGGGTGGGCCTGCACTGCGCACTCCTGGGTCTATGGCTAGCGTTTATATAAACTAAGAAGGTATATTTATTTCAGAAGAGTGTTTTTTTGGCACAGTGTTTTTTGGCCAGTGGCGCGCCAAGCAGCCTGAAGTTTGAAGGTTTATGAGCTACTTTCATTGCATTGTAAATAGCTAAATGGTACTCACCATGTCCTGGATTACATAAGAAGGAATGGCGGGAAGGGCCCTCCATCATTGCCAGGCTACTGTACATAGGTAAAGATGGTCCAATGGTAGGAACCCTTTAAAATGGCCACCCACCCCACTGACCGGCTATCCGAGTCGATCCTTCTCTGTGCTCTCCCTCTTTTTAGTTTTGATATTCGATTTAGCTAAAGAGGCAACTATGGGGAGACACTCTTACATTGGAAAACAGCTAGAAGGGAGGTGGTTTATGAGGAGGGATACAGCGCTTGTGGGTTTTGTTTGGCTATTTACCCACCTATTGATAGGCCATAGCCATGCTAGTTCCAATGCCCATTTAAACCCACTACCTGCCCCGCCCCACCCAACACATACCCCCTGGGATCTCTGTGAGCTAGCTCTATCAAGCAGTAAGATCCAACCATGTGATTTAAGTACCTGCCAGGGTCACTTTAAAACAGTCTTCAGAGGGTGAATGAGGTAATTACAGCTATAAACATGCTTCATGAGTAATAAACTCATTACAGTATGTATGTCCTTGCACTGAAGCCCTGTTAAAAATAAGAATTGGCAAAACCAACAGTTTTGCCTTGTGTGTAGGTATTATAGGCACTGCTTTCACATGCCCTGGTACACACACCATTTTACAGCTCTTACCATTTTATGGGCAGGTAGTCAGGGATGTCATTTCACCAAAATGCCATGGGCAGCGGAAGTGACATCACACGACCCTTGACCCCTGATGACATCACAGGAAGTGATGTCATTTGACCCCACCCCGAAGTGATATCGCGGGAAGCGATGGAACACGACTTTTCACCCGTTGACAAAAGAGGAAGTGACATCACATAGCATTGTACACTACGAAAAACATGGTTACGATATCACTATAATGTGATGTACATTTCATACGAGAATGGATCGCCATATGTATCGTTAAGATCAGTGTGTATAGGCCCATATTACCAAATTACTGTGAATGCAAACAGACGTCCATGACCAAATGATAATGATGTGTTTTTATATAGTACTTAAGCGCTTTATATAGAACAAATATACACCCAATATCACCCAACCTGTGTTGGTACTCATTTATCGACCTCAGAAGGATGAAAGGCTGAGTTGAGGCGTTTTATTACGAACGGACTAACAGGCCGATTCATGGAATAATTAGCGTGGCACAAGTGGCCAAAAACGTGCGATTCGCAGTGGAATAGCGAAAATCGCAGTGCAAGTGCGAAAATCGCACGAAAAGCAGCGCACATCGATTCATGGAAGGCCGTGCACGAGAAAACCATTGGATGTGCGCTAAAAAAGTGCACGGCGCACGTTGGCACACAGGCCATCTAACGGCGTGCACCAGGTCACAGCGAAAATCGCACAGGCCACAGCGAAAACCGCACATAGCGCGGCGCACACAACAAAAGTAGGCGGAACACGGGGCGTAACACTCGGAATGGGGAACAACTTGCCAAAATGTGGGTGTCACGGGGGAAGTACAGGGTGCAAGTGTGCGGAACGCCCACACGCTCGCCTACAACACGTATTCATGGAATCGAATAGGGCAAAAAAGCGCACGGTCAAACCAGCACACAGGCACAAACACGACCGCCACAAGAAAGCAGGCGGTAGCGTCTCTGCGTCTGTAATAAATGTGCGCCAAAAGGTGCGCCAACAAATAGCACCTATATACAGCTATGATGAATGTCTTATACTGTGGCCCTCCAGGACAAATGACGTGCAAAGGGGTACCCACAAACACGGACACCCGCTGACTGAAAAATAACGTGTGCGTGTATTCCGGGGTGCACGGGAAGTTTCACACGCGATTTGGCAGGGTACGTGGATTTCAGGGGTGCACGGGAAGTTCCACACGCGATTTGGCCGGGTACGTGCGTGGGAATTTCCACACGCGACTTGGCTGGGTACGTGGATCTCAGGGGTGCGCGGGAAGTCTCACACGCGATTTGGCAGGGTACGTGGATTTCAGTGGTGCGCGGGAAGTTCCACACGCGATTTGGCCGGGTATGTGTGCGGGAATTTCCACACGCGATTTGGCTGGGTACGTGGATCTCAGGGGTGCGCGGGAAGTCTCACACGCGATTTGGCAGGGTACGTGGATTTCAGGGGTGTGCGGGAAGTTCCACACGCGATTTGGCCGGGTACGTGCGCGGGAATTTCCACACGCGACTTGGCTGGGTAAGTGGATCTCAGGGGTGCGCGGGAAGTCTCACACGCAATTTGGCAGGGTACGTGGATTTCAGGGGTGCGCGGGAAGTTCCACACACGATTTGGCCGGGTACGTGCACAGGAATTTCCACACGCGATTTGGCTGGGTACGTGGATCTCAGGGGTGCGCGGGAAGTTTCACACACGATTTTACATGGTACGTGGATTACAGAGGTGCGCGGGAAGTCCCACACGCGATTTGGCCGGGTACGTGCGCGGGAATTTCCACACGCGATTTGGCTGGGTACGTGTATTTCAGGGGTACGCGGGAAATTCTACACGCAATTTGGCTGTGTGCTCCCAGGTATTCCCTGTACACCCTCCACGGCCCCTGCAGGCAGCCGACACCACAGGGGACTACCCTGCACACCTGCTCATGTCACCCAGCACCCCTACCCCCCAGCACTGTGGGCCACCCTCCACCAGGCCCCCACTCATGTCCCCTATCACCCCCACCCCCCAGCATCCAGGGGCACCCTCCACCAGGCCCCCACTCATGGCCCCCTGCACCCCCACCCCCCAGCATCCAGGGGCACCCTCCACCAGGCCCCCACTCATGGCCCCCTGCACCCCCACCCCCCAGCATTGCAGGGCACCCTCCACCAGGCCCCCACTCATGTCCAACTCATGTCTCCCACCACCCCCACCCCCCAGCAGTGCAGGGGCACCCTCCACCAGGCCCCCACTCATGTCCAACTCATGTCTCCCACCACCCCCACCCCCCAGCAGTGCAGGGGCACCCTCCACCAGGCCCCAACTCATGTCCAACTCATGTCTCCGACCACCCCCACCCCCCAGCAGTGCAGGGGCACCCTCCACCAGGCCCCCACTCATGTCCCCCTGCACCGCCACCCCCAGCATCCATGGGCGACCTCCACCAGGCCCCCACTCATGTCTCCCACCACCCCCACCCCCCAGCAGTGCATGGCACCCTCCACCAGGCCCCCACTCATGTCTCTCATCACCCCCACCCCCGAGCATTGCAGGGGCACCCTCCACCAGGCCCCCACTCATGTCCCCCTGCACCCCCACCCCCCAGCATCCAGGGGCACCCTCCACCAGGCCCCCACTCATGTCTCCCACCACCCCCACCCCCTAGCAGTGCATGGGCAGCACCACCAGGCCCCCACTCATGTCTCCCACCACCCCCTCCCCCCAGCATTGAAGGGCACCCTCCACCAGGCCCCCACTCATGTCTCCCACCACCCCCACCCCCAGCATCCAGGGGCACCCTCCACCAGGCCCCCACTCATGTCTCCCACCCACCCCACCCCCCAGGACTGTGGGGCAGCCTCCACCAGGCCCCCACTTATGTCCAACTCATGTCTCCCACCACCTCCACCCCCCAGCAGTGCAGGGGCACCCTCCACCAGGCCCCCACTCATGTCCAACTCATGTCTCCCACCACCCCCACCCCCCAGCAGTGCAGGGGCACCCTCCACCAGGCCCCCACTCATGTCTCCCACCACCCCCACCCCCCAGCAGTGCAGGGCACCTTCCACCAGGCCCCCACTCATGTCTCCCACCACCCCCCAGCAGTACAGGGCACCCTCCACCAGGCCCCCACTCATGTCTCCCATCACCCCCACCCCCCAGCATTGCAGGGCACCCTCCACAGGCCCCCACTCATGTCTCCCATCACCCCCACCCCCCAGCATTGCAGGGCACCCTCCACCAGGCCCCCACTCATGTCCAACTCATGTCTCCCACCACCCCCACCCCCCAGCATTGCAGGGGCACCCTCCACCAGGCCCCCACTCATGTCCCCCTGCACCCCCACCCCAGCATCCAGGGGCACCCTCCACCAGGCCCCCACTCATGTCTCCCACCACCCCCACCCCCCAGCAGTGCAGGGCACCCTCCACCAGGCCCCCATTCATGGCCCCCTGCACCCCCACCCCTCAGCATCCAGGGGCACCCTCCACCAGGCCCCCACTCATGTCCAACTCATGTCTCCCACCACCCCCACCCCCAGCACTGCAGGGGCACCCTCCACCAGGCCCCCACTCATGTCTCCCATCACCCCCACCCCCCAGCATTACAGGGCACCCTCCACCAGGCCCCCACTCATGTCTCCCTTCACCCCCACCCCCCAGCAGTGCAGGGGCACCCTCCACCAGGCCCCCACTCATGGCCCCCTGCACCCCCACCCCCCAGCATCCAGGGGCACCCTCCACCAGGCCCCCACTCATGGCCCCCTGCACCCCCACCCCCCAGCATCCAGGGGCACCCTCCACCAGGCCCCCACTCATGTCTCCCATCACCCCCACCCCCCAGCATCCAGGGGCACCCTCCACCAGGCCCCCACTCATGTCCAACTCATGTCTCCCACCACCCCCACCCCCCAGCAGTGCAGGGGCACCCTCCACCAGGCCCCCACTCATGTCTCCCACCAGCCCCACCCGCAGCATTGCAGGGCACCCTCCACCAGGCCCCCACTCATGTCCAACTCATGTCTCCCACCACCCCCACCCCCCAGCAGTGCAGGGGCACCCTCCACCAGGCCCCCACTCATGTCCAACTCATGTCTCCCACCACCCCCACCCCCCAGCAGTGCAGGGGCACCCTCCACTAGGCCCCCACTCATGTCCCCCTGCGCCCCCACCCCCCTGCAGTGCAGGGCATCCTCCACCAGGCCCCACTCATGTCTCCCACCACCCCCAACCCCCAGCAGTGCAGGGCACCCTCCACCAGGCCCCCACTCATGTCTCCCATCACCCCCACCCCCCAGCATTGCAGGGCACCCTCCACCAGGCCCCCACTCATGTCTCCCATCACCCCCACCCCCCAGCATTGCAGGGCACCCTCCACCAGGCCTCCACTCATGTCCCCCTGCACCCCCACCCCCCAGCATCCAGGGGCACCCTCCACCAGGCCCCCACTCATGTCTCCCACCACCCCCACCCCCTAGCAGTGCAGGGGCAGCACCACCAGGCCCCCACTCATGTCTCCCACCACCCCCACCCCCCAGCATTGCAGGGCACCCTCCACCAGGCCCCCACTCATGTCCCCCTGCACCCCCACCCCAGCATCCAGGGGCACCCTCCACGAGGCCCCCACTCATGTCTCCCACCACCCCCACCCCCCAGCAGTGCAGGGCACCCTCCACCAGGCCCCCACTCATGGCCCCCTGCACCCCCACCCCCCAGCATCCAGTGGCACCCTCCACCAGGCCCCCACTCATGTCCAACTCATGTCTCCCACCACCCCCACCCCCCAGCAGTGCAGGGGCACCATCCACCAGGCCCCCACTCATGTCTCCCACCACCCCCACCCCCCAGCAGTGCAGGGCACCCTCCACCAGGCCCCCACTCATGTCTCCCACCACCCCCACCCCCCAGCAGTGCAGGGCACCCTCCACCAGGCCCCCACTCATGTCTCCCATCACCCCCAACCCCCAGCATTGCAGGGCACCCTCCACCAGGCCCCCACTCATGTCTCCCATCACCCTCACCCCCCAGCATTGCAGGGCACCCTCCACCAGGCCCCCACTCATGTCCAACTCATGTCTCCCACCACCCCCACCCCCCAGCATTGCAGGGGCACCCTCCACCAGGCCCCCACTCATGTCCCCCTGCACCCCCACCCCAGCATCCAGGGGCACCCTCCACCAGGCCCCCACGCATGTCTCCCACCACCCCCACCCCCCAGCAGTGCAGGGCACCCTCCACCAGGCCCCCACTCATGGCCCCCTGCACCCCCACCCCCCCAGCATCCAGGGGCACCCTCCACCAGGCCCCCACTCATGTCCAACTCATGTCTCCCACCACCCCCACCCCCCAGCAGTGCAGGGGCACCCTCCACCAGGCCCCCACTCATGTCTCCCATCACCCCCACACCCCAGCATTGCAGGGCACCCTCCACCAGGCCCCCCTCATGTCTCCCATCACCCCCACCCCCCAGCAGTGCAGGGGCACCCTCCACCAGGCCCCCACTCATGGCCCCCTGCACCCCCACCCCCCAGCATCCAGGGGCACCCTCCACCAGGCCCCCACTCATGGCCCCCTGCACCCCCACTCCCAGCATCCAGGGGCACCCTCCACCAGGCCCCCACTCATGTCTCCCATCACCCCCACCCCCCAGCATCCAGGGGCACCCTCCACCAGGCCCCCACTCATGTCCAACTCATGTCTCCCACCACCCCCACCCCCCAGCAGTGCAGGGGCACCCTCCACCAGGCCCCCACTCATGTCTCCCACCACCCCCACCCCCAGCAGTGCAGGGGCACCCTCCACCAGGCCCCCACTCATGTCCCCCTGCACCCCCACCCCCCAGCAGTGCAGGGCACCCTCCACCAGGCCCCCACTCATGTCTCCCACCACCCCCACCCCCAGCAGTGCAGGGCACCCTCCACCAGGCCCCCACTCATGTCTCCCATCACCCCCACCCCCCAGCATTGCAGGGCACCCTCCACCAGGCCCCCACTCATGTCTCCCATCACCCCCACCCCCCAGCATTGCAGGGCACCCTCCACCAGGCCCCCACTCATGTCCAACTCATGTCTCCCACCACCCCCACCCCCCAGCATCCAGGGGCACCCTCCACCAGGCCCCCACTCATGTCCAACTCATGTCTCCCACCACCCCCACCCCCCAGCAGTGCAGGGGCACCCTCCACCAGGCCCCCACTCATGTCCCCCTGCAACCCCACCCCCAGCATCCAGGGGCACCCTCCACCAGGCCCCCACTCATGTCTCCCACCACCCCCACCCCCCAGCATTGCAGGGCACCCTCCACCAGGCCCCCACTCATGTCTCCCACCACCCCCACCCCCAGCATCCAGGGGCACCCTCCACCAGGCCCCCACTCCTGTCCAACTCATGTCTCCCACCACCCCCACCCCCCAGCAGTGCAGGGGCACCCTCCACCAGGCCCCCACTCATGTCCAACTCATGTCTCCCACCACCCCCACCCCCCAGCAGTGCAGGGGCACCCTCCACCAGGCCCCCACTCATGTCCCCCTGCACCGCCACCCCCAGCATCCAGGGGCACCCTCCACCAGGCCCCCACTCATGTCTCCCACCACCCCCACCCCCTAGCAGTGCAGGGGCAGCACCACCAGGCCCCCACTCATGTCTCCCACCACCCCACCCCCCAGCATTGCAGGGGCACCCTCCACCAGGCCCCCACTCATGTCCCCCTGCACCCAGGTCCTCACAATCCCCAATCATGTGCGTTATGGTCAGCCTCCACAGCCAAAAGGCCCTACCAAGTAACCCATTCACCCACATGGAAATGGAAATTACATGTTACACCCCCAATGTTCATAAAGCAAATGAACCCATGTCCGTCACATACAATGGTTGCAATTGAATGGGAAAACACCCAACATGACATGCATGAAACCAATGAGATGATACCACACAGTGAAGTATGAAAACAAAATTGTATTAAAAAAATTGAATGCAAATGAAATGAAACAAACTACAATGGCAATGAAAAAAAGATAAGCTGAATGTCCGTCAAAAAAAATTAAAACTACAAATCCAAATTCAAAAAAATGTTGTCCAAAGTCACATTAAAAATAAAATCAATCCGAGAGAGAAAAAGAAATGCAAAGACCATTACTCCATGGTGAATAAATAAAAATAAAAAAAATCAAACAATCCAATGAAGAACTATGTACAAAACATCCAAGGGTCCATGAGCCCAACTGAACAAAGGAAACCTACAAAAAACCCTAACTAAAATGCAACTATATACAAAAAGTGGAGCAGTGTCCGTCGACTCCAAATCATAAGAAGAAACAAAGGAAACCTAAAACTAAAGAACTATATACAAAGGCGGCGGGCAAGTCCAGCGGCTCACTCCGTGGTGTTCCGGGCCAGGGCATCATCAAACTCCTCTTCGATGTCCCGGAGGCGGTCCTGTTCCATGGCCCCGAGGGTCCGCAGGGACGACGCCATCTGCTCCTCCAACCACCTGCGGATTGCCTCGAGGCATTCGGCCCGCCTCAGGGCCCTCCGCATGGAGTTCTCCGCCCTGACCACCGTGAGCCGCGCCTCTTCCGCTCGCCGCCGCTCCGCACCTATCTGCTGGCCCAACCGCAGCCACACGGAAGACACTTCCCGTCCTGGGTCCTCCTGCCCTCCGGCCGATGCCTGTCCCTCCAATGTTGATGGCCCCGAGCCATGATGCCTCCCACGTTGACTCTGCTGCTGCCTCCGACGCAACTGCCTCTGCCAGCACGACGGCATCCAGGCTGATGGAATCCACCGACGCCGTCGTGCACGTGCCCTGCCTGATGATGCCGGCACATCCTCCATCTGCTGGGGTACAGTTGCTGTGGTGTCCACCCCTGCTGGACCTCCGACTCCCGACTGTGGCAGGGATGGGATCCCCACCGAGCTGGCTGCATTGGTCAGGGCAGGTCCACAGCGGGCCCTCGTGGCATCTGGGCCGGAAGACGGCAAGGAGAACGACCGGCGTATAGCCTCCACAGAGGAGGAGAGGGCCGCCAGATTGGCCGACACATGCAGGAAACCCCCGAACATGGAAGATCCCAATTCCCGGGAAGCACGCACATCATCACGAATTGCACCCGCGTGCATCGCGATCCCAATCAGGACCTTCTCCATACGGCCACGGGTCCCCTCGTCCACAGGTGGAGGGGAGTCAGGTGACATGGACATCCCCTCTACCTGCGGACGGGCCTGGGACGGGGCATCCCTGCTGGTGCATGGTGGTGCACTCACAGGGTCAGGGACAGCGACATGCACAGGCCCCTCCAGGGTGACCTGTGCTGCCTCCTGCCCCTGCCCCTGGACTGCACCACTTGCACCAGCAGGGATGCCCCCACCAGGCCCCATGTGTGCCTCAGTGGCGGCCTCCTCCTCCTCTGTGGAAACCACCAACCTGGATGGCTCCTCACCGTCTTCCGCCGTAGCAGGCCCCTGTGGGGGCTCACCCACCCCTTCCACTGCAGCCGTGGGGGCATCCCCGCCGCCTTGCTCCACAGCGCCGTCTCCGCCCTCTTCTTCACTAGCCGCTGCGTAGAGGGAGAGATAGAACACAAGCATCAGGGTACTGTACAATGGTCCCCTAGACAGGAAGCAATAGCAGATGAGTACCACTGTCAAAGTACACTTCCATCATGTCCCTCCACAACACATGGGTCAGTCCAGGCAAAACACACCCAGTAACAGGCATGGTGCATGCCATGGACATTTCCATACATGTCCAATGGACTCTTGAAATATACAATGGTATGGAACTCACATGCATCATGGGTCATACCTATCACATGCCCACACTTCACCTCAGTCACATCCATCTGGCCTCATACACCCCAAACACAGCGGATACAAGGATAACTAGGCTGCATCAGTGAATCTGTGCATTGTCACAGACATGTGTCATGCATCCATGGCATTCACAAGCCACAGACACGCAGGTCAGGCACACAGACATGACTACCATATATGTACCTGGCATCAGCACCCATCCCTCACCCCCACCCATGTCCAGGAACAGAGACTGGCATGCTCTCATGTGTAAAATCTGCATAGGGCTCCCCATGTCGCATTTAAACACATGCAACGACCATGTGGTTCACACATCACTGGTCGCACATGCATTACCATGATGTCCCTGCACACATACATGCGTACAGGCAAGTATCAGACAACCAGCACACCGCAACATGCCCTGTCTCACACAGCAATGCTTGGCCACTTACCGCTCAACTCCAGACGGGTCTCCCTCTCAAGGATCTGGGCGTGGAGCGCTGGGCGTACGCGTTCCAGGACCCTCATCTGGATGGAACTCATGCGGCCCCGGCCCCCCTTCACGAGGCGCCGGGCCTTCATGAGGGTCCTGGACCTCAAGTCCTCCCAGCGCTTCTTGATCTTCTGGACGTCGCGGGTTGCCACCCCCTCCGCGTTGATGGCAACCACACAGTCGGCCCAGATCCTCTCCCGTCCTTCCTTGCTGGCGCGGGACGATCCAAAGAGGGCATCATACTGCCCCAGGACATGCTCTACCAGGACACCAACTTCGGTGGCAGTGAAGCTGGTGCCCCTCTGCCCCTCTGGCCTGGGGTTGCCACTGGTGCCAGATGTCGAAGTGCCCGACATGGCAACCCCAGAGGCAGGAGTGGGTGGGCAACTGGGTCCTGGGGCTGGGCTGTGGAGCGATGTTATCCCAGTCGGGAGTCTTCTGTTCCAGCAGGGGTGGACACAGCAACTGGACCCCTGCAGATGGCTGATGTGCAGGCACCAAATGGCAGGGCACGGTGGCAGCAGGCAGGCAGGCAGGCAGGCAGGCAGCAGCAGATGGCACGTGGGAGGCTGCTCGGGGCACTGGGGGGCAGTAATTCGGCCTTCTGGGCAGGAGCGTGGTCTTCCGTGTGTTTTCGCGTGGCCAGCTTGATACGGAGTGATTTGGCACGTGAAAATCCTGCACGTCAGCGTGAAATTCGAGGAAAGGCCCTTAGCGCGTAAGCGCGTCAGCACGCATACACGATTCTATTGGACCAAAGGCCCTCAGCGCGTAAGCGCGTCTGTGACGTGACCCGCACGGGTGTTTCCCTCATAGCACGTGATGACGGAGCACACGTGGAAAGACTGCACGTCAGAGTGTCATCGCGTGTAATTGGACAAAAGTGCGCGTACACGCGATTGGCCTATGTACGTGTATTTCAGGGGTGCGCGGGCACTTACACACGCGAGTACATCAGCGCACGTGTATTCCGGGGTGCGCAGGAATTTCCACACGCTATTGGCCTGGGTACTGGATTTCAGGGGTGCGCGGGAAGTTTCACACGCTCGCCTACAACACGCGCAAAGAAACACGTACGCCAGTAGGAAGCAGGCATACGTCGACCCGCAACGCATAAATTTGCGCGCAAAAAACTAACAAGCTCAGATGCCAGGATGAATATACCGTTCCTAGCAGCAGTGGCCGTGGGCTACCAAAGGAGGAGGAGGAGGATAGTCAGGGCGAGAATTTTCACACCCAGAACCAGCCTTTTCGGGATGCCTGATGACCAGGTGTATGGGAGGTACAGGTTTCCACCACACATAATACTGGACCTGGTGAGTGAGTGAGAGGATGACCTCACATCACCCACCCTGTGCTCCCAAGCACTCAGCCCCCTGGAGAAGGTCCTCAATGTACTGCACTTCTTAGCCACTGGATCATTTCAGCGGACAAGTGCCATAGTGGGTGGGGTGTCACAGGCCACGCAGTCACGCTGCCTACACCAGGTCTTGAACATCATCACTGCACACCCATCAGTCCGCAGGCACATATACCTGCCCAGAACACCTGCAGAAAGGCATGCTGCCGCCCTGGATTTTTACGGTGTGGCACGATTCCCCAAAGTGCTAGGTGCCATCGACTGCACCCATGTGGCTCTACGTCCCCCCAGGGCATCTGAGCACATCTATAGGAACCGCAAGCACTGGCATTCCATCAACGTGCAGGTAGTATGTAATGCCAAGGGAATCATCACCTCAGTATACGCCAACTATCCCGGGTCCACCCACGACAGCTTCATTTACCGAATGTCCACCCTAAGCCGGGACCTAGAAGCTGGGCGGCATGGCGATACATGGCTGCTTGGTGAGTATGAATGCCACTGCACATGCATGCATGTCAGATACTGAGCAAGGTCACAACCCCACCAATGATACCCATCACCACCTCCACAGGGGACAGTGCCTACCCTCTCAGCCCCCACATGATGACGCCAATTCGGAACCCCACCACGCCACCCGAGGTAAGATATAACACAGCCCACATTGCAACCCGGGGCATAGTGGAGCGCACATTCGGAGTGCTTAAGTCACGCTTTCGCTCCCTTGACCGTTTTGGCGGGCAGCTGTTATACGCTCCCCCAGTAGTGTGCAGGATCATAGTGGCAGCATGTGTCCTGCACAACGTTGCAACACACCGGGGCCTGGCCGTGGACATGGTGGTGCCCCCACATCCCCAACCACATGCACGCCCGCTGCGCATGGGAGGGGAAAGGGCACGGGGGGAGGCAGCCCGTACACAGCTAGTGGCTAATTACTTCACATAGAAATCACACCCCTGTGGAGTGCACACTGCCCTGGCACATACCATCTGACAATCAATGATGACTCAACCTGACACTGATCCTGAATGTTTGGAGAATCAACCGTCAAAACCATATCAGCCTGAGATTGTTCACCTGGAAGTGTTACAATGTGTGCATCCCTACCTATACAGACACCACCAATGCAGTTTCGTGAAAAAACACATTCATGCAGCTAAAATGAATACCCACTTGCAAAATGCAACATGAGGACAGTGCCATGTCACCCAACCCATCCCCAGCATCGCCACACGACACACCATGCCATGTCATGCTATGTGCAGGTAAACAAAGTAATCCCCACAACATGACACAAGTGTCACAAAGTACAGTGTCCCTAATTGAACCTCGCAACACCTGAAATGCTCACAGTAATGCAGGACCAACAACACACTTGAGCAGGTATTTAGCAATAACACTTATCAGCTACTGACCCTCAAAACTACCATTAACATGACATTACGAATGTAAGGAATTAGTAGTCTCACCACCTGGAAATGCCTGCACTCCCACCCCTTCCAACTGTACAGTGTTGCCGCCATGTAGAGTTGTAGGTGCACTGCTGCCAACATAGACCCCATCTCCAAAGTAGAGGGCCTTGTGTAGACATGAGGAAAGGACCTGCAAATTAGGAGGTAGACATGGATGATGAGTTACACATCAATGCAACATGCAGTGTACAACACAACAGCAATATGCACTAGGAATGTATACACAGTATTGACTAGACTACCCACACATGTAGTGGGAGTCCAATGTCACCATGTACGTCAATGTCACTTGGGCACACCCTTTGCAAGCCCATGGAAACGGGAAGCAGGAGGGGTGTGTGTGACATAAACCCAAGCATCTGAACCAAATACATGACAAGCCTGCATGTGCCCAGCCACAATGCAGCGTATGCCCACGGGAGCCACACAAGGTAACACACTGTCCCAAAAAAAAAAAAAAAATGGCCATTAATGGGCCCGGGGGGGTTGGGGAGGCCACCCAGGAGGTCCGAGGACAGGGTGCACACCAAAACCCACGTGTGTGGATCTTGCGAAACAAAAACACCTCCATGGGCTCATGGCCCACACGGCTACCCTATTGTGGGAGTATCACTGCTGTCGCTATTCTCACCCTGTGCAGCTGCATCCAGAGGTGGTGGCACTATGGGAGGCAGCCCACACAAGGCCCTAGTCTGTTCCTCCATGGCTGCAAGCATGCGGGTGTGGTAGGTCTCGTTCTGGAGGATGAGTGTGCGGAGGTCCCCATGCAACAACTCACGGGATGCCCGGACCTCCGCCCTAGTTGCCTGCATCTCAGCTGAGAGCGTACGGGTGAGATGCTCCAGCTGCTGTTCTGTCCTTCGGTTTGTTGAAGCCTCAAGCTCAACAAGAGTCGTCCTGAGGTGAAGGAGTTCCAGCCTCAGGGCTTCCCTGTGGCCCTGGGACTCTATGGAGATGGCTTCCTGCAGAGTCGCCAGTACCGCCCGCCTGTCCCTGTTGGTCGCCAACATGTTCTCCCTGTGTGACTGGCAGATGGAGTCGGTTGCCTGCTGTAGTCGCTCCATCAGCCTTTCGGGGGGGACAATGGAAGTGGCCACCCTATCCATGGCCTGAGCCATCATCTCTGATGATGCTGCCTGTTGGGTTGCCATACCGTAAATGGATTGCTCCCATGCGGTATTGCCAGGTGGCGTACGGCCACCACGTCGGTGGGCACCACACCTGTCTGGGGCAAGGCGAACTGCGCCTTGCTGTGCCGGCACTACCTGAGGCTGCAGGACTGCATTCCCCCTCTGATCTGCTGGCCCAGGAACAGGATCAGATGTCGCGGAGTGTGACCCTGCATCCGTAACCACCAAAGGCGTAGCTGCCAACACTGACATCCCCATTAAGGGTTCTGACCCTGGTGCAGGTGGGTGGGACAGAACAGAATCCCAGGAACACTCACCTGCGACGGCACGTAGGTCTCATCATCCGAATCAACACCTGAGTACAGCTCGGGGGAGGTGCAGCCAGAGACACCCCTTGAGAGCACGACCTGCAGCAGTTGTGGGTTCTCACTCACCACCACACCACGTCCCTCACTGGTGGTCGGTCGGCCCTCAGACCCCTCCTGGGTCTGCACCATCTCCACAACCCCAGCAGTATCAGGTGCGTCTTCCCCTGCAAAGACATAAAAGCAAACAAATGGAAACAGGCATTAGCACCATGGCACACAATGAGGGCTGAGAAGCAACAGAACCAGTACTTGATTGACACATGTCCCACATGACTAAAACCCTCCAATGCATGCACCCTCACTGCGTATGAAGGGTGGGCAAATGGCACACACTGATGACACCAAGATGGAAGATGAACACATTTTCTGCATGCTGCCTGGCAGTGGCATCACACATTGGCCTGTGATTGCCAGGTGAAATACACATGCCATCACACAGACGGCATGTACCATTGCTATTGAGTGAAGATGGAGAGGAGGGCAGCACTTATTCATTCAGTCCAGTTCCCTCATGTAATAGCTTTTCTAATTAAAACAGGTCTGATTTTTCACCTGGAGCTGCCAGTCCAAAATGATCCGATTGCACAGGGACATGTCTAAACAAATGATATCCAGGTAACAAAGTCACTCCACTTTACCATAGCCATGTCAGACATGTAACTAGAGGACTGAGAAATGCCTAGTAAAAGTGGTGGAATGCAAACAATCTGCCTGAATGAACAGAGAAAAATAAGCAACAATGTTGTGGCAAGGTGACACTTCAAGGGCAACTGGCGTGCTGTTGGGCTAGATGTCTACTGTTGGCAGAAGGGATACTGTTATGGCCAAATGCTGCTGCACAGAATGTATTGCATGAAGCACATGGGTGACCCAAACGACTCAGGCGCACACACCCTCACCTGGCACACAAACAGAAGCCCTCACACACACACCATGCACATGGATGACACACACATGCATGTGCACTCACCGGACAATGCCTCATATTCAGGCAGATCTCCCACGCCTTGGATCTGTTCCTCCGTGACGTAGGTCCCAGCGACTGACTCATGTGGAGTGAGTTCCATGTCTTCTACTGGAGACCCACCTCCAGTCACTAGAGTTGCGGCATGACTTGAGGCCAGCTTATTCTTTGCCCTGCGCTTTAGGTCATTCCAGCGCTTATAGCAATCATTGGCTGTGCGCCTCACGATTCCAAGGGCACTTACGATGTCCGCAACGGTCTGCCAGTGTGCCTGGCGTTGTGCAGGTGTGGTCTTGGATCCTGCAACAATGACCATTTCGTTATCATGTGCGGACACATACTCGACAAGTGCATTCAGTTCGGCATCCGTGAAGCTGGGCTTCCTCAACAGGCCGGACTGTGTAGCCGTGTCTGGGGCATTAGCCTGTGCCGGACGAGCACTCTTCCTCTTCCGCTTGGAAGGTGGTGGTGATCCTGAGTGTCCTACGCCGCTCTGGACACTAGGGGCAGGAGCCCTGGTGGACTCTGTATCAGGAGTGTGGGATTGCACACTCAGCATGGGAGTTGGTGCAGGCATTGGCTCAAGTGTAATGGTGTCAGGGGGAATGTCAGCAGGATGGACTAGGACCGACACTGTCCTGGCTGGGTGTGTGAGAGCTGGGGTGGATGGAGCCGCAGCTGCCCCTGCAGCCTCTCCACCCTGCCTACTTGGGGCAGCAGATGACCTTGCTGCCCCTGATCCACGTGGCCTGATGACATCAACGTGCACCAGCACACGTGTCATAGGCCTGCGGACCTGGAAGTCAGCCATGGAGTCAGCCAGGTCTGGTGCCACAATGGGCTGGTCCAACAAGGGCTGAGCATGGATGGTGTCAGCCACATCAGCCTCAACCAGGGGGGACGGGGGGGGATTATGGGTGCCCTTGACTGGTCCTCCACACATGGGGGGACAGGGTCACCCTGCAAGTAACGACCACGTCCCCTACCGGATCCACCACGGCCACCACTTGTGGCTCGTACACCTTTGCCACCCTTACGGATTCCTCGCCTCCCAACCATGGCACTGATGTTAATGTGCGTATGGGAGTGGCTGTAAACTATTGTCCTGGGCAATTGGGGGTCAAAGGGGTTGGGTACCAGATGGTAATTGTACCCTAGTGCTCTAGCAAGGCTGAATGTGACCCCTGGGGAAAGATGACGGGTCACGCAACGCACAGTAAGCCCAAAAAAGGGAGATGACGTGCACGCAACCCCTCCTAGACCACGTGTGCGGAAAAAAAAACCTGCACTACGCTGTGGCACCCAGTAACACAAGAATGAACGTATGCGTGTCACACGCAGCCTAGAATGACCTCTGAAGGGGTAGGCTACACACGGGGCAAGCACAGATGTTAGATACGTGCGTGACTCACCGTCTGCCAGGAAAAAGAGCGTGAAAAAGAAGCACGTGTGCGTGTTGGCAACACCCCCGCCAAAAGAAGAATTTTACGCTGTCTGAGGAGACAGGACAACTGTAGAAGGGAACGCTGTTTGAGGGAACAGGCCCAGGAAAACCAGAAAAAAGAGAAAAAGCTGTCAGAGGTAACAGGGAGTACGAACTTGAAACGCCGTGAAGTAAATCGCGTGTGAAACGACAAGAAGTACAGATTTCACCCACTCGCTCTCCACGAAAAGCACGTACAAGGAAATGGTGTTCTACACGTACCTTTTATGCAGGCCCACACGTCCAGCGTCACTTCCGCGTGTACGCGCTAGGGCCATTTCCACCAATTACACGCTTTGTCAATTCCGCGTGTACGCGCTAAGGCCATTTCCACCAATTACACGCTTTGACACTCGGACGTGTATTTCATTTTTTTAACACGCAACATTTCAAACGTGTGCCATATTCAACGTGCACGTGACTTCATAGATGCGCATACGCTGGTGGCCTTTGGGCCAATGAATGTACAGACGTGTGCTGACGCGCTTACGCGCTAAGGGCCTTTCCTCGAATTACACGCAGACGTGCTGGATTTTCACGTGAAAAATCACTCCGTATCAAGCTGGCCACGCGTTTACACACGGAAGACCACGCTCCTGCCCAGAAGGCCGAATTACTGCCCCCCAGAGCCCTGAGCACGCTCCCACCTGCCATCTGCTGCTGCCTAACTGCCTGCTGCCCACGTGCCCTGCCATTTGCTGCCTGCACATCAGCCAGGGGTGCTGTTGCTGTGACCACCCCTGCTGGAACCGAAGACTCCCGACTGCTTTTCCATCGCCCCACAGCCCAGCCCCAGGACCCAGTTGCCCACCCACTCCTGCCTCTGGGGTTGCCATGTCGGGCACTGCAACATCTGGCACCAGTGGCAACCCCCGGCCAAGGAGGCAGAGGGGCACCAGCTTCACTGCCACCGAAGTTGGTGTCCTGGTGGAGCATGTCCTGGGGCAGTATGATGCCCTCTTCGGAAGGTTGCGCGCCGACAAGGAAGGACGGACTCGGATCTGGATGGACATCGTGACTGCCATCAACGCGGAGGAGGTGGCAGTCCGCGACTACGAACGTGTCAGGAAGCGCTGGGAGGACTTCAGGTCCAGGAACCTCAACAAGGCCCGGCGCCTCCTGAAGGCAGCGGATGCTAAGGGGCGCCGGGGCCACTTGTCGGAAGATCAGATGAGGGTCCTGGAACACATATCCCCAGCGCTCCACATCCAGGTCCTTGAGAGGCAGACCCGTCTGGAGTCGAGCGGTAAGTGTTCATGCATACTGATTGTAAGCTGTGCGTGTGGTGGTGTGCCAGGAGTGTGCAGGTTGAACATGTATTTTATTGTGGGCAAGTAGGGGGGGTGTACAGGGCCGTGAGGGTGACACATGCGAGGGGTCTCATGTGTGACACATGGATGGTGCTTGTGTGTGTGGGCTTGCATGGCACAGGATGTGGAGGAATGATTGTCAGGTGTGACGGATGTCGATCAAAACACTGCGACAGTTGGCGGAGGTGTACACATGCATGCAAGTTTGGTGGTGTGTGTGCATGTGTAGTGTACTCCCTATGTTGCATGTGATGTGTGGATGACCTTTGGCTGCTCATGCTGTTGTATGTGAATGGATGGTGCTGGCTGTTGCAATATGGCTGTGGTATGGCTCATGTGTGCAAGTTGAAATGACATGTGTGTTGGGGATTGTGATGCCATGTCTGAGGTTTACGAATGCCACTCATGTATAACTGTCATGTGTGTATGAGTCCATTTTACAGTGCCCTGATGCCTGTGTTTTCTTTCTCCCTGTCTGCAGCGTCAACTGATGAAGAGGGCGGAGATGGTGCTGTGGAGCACAGCGGCAGGGGTCGCACCACCAGCCGGAGACGCAAGGCCCGGATCACCTCCCAGGTTCTGATCTCGTCGGGGAGTGAGGAGTCCGGTGCCGTGTCCCAGGCCGCAGCTGCCGAGGGGAGGTCCAAGAGGCGGAGGTTGGAGTTGGACTCCTCGGCAGCAGAAGGGGCAGCTGGGACCCCACAGGGCTCAACGGAGGAAGATGGCACAGAGTCATCCAGGTTGGTGGGGGGTTTGGTGGAGGAGGAGGCCTTGCAAGCGACAGAGGCGGGGTCTGGAGGTGGGGATTCCACTGGTGCTAGTGGTGCACTCCAGGATCAGGGACAGGAGGCAGCACAGGCCGCCGCGGAGGTGCCTGTGTGCAATCCTGTCCCTGCTCCTGTCACTGCATCATCTTTCACCAGCGGGGATGCCTACCTCCAGACCCGTTCTCAGGGAGGGGATTGGCTTACAACACCTGGCCTTCCTCTCCCTGCGGATGTGGCTATCCTGCACCAGGTTGAGCCTGTCCAGGGTGGGGTGGCGTTGCGTCAACGGGCCATGCGAGCTGACCTGCAGTCTTTTCATGATGAGTCTGCAGGTCTTCTCGCATGGCTCGTTGACCGCGTTGACCCACTGGGACAGCTCACCAGGGCTGGATTCCTCCGTTTCCTGGACCTTGTTCCGACCCCTTCTCCACAGAACCCCCTATGCCCCAGTCATCCTCCATGCCATCTTCCCACCCATGTGTCACCTGGGTGCCCTGTGGAGCTGCCTCCGACTGTGCGGCCAGGCTGGTGGACAACAGATCCCTGCCACAGTCGGGAGTCGGACGTCCAGCAGGGGTGGCCACATCAACGACTGTACCCCAGCTGGAGGAGGATGTGCAGGCACCATCGGACAGGGTACATGGACAGCAGCAGCTGCAGCAGCAGGAGGCTCTAGGTGGGAGCCACGATAGCTCGGGGCCTTCAACATCGGAGGGGCAGGCATCAGCCGGAGGGCAGGAGGACCCTGGACGGGAAGTGTCTTCCGTGTGGCAGCGGTTGGGCCACGCCGTTGATGCGGAGCGGCTGCGGGTGGAAGAGGCGCGGCTCACGATGGTCAGGGTGGAGAACTCCATGCGGAGGGCCCTGAGGCGGGCCGAGTGCCTCGAGGCAATCCGCAGGGAGTTGGAGGTGAACATGTCGGCGTCCCTGCGGACCCTCGGGCCATGGAAGAGGACCGCCTCCGGGACATAGACGAGGAGTTCGATGATGCCCTGGCCCGGAACACCACTGAGTGAGCCGCTGGACTGGCCCGCCGCCATTGTATATAGTTATTTAGTGAGAGGTTTCCTTTATTGTTTATTTTTATTTGGAGTCGACGGACACTGCTCCACCTTTTGTATATACTTCCATTTTTTTGTAGGTTTCATTTCTTCTGTTGGGATGATGGACCCTGAATACTTTGTACATAGTTGGACTTTGCATTTGGATATTTTTTTTACTATGAATATTTTTTTTCCATGGAGCAATGGTTTTCTATTTCTTTTTTCCCTTCATTTCCTTTTTATGGACTTGAACTTTGGAAGACATTTTTTTGGATTATCATTTATTGATTTTATTTTGAAAAGGGACAGCCAACTTAATTTTCTTTATTTTATACTTGTGTATATTGTTTAATTTTGATTGCCATTAATGTTGTTTTTAATACATTATTTTGATTTTTTCATTCTTCAATGTGTGGTTTCATCTCATTGTTTTCATGCATGTCATGATATCGGTTTTCAGGTTCACTTGCAACCATTGTGTGTGTGTGAGACACATGTGTTCATTTACATTGTTTCCATTGGAGTAGTATCATGGGCGCATGTAATACTTGGCTGTGTCTTTGGGCTGGGGTGGCTGGCCATGAGGCCCATGCTTGAGGATTGTCAGGGCCTGTGGGCAGGGGGACATGTGTGGGGGCCTGGTGGAGGCTGCCCCTGGTGGCTGGGGGGTGGGGTGGGTGGGAGACATGAGTGGGGGCCTGGTGGAGGGTGCCCTGCAATGCTAGGGGGTGGGGGTGGTGGGAGACATGAGTGGGGGCCTGGTGGTGCTGCCCCTGCACTGCTAGCGGGTGGGGGTGGTGGGAGACATGAGTGGGGGCCTGGTGGAGGCTGCCCCTGGTGGCTGGGGGGTGGGGATGGTGGGAGACATGAGTGGGGGCCTGGTGGAGGTTGCCCTGCACTGCTGGGGGGTGGGGGTGGTGGGAGACATGAGTTGGACATGAGTGGGGGCCTGGTGGAGGGTGCCCTGCACTGCTAGGGGGTGGGGGTGGTGAGAGACATGAGTGGGGGCCTGGTGGTGCTGCCCCTGCACTGCTAGGGGGTGGGGGTGGTGGGAGACATGAGTGGGGGCCTGGTGGAGGCTGCCCCTGGTGGCTGGGGGTGGGGATGGTGGGAGACATGAGTGGGGGCCTGGTGGAGGCTGCCCCACAGTCCTGGGGGGTGGGGTGGGTGGGAGACATGAGTGGGGGCCTGGTGGAGGCTGCCCCTGCACTGCTACGGGGTGGGGGTGATAGGGGACATGAGTGGGGGCCTGGTGGAGGCTGCCCCTGCACTGCTAGGGGGTGGGGGTGGTGGGAGACATGAGTGGGGGCCTTGTGGAGGCTGCCCCTGGTGGCTGGGGGGTTGGGGTGGTGGAAGACATGAGTGGGGGCATGGTGGTGGGAGCCCCTGGTGGCTGGGGGGTGGGGGTGGTGGGAGACATGAGTGGGGGCCTGGTGGAGGCTGCCCCTGCACTGCTGGGGGTGGGGGTGATAGGGGACATGAGTGGGGGCCTGGTGGTGCTGCCCCTGCACTGCTAGGGGGTGGGGTGATAGGGGACATGAGTGGGGGCCTGGTGGAGGCTGCCCCTGCACTGCTAGGGGGTGGGGGTGGTGGGAGACATGAGTGTGGGCCTGGTGGAGGGTGCCCCTGCACTGCTAGGGGGTGGGGTGGTGGGAGACATGAGTGGGGGCCTGGTGGAGGCTGCCCCTGCACTGCTAGGGGGTGGGAATGGTGGGAGACATGAGTGGGGGCCTGGTGGAGGCTGCCCCACAGTCCTGGGGGGTGGGGTGGGTGGGAGACATGAGTGGGGGCCTGGTGGAGGCTGCCCTTGCACTGCTAGGGGGTGGGGGTGGTGGGAGACATGAGTGGGAGCCTGGTGGAGGCTGCCCCTGCACTGCTGGGGGGTGGGGGTGGTGGGAGACATGAGTGGGGGCCTGGTGGAGGCTGCCCCTGGTGGCTGGGGGGCGGGGGTGGTGGGAGACATGAGTGGGGGCCTGGTGGAGGCTGCCCCTGCACTGCTAGGGGGTGGGGGTGCAGGGGGACATGAGAGGGGGCCTGGTGGAGGGTGCCCCTGCACTGCTAGGGGGTGGGGTTGTTTGGAGACATGAGTGGGGGCCTGGTGGAGGCTGCCCCTGCACTGCTAGGGGGTGGGGATGGTGGGAGACATGAGTGGGGGCCTGGTGGAGGCTGCCCCACAGTCATGGGGGTGGGGTGGGTGGGAGACATGAGTGGGGGCCTGGTGGAGGCTGCCCCTGCACTGCTAGGGGGTGGGGGTGGTGGGAGACATGAGTGGGAGCCTGGTGGAGGCTGCCCCTGCACTGCTGGGGGGTGGGGGTGGTGAGAGACATGAGTGGGGGCCTGGTGGAGGCTGCCCCTGGTGGCTGGGGGGGTGGGGGTGGTGGGAGACATGAGTGGGGGCATGGTGGTGCTGACCCTGCACTGCTAGGGGGGGGGTGGTGGGAGACATGAGTGGGGGCCTGGTGGAGGCTGCCCCTGGTGGCTGGGGGGTGGGGATGGTCGGAGACATGAGTGGGGGCCTGGTGGAGGCTGCCCCTGCACTGCTGGTGGGTGGGGGTGGGGGGAGACATGAGTTGGACATGAGTGGGGGCCTGGTGGAGGGTGCCCTGCACTGCTAGGGGGTGGGGGTGGTGGGAGACATGAGTGGGGGCATGGTGGAGGGTGCCCCTGGTGGCTGGGGGGTGGGGGTGGTGGGAGACATGAGTGGGGGCCTGGTGGAGGCTGCCCCTGCACTGCTGGGGGGTGGGGGTGATAGGGGACATGAGTGGGGGCCTGGTGGTGCTGCCCCTGCACTGCTAGGGGGTGGGGGTGATAGGGGACATGAGTGGGGGCCTGGTGGAGGCTGCCCCTGCACTGCTAGGGGGTGGGGGTGGTGGGAGACATGAGTGGGGGCCTGGTGGAGGCTGCCCCTGCACTGCTGGGGGGTGGGGGTGATAGGGACATGAGTGGGGGCCTGGTGGTGCTGCCCCTGCACTGCTAGGGGTGGGGGTGGTGGGAGACATGAGTGGGGGCCTGGTGGAGGCTGCCCCTGCACTGCTAGGGGGTGGGGGTGGTGGGAGACATGAGTGGGGGCCTGGTGGAGGGTGCCCTGCACTGCTGGGGGGTGGGGGTGGTGGGAGACATGAGTGGGGGCCTGGTGGTGCTGCCCCTGCACTGCTAGGGGTGGGGTGGTGGGAGACATGAGTGGGGGCCTGGTGGAGGCTGCCCCTGCACTGCTAGGGGGTGGGGGTGGTGGGAGACATGAGTGGGGGCCTGGTGGAGGCTGCCCCACAGTCCTGGGGGTGGGGTGGGTGGGATACATGAGTGGGGGCCTGGTGGAGGCTGCCCCTGCACTGCTGGGGGTGGGGGTGATAGGGGACATGAGTGGTGGCCTGGTGGAGGGTGCCCCACACTGCTGGGGGGGTTGGGGGTGGGAGACATGAGCAGGTGTGAAGGGTAGTCCCCTGTTTTGTGGGCTGCCTGCAGGGGCCGTGGAGGGTGTACAGGGAACACCTGTGAGGACCCACCCAGCCTAATCGCGTTTGTAACTTCCCGCGCACCCCTGTAATACACGTACCCAGCCAAATCACGTGTGTAACTTCCCGCGCACCCCTGTAATACACGTACCCAGCCAAATCGCGTGTGATAATTCCCGCCTACCCCTGTAATACACGTACCCTGGCTAATCGCGTGTAAAACTTCACGCGTACCCCTGTAATACACGTACCCTGGCTAATCGCATGTAAAACTTCCCGCGTACCCCTGTAATACACTTACTCTGGCTAATCGCATGTAAAACTTCCCGCGTACCCCTGATATGAACGTTACCCGCTTTGCGTTTCTTGTTTGGCAGCCCTGTAAACTGGTCCAGGGTTAGCGCAGCCCTTTGCGATGATTTAGCGATTTTGATGGCTTTTCCTTGCGCGAGGGCGTTCTTGGGGGCGTTACTGGCGCTGCTGCAGGGTCGCTGCGATACTCTGCGCCACGGCTGGTTTGGGAGCCTAAAATCCATGAATACGCTGTGCGCGGAAATCGATTTTGGCGCACGCGCCTGGCGCAGACAATCGCACGCGGACACTCTGCGCCAGCCGCTTGCGACACTTTTCTGCGAAATTCTATGAATTACCCTGTAAATCAGTGACTTTAACACTGTAACAGAAATCGTTTCTTTATGAAGGCAGAGTGACTTCAAAAATAAGCTATATCCTTTTGAAGTCTGAGGGCTCCTCCCATCCCATGAAATGGAAGCCTCTAGGCTGGAGTCCTCCATGTCATGGGGTGGGGGAGCTCTATGACTTAAAAAAGAAATTGTTTCTTTTTGAAGTCACTCTGCAGTCAAAAAGAAATTATTTCCATACTTCCAAGTCAGAGTGACTTCAAAACTAAACCATTTCTTTTTGAAGTAATAGGGCTCCCTTCAACCTCATGACATGTGCATGTGTGAGTGTATGGTAAAAGGGTGCACATTTAAATGTTTAGGTGGCTGCCTGTGTGAGTGTATGGTGAAATGGTGCAACATTAAATATATGGGTGGCTGGGTGTGCGTGTTGATTGTATGTTGAAAGGGTGCACACTTAAATGTATGGGTGACTACCTGGGTGTCCCTTTATGGTAAAAGGGTGCACACTTAAATGTATAGGTGGCTGCCTGTGTGAGAGTATGGTGAAAGGGGGCACTCTTAAATGTATGGGTGGCTGCCTGGGTGTGCCTGTATGGTGAAAGGGTGCACACCTAAATGTATGGGTGGCTGCCTGGGTGTGCCTGCCTAGTGAAAGGGTACACACGTAAATGTATGGGTGACTGGGTGTGCGTGTGTTTGTATGGTGAATGGTGTGTGTGCTTGTGTTCAGGGGTGTAACAAAACCTACATTTCGGGGGGGTTGCTAACCCTTCAAATGTTGGGAGAGGTGCTAACTTCATGGGCAGGGGAAAAGGGCAAACATATTTGTGTGGGGCATCTAACTTCTTTGTGCATTCTAATGAGACTATTCTAGCGCAGCTCCAATGTTACAAGCAGTAAACTCTCTCCTTTAAGTCTGCAAGCACCCACTTATGGACTGCTGTGAGAATAAGTGGTCTCCTGTCCCCTCTCTACTCTTCCAATCACTTCTCTGGCATGCAAGTACTAAACCCACATCAAGATTTCAATTGCCTAAATAATTATGCATTTGAATGCAGGTACTAACAGTGAAATGCTTTATATAAGTAATTGCTGGGCCTTTGTTAACAGTGTTCCCCAGGTGCCATTTAACATCTGTGTCCTGTTCTGTCTGGCAACGGCTCTGTAGGCCAACCAGGTCCAGTAAACATAGCCCAAAATTTGGTGAGGGGTATGTGGGCTGGGGCTGAAGCCCAATCAGCTGAATGGTGTTGTGCCAATGCTTGTGCTTAATCCCTTGCTTTCTTATTGGTAATCTTCATTACTCATTGTCAGGTCTTCTGCTTTCTTGACTGGCGCGAGGCAGCACAAACACCACCCTCCACGTCGGGTCTTGGCACCTGGGACACGACAACCACAGGTCACCGTAACCCTCCGGGGAAAGATGGTTAGGGTCCATTGGATGGATAGGTAAGGGCAGCTCAGGGTAACCGGAAAGAGGGTTAGGGAAGTGAAGTGGATGTGTAGGTGGACTTTAGGGAAACATGCTCCTTGGCTCCTGCTCCGGCTCCTGACTGCTGTAACTCTGCCCTTGCACACTTACATACCACATTCACACTAAATGCCCCCCAATAGCTGAAAACTTAAAGCTCTACTATTAGTTGGGAGCCTTGTGCTGGAGCTCCTTTCCAGTAACAGTACTAGGAGCCTTTGTGCTGGAGCTCCTAACCAGTAGTTCCTTAACTGCTGTGTGCTGCCCTAACCTGTACCTGAGCTTCTGCTCAACTCTAACACCCACCCCACATTCCTTCATGTAAGGCAGCCCTCTGCATTCACTCCATGCAGAGAAAACAGATTGCCCCACATCCCCTCATGTGAGGTAGTGCGTTAGAAACAACATACAAATGCACTTAGCTTTGTTTTCTGTTTGCGTCCAATGTCCTCCTGGCCTGTTCGTGATGCTGGGGCAATGCGACGCCACTCGGTTCCGTTCGCCGCTGAAATAATCAAAGTATAAGTCAGTACGTGTGAGCGCTAGGTTCCGCTCCAACTAACACTCCCATAAGGGTTAATAACGTGGGTCCAGGCTATCCGTTCTCTGCGGTTTGTTTCAAAAGCACGGACGAAGCAGAATGCCCCCAAAGTACATGCTATGAGTGGTTAAGGCATGAGTCTCATGCAAGGGTTAAACATGCATGGTTCTTTCTTGTCTCCCAGTGTCTGAGTCTCCATGAACTGTTAGCGTTTCCCCCAAAAGCGCGGCCTCCCTTCTGTGAAGGAACAGCGACGCGTAATAAAAGCTTTCACTTATCTCTAGTTGTACGTGGGGTCTAAGGTGCGGATTCAGGCGGGCTGGAGCCCCGCGTAGGCGTGCCTCCAGGAGCTCGCGGATAACACATCCTCTCTCTCCTGCATCCAGAATTGCGAGAGCCTTAATTCGGGCATGGCTTGCGCATTCACATTTTTGCAGGTGTGGCCGTGGTGGTCTTCTCCCCGGCAGTCTCGTGCTGCACACGGCCTGTTGGGAAACGTAGTGCCTCAGGGCCTCCCAAACCCCCCTAATAGCCTCCATAGGGGTGACTACACTCTCCACTGCCCCCAGAACAGCCCCAGTCCTGACACTCATAGCCCTATTCTTCCTTGTCCCAGTACTCGTTTATGAGGCACTTTGAGTCATACACAAGTGCTGGGATGTGGTAGAGGGACATGGAGGTAATGCCTGGCTTAGTTACCAGTAACATTACTCCTAGTCCCTCTCTTCCTCATCCCAGTTCTTACCTATGAGGCAGGGATGCTCATACGTAAGCACTGGGGCAAGGAAAAAAGCATGTGGAGGTAATTCTGGGCAGAAACTTAGATTTTTGGGGTTGGGGCAGGGGGTGGGAGGGAGAGGGGATGAGTAGGGGCGGTGGGGTGGGTCGAGGATTGTGCGATAAATTGTAATGGTCCTCCATGTCCAGGCTAAGCAGTCATGATATGTGGTATTAGTGGCTAGAGAGGCATTTTGGTGCAGACAGTCTAGTCATTTCTTAATTTGGCTTGACTTTTTTTAACTGGGCATCTCTGATAAAGCATTCCTGGTAAGTGTAATTACATGACTAGACTGGCATTTGGGTGCTGCCAGTCTAGCCATTTCTTACTGCAGCATTGTATATTTTCTGGGCATCTATGATCAAATAGCTATGATAAGTGTAATTGCATCGACTGCCATTTTGGTGCAACCAGTCTAGGTACATCTAAATGTGGCTTGGCATGCTTTACTGTAATATGTTATTACATGTCTAGACTGGTCTACATTGTGCAGCCAGTTGGACATGAGTTCATTGCGGCATGGCATTTTTAATAGCAAAGTATTATATTAATTAAAGCATTCATGTTCCTGTGCACTGTTGGTGACTTGCATGTATTGGATTTATACCCATCCCACTCAGGGTGACTTATGCAAAACAAAAGAGGTAATGACTGGAAGGCTTGGATACAACCTATGCAACAAGCCAGTTAAGTAGTGTATTTCAAGAAAGATATGCTCCTTATGGACACCCTCCAATGGTGGGATTAGTAGTAAGGATTCACTTGACCATCAGCGCCGGCCCAGGACATATCAGCACAGGAAGCTCTCCCTGCCCATTCCTCCAAGCTTGTCTACGCATCTCTGCCCTCCCTGAATTCTGGGCCAGCTTCACCAAACCCAGCAGGGCCCTGTTCCCATTGCCAGCCCCACCACCAACACTACCGCCGGAGCTTGTTCTTGTTGGTAGCCCTGTGGGTGTACCACTATTTGGGCAGGCAGAGAGGGACCACATGATGACTCATGGTGGCTGATGGTCATGTGGAGTGACAGACCTATGAACTGGACGGATAATCAACAAATACTGTGGGAGTCACTGCCCAAGTGTGGGAGGGTCACTATAAGTTTCAGAAGCTGCTTAATTGCACCACTGTCTGCAGAGCTGAAGAGGAAGTTCAACTATTTGAGGATGGGGCTAAGTAATTAATTGGAGTAAGGAGCTTCAAATGATCCCAATTAAAGGAATGGACTAAATGTTGACCCACATATTTATGATCTGCAAATCTAAGTTGGAGAGACCCTGCAATAAAATGTTCAAATGGCAGTCCAATGAAGTAGGTCACAATGGTTCTCACTATACATATTTGCATTTTTCATTTACAACATGCACAACATTTCCAGCTAGGAAGGGGGTCTTTTTTTCAATGGATGAAAGAAATGAAACTATTATGGGCCTCATAACAAGTTTAGTTGTGCAGAAAAAAAGTACTTTTCGTGCACCGCAAAACTATCATTTTTGGGAGATTTACAACTGGCGGAATTACCATGTGGTAAATCTGCCTATTTCTGGAGGGAAAGTGGCGTATTCACTTCCAGTAAATTGTCCACTTAACCTCCAAAAATCGGCAGATTTACCATGCAGTAATTCCACCAGCTGTAAATCCACCAAATATCCCCAAAAAGGGAGAATTACTGCCACTTGTGCTCCTGTGGTAACTCCACGGCATCCACGTGGCGGTAGTGCTATTTCAGCAGATTTACCACCTTGTCAAAGATACACTGAATTATCAGGCCGATTCATGGAATGAACGTGCGCCGAAAAAACGGCGCATGCGTGCGAAAACGTGCGATTCGCAGAGAAACAGCGAAAATCGCAGTGGAAGTGCGATTATCGCACAGAAAACATCGCACATCAATTCATGGAAGTCCGTGCACGCGCAAAATGTGGGATGTGCGCTGAGAAAGTGCGCGGCGCACGCTGGCGCACGCTGGCGCACAGGTCATCGAACGCCGTGCGATAAGGCCACAGCGAATTCGCACATAGTGCGGCGCACATAACAAAAGTAGGCGTAACACGGGGCGTCACACGCAGAATGGGGAACAACTCGTGAAAATGTGGGCGTCACGGGGGAAGTACAGGAGGCAAGTGCGCAGAACGCCCACACGCTCGCCTACAACACGTATTCATGGAATCGAATAGGGAAAAACAGCGCACGGCCAAAGACGCGCACAGACCCATACATGTCCACCACATGAAAGCAGGCGGTAGCGTCCCTGCGCAGGAAAAAAATGTGCGCCAAAGTCCTACACGCGCGAGAAGGCCCACATGCGATCGGGCCTGGGGGAGCGTGTGCGTGTATTTCAGGGGTGCGCGTGAAGTTCCACACGCGATTGGCCTGGGCGCGTGTATTCCAGGGGTGCGCGAGAAGTTTCTCACACGCGATTGGCCTGGGCGCGTGTATTTCAGGGGCTTGCGGGTGTTTTCACACACGATCGGGCCTGGGGGAGCGTGTGCATGTATTTCAGGGGTGCGCGTGAAGTTCCACACGCGATTGGCCTGGGCGCGTGTAATTCAGGGGTGCGCGAGAAGTTTCTCACATGCGATTGGCCTGGGCGTGTGTATTTCAGGGGCTCGCAGGTGTTTTCACATGCGATCGGGCCTGGGGGAGCGTGTGCGTGTATTTCAGGGGTGCACGTGAAGTTCCCCACGCGATTGGCCTGGGTACGTGTATTTCAGGGGTGCGCGAGAAGTTTCTCACACGCGATTGGCCTGGGCGCGTGTATTTCAGGGGTGCGCGAGAAGTTTCTCACACGCGATTTGCCTGGGCGCGTGTATTTCAGTGGCTCGCGTGTGTTTTCACACGTGATCGGGCCTGGGGGAGCGTGTGCGCGTATTTCAGGGGTGCGCGTGAAGTTCCACATGCGATTGGCCTGGGCGCGTGTATTTCAGGGGTGCGCGAGAAGTTTCTCACACGCGATTGGCCTGGGCGCGTGTATTTCAGGTGCTTGCGGGTGTTTTCACATGCGATCGGGCCTGGGGGAGCGTGTGCGTGTATTTCAGGGGTGCGCGTGAAGTTCCACACGCGATTGGCCTGGGCGCGTGTATTTCAGGGGTGCGCGAGAAGTTTCTCACACGCGATTGGCCTGGGCGCGTGTATTTCAGGGGCTCGTGGGTGTTTATACACGCGATCGGGCCTGGGGGAGCGGGGTACGTGTATTTCAGGGGCTCGCGGATGTTTTCACATGCGATCGGGCCTGGGGGAGCGTGTGCGTGTATTTCAGGGGTGCGCGTGAAGTTCCACACGCGATTGGCCTGGGCGCGTGTATTTCAGGGGTGCGTGAGAAGTTTCTCACACGCGATTGGCCTGGGCGCGTGTATTTCAGGGGCTTGTGGGTGTTTTCCTACGCGATCGGGTCTGGGGGAGCGGGGTACGTGTATTCCAGGGGCTCGCGGGTGTTTATACACGCGATCGGGCCTGGGGGAGTGGGGTACGTGTATTTCAGGGGTGCACGTGAAGTTCCACACGCGATTGGGCTGCGTGCGTGTATAACAGAGGTGCGCGTGAAGTTACACACGCGATCTGGCCTGGGGGAGCGTGTGCGTGTATTTCAGGGGTGCGCGTGAAGTTCCACACGCGATTGGGCTGCGTGCGGGCATTTCAGGGGTGCGCCTGAAGTTCCACACGCGATTGGGCTGTGTGCGGGCATTTCAGGGGTGCGCGTGAAGTTCCGCACGCGATTGGGCTGCGTGCGGGCATTTCAGGGGTGCGCGTGAAGTTTCACACGCGATTGGGCTGCATGGGGGTATATCCGAAGTGCGCACAAAGTTTTTCACGCGATCGGGCCTGGGGGTGAGCGGGGTACCACTCACCGTCTGCCTTGCGTGTAGAAGAACGCGTAGCCAACACCCGCTGTGAAGTAATAGCGTGTGAACCCCAACGGATGGAAAACACACGCACCGCACGAAAAGCACGTACAGAGCAGTGTAAAGGCACGCGGGATCACCAAGCCCTGCCAGGGCAATGCCCGTGCGCGAAACGTCACAGACGCGCTTACGCTGTAAGGGCCTTTGGTCCAATGAAATCACGTACGTGTGCAGACGCGCTTACGCGCTAAGCCCCTTTCCTCGAATTTCACGCTGACGTGCAGGATTTTCACGTGCCAAATCACTCCGTATCAAGCTGGCCACGCGAAAACACACGGAAGACCAAGCTCCTGCCCAGAAGGCCGAATTACTGCCCCCCAGTGCCCCGAGCAGCCTCCCACGTGCCATCTGCTGCTGCCTGCCTGCCTGCCTGCCTGCCTGCCTGCTGCCACCGTGCCCTGCCATTTGGTGCCTGCACATCAGCCATCTGCAGGGGTCGAGTTGCTGTGTCCACCCCTGCTGGAACAGAAGACTCCCGACTCGGATAACATCGCTCCACAGCCCAGCCCCAGGACCCAGTTGCCCACCCACTCCTGCCCCTGGGGTTGCCATGTCGGGCACATCAACATCTGGCACCAGTGGCAACCCCCGGCCAGAGGGGCAGAGGGGCACCAGCTTCACTGCCACCGAAGTTGGTGTCCTGGTGGAGCAAGTCCTGGGGCAGTATGATGCCCCCTTCGGATCGTCCCGCGCCAACAAGGAAGGACGGGAGAGGATCTGGGTCGACTGTGTGGTTGCCATCAACGCAGAGGGGGTGGCAACCCGCACCATCCAGAAGGTCAAGAAGCGCTGGGAGGACTTGAGGTCCAGGACCCTCATAAAGGCCCGACGCCTCGTGGAGGGGGGCCGGGGCCACATGAGTTCCATCCAGATGAGGGTCCTGGAACGCGTACACCCAGCGCTCCACGCCCAGGTCCTTGAGAGGGAGACCCGTCTGGAGTTGAGCGGTAAGTGGCCAAGCATTGCTGTGTGAGACAGGGCATGTTGCAGTGTGCTGGTTGTCTGATACTTGCCTGTATGTGTGACATAGGCCATGTACGCATGTATGTGTGCAGGGACATCATGGTAATGCATGTGCGACCAGTAATGTGTGAACCGCACGGTTGTTGCATGTCTTTAAATGCGACATGGGGAGCCCTATGCAGATTGTACACATGAGAGCATGGCAGTCTCTGTTCCTGGACATGGGTGGGGGTGCGGGATGGGTGCTGATGCCAGGTACATATATGGTATCCATGTCTGTGTGCCTGACCTGCGTGTCTGTGACTTGTGAATGCCATGGATGCATGACACATGTCCGTGACAATTTACAGATTCACTGATGCAGCCTAGTCATCCTTGTATCCACTGTGATTGGGGTGTACGGGGCCAGATGGATGTGACTGAGGTGAAGTGTGTGCATGTGATAGGCATGACCCATGATGCATGTGAGTTCCATTACATTGTATGTTTCGAGAGTCCATTGGACATGTATGGAAATGTCCATGGCATGCACCATAACTGTCACTGTGTGTGTTTTGCCTGGACTGACACATGTGTTGTGGAGGGACATGATGGAAGTGTACTTTGACAGTGGCACTCATCTGCTATTGCTTCCTGTCTAGGGGACCATTGTACAGTACACTGATGCTTGTGTTCTATGTCTCCCTCTACGCAGCGGCTAGTGAAGAAGAGGGCGGAGACAGCGCTGTGGAGCAAGGCGGCTGGGAAGGCCCCCACGGCTGCAGCGGAAGGGGTGGGTGAGTCCCCACAGGGGCCTGCTACGGCGGAAGACGGTGAGGAGCCATCCAGGTTGGTGGTTTCCACAGAGGAGGAGGAGGCCGCCACTGAGGCGCACATGGGGCCTGGTGGGGGCATCCCTGCTGGTGCAAGTGGTGCAGACCAGGGGCAGGGGCAGGAGGCAGCACAGGTCACCGTGGAGGGGCCTGTGCATGTCGCTGTCCCTGACCCTGTGGGTGCACCACCATGCACCAGCAGGGATGCCCCGTCCCAGGCCCGTCCGCAGGTAGAGGGGATGTCCATGTCATCTGACTCCCCTCCACCTGCGGACGAGGGGACCCCTGGCCGTATGGAGAAGGTCCTGATTGGGGTTGCGATGCGCACGGCTGTGATTCGTGATGACGTGCATGCTTCCCAGGAGGAGCACGCACGTCATCACGAAGAGCACCGTGCCGATGTGGCCCAATTGGGATCTTCCATGTTCGGGGGTTTCCTGCATGTGTCGGCCAATCTGGGGGCCCTCTCCTCCTCTGTGGAGACTATACGCCAGTCGTTCTCCTTGCCGTCTTCCGGGCCAGATGCCACCAGGGCCCCCTGTGGACCTGCCCTGACCAATGCAGCCAGCTCGGTGGGGATCCCATCCCTGCCACAGTCGGGAGTCAGAGGTCCAGCAGGGGTGGACACCACAGCAACTGTACCCCAGCAGATGGAGGATGTGCCGGCATCATCAGGCAGGGCACGTGCACGACGGCGTCGGTGGATTCCATCAGCCTGGATGCCGTCGTGCTAGCACAGGCAGTGGCGTCGGAGGCAGCAGCGGAGTCAACGTGGGAGGCATCATGGCTCGGGGATATCAACATCGGAGGGGCAGGCATCGGCCGGATGGCAGGAGGACCCAGGACGGGAAGTGTCTTCCGTGTGGCAGCGGTTGGGCCAGCATATAGGTGCGGAGCAGCGGCGGGCGGAAGAGGCGCGGCTCACAATGGTCAGGGCGGAGAACTCCATGCGGAGGGCCCTGAGGCGGGCCGAGTGCCTCGAGGCAATCCGCAGGGGGTTGGAGGAGGAGACAGCGTCGTCCCTGCGGACCCTCAGGGCCATGGAACAGGACCGCCTCCGGGACATCGAACAGGAGTTCGATGATGCCCTGGCCCGGAAAACCACGGAGTGAGCCGCTGGACTTGCCCGCCGCCTTTGTATATAGTTATATAGTTAGTGTTAGGTTTCCTTTAATTTTTTTTTTATTTGGTTGCGATTGGACAATGCGCCACATTTTTGTATATAGTTCAGTTTTTAGTTAGTTGTCATAGTTAGGTTTCATTTGGTTGGGCTCATGGACCCGGGATTATCTTGTAAATAGTTCTTCAATGGATTCTTTTATTTTTTGGTTTTTTTTCATCGCCATGGAGCAATGGTTTTTGTTTATCATTTACACTTGGATTACTTTTCTGACTGTGACTTTGGACACCATTCATTTTGATTGTGCTGTGTGTTTTTTGATTTTTTTCATGGACATTCATCTTCTTTTGGTTGTTTTGCTTTGTGGTTTTTCTCATTACATTTCCATTCAAGTTGATTTTCAATACATTTTTATTTTCATCCTTCAATGTGTCGTATCATCTCATTGTTTTCATGCATGTCATGTTGGGTGTTTTAACATTCACTTGCAGCCATTGTGTGTGACAGACATGTGTTCATTTGCATTATTTACATTGGGTGTGTAACATGTAATTGCCTTTGATATGTGGGAGGATGTGATAGTTGGTTGGGCCTTTTGGCAGGGGAGGATGGCCATTACGGACATGATTGGGGATTGTTGGGACCCAGGTGCAGGGGGGCATGGATGGGACATGGGCGAGGGCCTGGTGGAGGGTGCCCCCGCACTGCTGGGGGGTGGGGGGGTGGGGAACTTGAGTTGGACATGGGTGGGGGCCTGCTGGCAGGTGCCCCACAGTGCTGGGGGATGGGGGGGTGGGAGACATGGGTGGGGGCCTGCTGGCAGGTGCCCCACAGTGCTGGGGGGTGGGGTGGGTGGTCGACATGGGTGGGGGCCTGCTGGCAGGTGCCCCACAGTGCTGGGGGGTGGGCGTGGTGGGGAACATGAGTTGGACATGGGTGGGGGCCTGCTGGCAGGTGCCCCACAGGGCTGGGGGTGGGGGGGTGGGGAACATGAGTTGGACATGGGTGGGGGCCTGCTGGCAGGTGCCCCACAGTGCTGTGGGGTGGGGGTGGTGGGGAACATGAGTTGGACATGGGTGGGGGCCTGCTGGCAGGTGCCCCGCAGTGCTGGGGGGTGGGGGGGTGGGAGACATGGGTGGGGGCCTGGTGGCGGGTGCCCCTGGTGGATGGGGGTGCAGGGGGACATGCGTTGGTGGGCAGTAGTGCAAGTTGACATGTGGGTTGGCTGGAGGGCATGCCCATGGTGGATGGGGTGCCTGCAGGACATGTGCAGGGTAGGCCCCTGTGGTGTGAGCCACCTGCAGGGGCCGTGGAGGGTGTAGAGGGAACACCTGGGAGGACCCACACGTGCAATTCACGTGTGGTGCTCCCTGTGCACCCCTGTAATACACGTACCCTGATGAAATCGCGTGTGAAACTTCCCGCGCACCCCTGCAATACACGCGCCCAGGGCAATAGCGTGTGAAACTTCCCGCGCACCCCTGAAATACACGCACCCAGGCCATTCGCGTGTGGAACTTCTCGCGCACCCCTGAAATACACGCACCCAGGCCATTCACGTGTAATACTTCTCGCGCACCCCTGAAATACACGCACACGCTCCCCCAGGCCCGATCGCGTGTGAAACCACCCGCGAGCCCCTGAAATACACGCGCCCAGGCCAATCGCGTGTGGAACTTCTCGTGCACCCCTGAAATACACGCACCCAGGCCATTCGCGTGTAATACTTCTCGCACACCCATGAAATACACGCACACGCTCCCCCAGGCCCGATCGCGTGTGAAACCACCCGCGAGCCCCTGAAATAAACGCGCCCAGGCCAATCGTGTGTGGAACTTCTCGCGCACCCCTGAAATACACGCACCCAGGCCATTCGCGTGTAATACTTCTCGCGCACCCCTGAAATACACGCACACGCTCCGCCAGGTCGCTTGTGAAACCACCCGCGAGCCCCTGAAATACACGCGCCCAGGCCAATCGCATGTGGAACTTCTCGCGCACCCCTGAAATACACGCACACGCCCCCCAGGCCCGATCGCATGTGAAACCACCCGAGAGCCCCTGAAATACATGCACCCAGGCCAATCGCGTGTGGCACTTCTCGCGCATCCCTGAAATACACGCACCCAGGCCATTCACGTGTAATACTTCTCGCGCACCCCTGAAATACACGCACACGCTCACCCAGGCCCGATCGCGTGTGAAACCACCCGCGAGCCCCTGAAATACACGCGCCCAGGCCAATCGCGTGTGGAACTTCTCGCGCACCCCTGAAATACACGCACCCAGGCCATTCGCGTGTAATACTTCTCGCGCACCCCTGAAATACACGCACACGCTCCCCCAGGCCAGGTCGCGTGTGAAACTTCTCGTGCACGTGTGTTCCCGACACCCGTAATACGCGTTCTCCGCTTTGCGTTTGCTGTTTGCCAGTCCGGTAAACTGGTACAGGGTTGGCGCAGCCCTTTGCGATGGTTTTGCGATCTTGATGGCTTTTCCTTGCGCGAGGGCGTTCTTAGGGGCGTAACTGGCGCTGCTGCAGGGTCGCTTCGCCGCTCTGCGCCACGTCTGCTTTTGGAGGTGGGAATCCATGAATACGCTGTGCGCGGAAATTGATTTTATCGCACGCGGCTGGAGCAGACATTCGCACGGGCACGCTGTGCGCCAGCCGCGTGCGACACTTTTTAGAGGAATTACATGAATCGGCCTGTAAATATTTACATAACTTTGAACGAATAAAGTAGAACCCATAAATATAAGACTTTGAAGAGTATATGCAGTAATGCTATGCAGACGCTAGTTAGACAGTTTAGTTTCTCAGCATTCTACTTGGTTATTTCTGTGAAAATGCCATTTTGGCATCATTGATGGACTGGAGCCTATGGTGTGTTTGCAAGTTTTGAAAAGTACAATGAAGAAGTTAATGCCACTCAGAGACTATGGAAATGCACCACAGCAAATTATTGCTGTTGAAAGTTGAGTCATGTGTTCTGGTTGTTGTGCTCTCATGACTAGTAGGGAATGAAAGAGGCAAACTATGCTTATTTTTGCAGCTGTCATTTCACAAGATCTGAAAGAAATTGTCAGGAGTACAGCTTTGTGTTCTGTCGGAAGATAGCTCTCTGTGTGACACTGTGCTTGCAAAATAGTGGGAGCAGGACTCAAGAATATAACAATAGTAGCACGAATTCTAAATCCATGTATAACTAATCAGTCTGAAGTGGGAGAATGGAAGAACAGACTCCCACCCTTCCCCTCTCGTGCTTGGCCTAGAGGATCACGGCCTAGGCACCCGCCACGAGAGGAGTTTGCCTATCTACCAGACGACCAAATACCCTGGTACAGGAACATACGGATGTGCCCACTTACCTGCCCAGCAGCCCGCCCTGCCCATGCCGACACCTGCGGCATGGATCAACTCGACTAAACCTACACGTCGTTAGAGATGCCATGACGACCTAGCCAACGGTCAGCACACCTGTGCACACATGCACACCGGACACTCCCACACCAATCCACACGAAGAACATACTCAGTGCTATGACATAGGCGACAGACATACCCACGGACGTGCATCTTTATTATTTTCCACATAGGCTCTCAAAATGCAGAAACGCAAGACGCATAATGAACTTATCTAAAAAGGCTTGCTCACGCTTCTTCTAAGAACCATGTACCATAATGAAGAATATAACGGAGACACGATACTGAGGATAGAGCAATATGATACCGTAACCTAAAGAGCTCTGCATCAAACGGTTCCACCTATGCACCAGGCCCAAGTAGGCCGCAAGCAAAAGTTTCCATGAACATTGAATGAGCGAGAGCTCGGGTGCTGATCCTGCAGAATGAGCCCGGCGAAAGCACACTGCCAAGGGCACGATGTTGCAATCTCGCACGCTGCAAGCCAACGCCAAGGTCGCACCTGCAAGATAAACCAGGCACACAGTGGGAAAAACAATATTAACTGTGCTGAATTCGGCCTCAAACACGGTCTCACCTCACGTGACAAAGCCAAACCTGACAGGATGCCAAGCCCAGGAAGAAGGAGACGCCTGAATCCCACGTTTCAAGACACAGGCAGATACAATTAAAAGACTCATTGGACATCTGCAGCAGTGGGAGTAGTCGACCTTCCAACATATGAATAAATCCTCACATTGTTTACACCTACCCATAGTAAAACATTGTTGCAAATGACAGGTGCACCGTGAGCTGGGAACAGTGATAGTCCCAGACTGGGAGGCTCGCGAGTGGACCAATCAGAACATGGGGCTCTTATCATTGACGCCATTAACATTGACCAATCCTCAGAGGTCTTCATGTAACAATTTTCATGTATCAAATTGAAGGGACAGCCCAAGTATATCACCTGACTAACCCTCAACCACTAATACCGTTCTCTATATGTATGCTATACTAACCCTACCACTCGAGTAACCAATTCAGAGTGGAAATAGGTTTTTTGCTAAACTTTGTAAGATGACGCAAGTAGCGCGTCATACTAAGGTAAAAAGGGCCTGCGAGCCCCACGATTGTGTGTGTGTCAGGACGGACGCGTACGATCCTTGACCCATCCCTGCCGTTTTGTCTAATAAACAGCAGAGTCACCTTGCTTCTTGCGTGTGTCTCATACTCTATCTCTTTTGGGATATACGGGAGGAGTTGGGGCCTCCCTGCCCGGAGGTCTACGGACGGCCCGGCCGACCCCGGCAAAATTTCCCCCCGACAAGTCAACCCCAGTGCACTCAGTCATTAGAGTTTTGGCACAGGAGCAGCAACACCTTCTGAGGTTATATTAGGACTGCAGGGAGCATGCAGATTGGTTACTAGTGGTGGGAGGTCTGAGGTCAAGGCCTTCTGATTTCACCCCAGTCCTGTGCATGGTTTCGCAAATATGGTACCAGAGACATGTCAACGCCAACTTGATCACAGACTTTCCCCAGAGTGTAGTTGAAAAGCGGATGTCATTCTTTGTTACACAGTATGAAGAACCTCCACACTTTTAACATTCTTGCTGGAGCAAGAAGACAGAAGATGCTCTTCATGCTGCAGAGGGGTTGGTGGAGGTGGCAGACCTGGTGCTGTGGTTGACACACGATGATGTTGTGTACTTGCATATCTGAGAGGATGGGCCTCATTACACGGTAGGCGGTGAGCCATGGCGCTATTAGCGCCATGGCTCATGCCGGTAAAATACCGGCACCGCCTTGGTGGAAAGGGGATTTACCGCCCCATTCCAAGGCTGGAGGGGCGGTAAATCCCCCTTCCACCATTGCCCTTCCCCATTCCCATTTCTGCCCCATAGGGCTCTATGGGAATGGGGAAGGCGCTAATTACGGCACCGCAATTTTGCGGTGCCGTAATTAGCTCCGAGGTCCCTTTGCGGGATGGATTTTAATGCCTGCAAAAAGCAGGCGTTAAATCCCCCAACCCGCAAAGGGACCTCGTAGTAAGGCGGTAAGGATTTACCGGTACCGGTATTTTACCGGTACCGGTAAATCCTTACCGCCATCCGTATAATGAGGCCCGATGTCTTTAAAAGACTCTGCACAAAGGTCACAGAGTTGTTTTGTCCTTCCTTCATATCCCTGTATCTGGCATTATCCTCCTCCTTTATATCACTGGTTTTCGGAATCATGTGTTGCAGGCCCCCCCCACATGCTGAGATGTACCACCACCTTATTCTTGGCCATCCTCATCATTATCTTCAGATTCATCAGTGATGGTGAGGGGTGGTAGAGCCAGGTACATAGCATCATCTGCCCACCAGCACCGGTTCATCCCGGCTCATTAGTAGGCATGCTCTGTAACTCTGCTAACCGTTCTGCCCTGTGATCGTGGTGTGAACCTCCTCTGCGTGTCTACCTTTCTCCTAGGAACGTATGGGTGCTGTGAGCATGTTGCCACTCAACATGATCACTTTTCCATATCCCATTGCAGACTCCGCAGCAGGCACTAAATATAAACTCCACTTGCAAACCTAGAAATATGTCTTTCTCTCAGCAACTACTAACTAGTGTTTGGTACGGCAACTAAAAGACATTGCACTCGGTTACAGTAATTGAGTATAAACTCCTGCCTTTAAAGAACCAAAATGCTTTTTCTCTTTTAATAACTAGTATTTGGTATGATCGCTTGACTATGACACAGTCACTTACAGCCACTGTATATAATCTTCTCATGTCTACCACAAATTATTAGAGTTTTTCGTTCCAGCTTCTAAATAGTTTTTGGTATACCCACTAAAATACAACACACTCAGTTACAGGCTCTGAATAACATGTCCTCCTACCAAGAATTATAATACTTTTTATCTGTAACTGCTAGCTAGAATTTCGTCTGGCCAGTAAAAGATTGAGCAGCCATGTACAACCATGTGTTGCAATTCCCTTCAAGAAATATAATGCTTCATCTTTTTAACTACAAAAATGTAGTATTTGGTTATGGCACTGAAAGATGGAACACATGCTTACAAACACTAAATGTAATCTAGTATAAGACTTAATCTCTGCAATGCTAACTTGTATTTAGTGTGCCCATTTAAAGACCATGCATTCAGTTACATCTAATGGAAATAATCTTACCTTGAGCTACACAAATTATAAGACTTTTTCTTTACAACTACTAATAATTAGGATTTGGTTTGGCCAATGAAATATGGCACAACGAATTATAGCCCTTTAATTTAATCTCCTCCTGCCTACCAAGAAATGTATGACTTTTTTGCTGCAACTATTAACTAGTATTTGGTATTTCTACTTTAAAAAAAAACTTTTATTTAACTTTGCTTCGTGACAATAAAAGATCATATGCATTAATAGAGCACTCATATCAGACACATGCAAAAATGTCAAGAGTGACCCTGATAGACTCTGGGGTGTGATGCATTGATTGCACTATTTTCATTAGATTCAACATCTCCCCCTGAACTCGTTGAGGTATCGACGGAAGTTTGACCAAATGTCCCTAGGTCTGCTCCTTGCATGAACTAGGGTTCTGTATAGCTCCTCCATGTCATTTGCCCAGGTTACATCCTGCAGTCAGTCAGTCATTGACTGTTGGTGTATGGTGTAATGTCCACCCAATCATTATCTGCCTTATAGCCAGTAGTAGACCCAGATTCAGAAATCTTCACTTCTCCTCGGCCAACCTTCCAGTAAAACCCAGAGTACACACCACTGGAGGTGCCGGGATCCATTCCCAAACACTTCACGCAGTCTATCTAGTACACTCACCATTCCAATATCCTTTCAACCGTGGGAAAGTACATAGCATAAGCAGTATGTCTGCATCGTCTCTAGCACATCTGGAGCATTTGCCCGTACAATCTTTCCCAAACAAATTGATCTTAACCTGGGAAGAGAGCAGCCTGTTTGCGATGTGGAGTTATATGATACTTTTTTGGTTAAGCTGAACATTTCTGACCACTTCTTTTCAGAGAACTCAGTATGAAGATCACATTCACACTTTGCTTCATAGTCAAGGCCCTGGAGTGCAATTTCGCTTAACAGGCGACTATACAATGCAGATATGCTTTTAGATTTGCTCCCGCTGCCACATGTAAGTATGACTCCCCAGGCTAATCTGAGGCTCAAACAGGAAACAAGTCCATTTGGGCTTAAGGCCACCCTCATTATTCAGTAATACATCCACTGCAGCAGCAAATTGCCTACGTGTTCCTTGAAATCCTCCCATTTAACGAATGTCCCTTGCTCATACATACAACCCAGGACTTTGAACAGGATATCCCAGCCCCTTTGTTGAGTAGCAATTACCCTTGAGATGGATGGGGATGCAGATTGTATTCATATATCAATAATCGAAACAACTCAGGTAGTTTGGCAAAAGGAAATCCGTTTTAATATCAATTCTCTAAAACAGGCAGTACAACGAACATCAGCACTCGCTCGATCCTCTTACTCAACAAATCTTATAAAAAACTGAAGTTATATTAAGCAAAATCATCATCAGTGACGTGTTGACCTGCGTCATTACCAATGTCATCCTACGTGGCAAACTATAAAAATCTATTGAGGGAATTTATAGGCTCTAAGTGAATATCTAAGTATAAGTTCCATATTAGTATAGAACAGTGAAGGAAAGTGATAGGGTACTTAACATCAGGTGGGTCAACTAAGCCCTCCCCTTAAAATGGCCACTGTGAACGTCACTAAATACACTACGTCCCATTGGCTACACAAACTATAGGACCCTTAATTACGCGACCCTCTGCAATTGGTTGGCTTCTAACACCCGTCAGTACTTTTCCACCTATGTCTACCAGCATGCAGGCTGGCCATCCAGGTGCTGGTGAGCTTGTTTTAACACTAGCTTCCCACCAATTAGCAAATCATCCATCATAATTTCCATGGTCCAGTGTCAATTAGGGCTTTGAAGCCTGGCCTTGAGTTTGTACTGTGCTCTGAGAAATTTTAAGAGAGTATGGGCAGATACTGCCCTCATGCATAGGTGTGACCACCTCGTTCTTCCAAATTCATTGCTTCCACGTGACTGAAGACCATGGAATCGAGCCTTTTCATGTATTAAAATACTATTTTCTAATAGTCCTCTGACGTCTTTTGTTTTAATCAAGCCTTCTAAACAGGAGCTTCTGTTTTTTGACACTAATTGTATCCAATGTCAGTTCACTCCAATTTGATAAGACCTTGACTTCTTTGGCTCATCCAACCCCTTCTGCTGAGATTTTTTTTGTAATTAAATTTGCTTTTTAACTGCGACACGCTGAAATGAGGCATTCTTGCTAATGTCCAGCACTACTTATAGTGGAATCATCCATCCTTTACTCATCCATATTCTCAAGGGTTTTAACCCATGTTGAATCCTTAGACTGGGTAGATGTGGGGATGAGCTGTCGCTGCCCACATTCACGCCAGAATCCAGGAGAACTGCGCAGTTGGCACAAGACCACTCCAAAGATACAACCTTCTTGTGGGGGGTTCCACATCACCACTCTACTGTAAGGATGCCATCAAAACAATGTTAAGGAAGGGTCCTATACTATCAAGCAAAAGACCACTCTATTGAAATGCAGTAATTCAAGACAGATCCCAAAAATGGATGCAGTACCGACAAATTCCACAAGGCAGCGCTAGCGGTCTAAACTCTGACAGGAGAACTGGCTGACAAAGGGACCTGAGTCAACTGGACTTCAAAGCCTGTGGATTTTTTAAACAAATCTTAGCCACCTGCTGTTCCCAGAGGCCAAGAGGCTGAGAACTCTTAACACCCCAGAGACTCACAACAGGAGGCAGGATATCACATGGCCCTTCTGAGTGAGAGGGAGGGGGTTTCCCCTTCAGCCTGGAGGAGAGAGACAATAGCCCCTTTCAGTTGAATGGGGTATGTTAATTTTGAGTGTTTCCTGTCAACAACCCTCTGCCAGCAAGGAGAGACATGTGATCACTGACCCACCCAGACTTCTGGAGGCGGACCCAAACACTTTGGGGAGTTGAATTGCAACAAATATATATTTTATAGAAACAGTGATAACTTATTGTAACCAAATGACAAGAATGTACAACTTTGAGAGTCTTAGTATGGAAAATGGCCTCACGATTTGAGTCCAAACTCCGATTTGTACCATGTTTCGGGGCAAAACCCCGCTAATTATGAATATTGTAGACACTGTATTTAAGCTAGAGACATGGAAAGTTACTGGGATATATGTGGAAAGGAAATGTACCTTTGTATAATTTTTGATGAAAATCCCATGTTGCAAAACCCACTAAAATCGAAAATAAGTTGCCATTTTTGAATGCAAGCTCCTAGAAACGCCAGAGTCGGGACAGAGAATACCGGAAGCAATGTGTAATATGTACATGTAATGTCAACCACTTGTGTACCTGGGAAATATGTATTTGGATCAGAAATAGATTTGTGTGCACATTGACCAGGGGAGTGTCATTTCTGCAGGTCATAAAAATGACATCACTCTGACACACAATCCCTTCCCAAATCAGGGACCAAAGAATCTATTGACCTATTAAATCAAGAGAGGGGCAGGCTTAGTGATGCTAGCCTCTCCACCCACTTTTTAAAACACATAAAAAGAGACTGCTGGGACAGGTAGAGACATTCAATTCCATTTGCTGCGGAGCATGATGACCGACGACTTCACATCCAGAGATCCAACACTTAGACTTCCAAGCTAAACAGAGACTACAGGACTTTGAACCAAGAAGGCCCACTGCAAGCAAAAGTATTTGTCAGCAGGCCTCAAAATCTTTTGCAAACTTTTCAACAGCCGGGAGAGCTGTTTGAATTCTTTGCCAATAACTTTTGCCGGAACCGCAGACCAGACCCAGACCGCTGTGAGCAGAACCAGAGATCTGGATTGCTGTGAGCAGAACCGGTGCCTGATTGACCCGCCGAGCAGAGAGAACCGCCGCTGGACGTGTTGACCAGATCCGTGACGAGGCCCATTCATTTCAAAATTAGGAGTGAGTATCCGCCAGAACTGTGCAGAACCCAATCTCTTAGTTAAAATAATCTAATCCAAACTATTTTAACCTAATTAGAACAGCCTCCTAGAAATCTTGTCACCTGTCTTTTCTGCAGCTGCAAGCTGTCACCTGTCATTTTGAGTTTTACTTTAAATCCGAAAATCTACCTTTATTAAATCGTCCGTATCTCTGGAACCATTTGTCCTAGGAACGAGATTTAACTTTCCTCTGAAAGCTTAGAATCTAAGCTCCTTATACTTTTACCGCAATCGGTAGAGCATTGCTAAAGTGAGCCTGAACTAATACCAACAAGCATCTCTCACTCACCCTGAATCTCTAGAGGAAATTAAAATCAGTTAGCACATTTCTCACTTCATTGTCATCACATTCAAAGCATTTTGGGCCTGTGTTTCAAACTTCTACCTGTTTCCTCTCAGCTTGCTGGGGGGGAACTGAATTCCGTATTGTATTTGATTGTATTCCTGAAAACTGTGTGTGTTACTTCCATCTCCTTGCATTGCATATAGGGGGGGAAGGGGTGAATTGGCACCAGGGGAAAAGTGAACATATTATCTCTTGTGAAACCATATCAGTTTATTTTCTGTACTGCATTTATTCCACCTTGCATTTCCTTGAAACCATAAAGCATTTCAGCTACCTCATCCTCTATACTACTTCTAAGTAACCAAATCAGTTTACCAGTAGAACATTATCCATTGTTGATCACAGTCATACTTTAAGTGCGATATCCAATATTAATTTATTATAAAAGTGTGATAGATATATATTGTTATATTTCTCAAATAAACCTTTTAAATTTGCAAAACAGACCTACTTCTTGGCTCAGTGGGGTCAGGAGGATTCTAAGAGAGGGGTGTTATATAAGGGTTGTCATCCAGAGTACATGAACTGGACCTAAAAATATATAAATAAGGGTTTCCCTCAGCATCCCAGACTAGGCATTGACTTAGCTGTAGTGTTGAAGTGAAGCCGCTTAACAAAGTGGGGGCTCGTAGCCGGAGATTCTGGGTTAGATCTATCACTTGTGCAGATTAATACAGTGTGCTAACTGACAGGAGACATACATCCGGTCGGATCACCACGCTGTGTTACGCTGTAAAGCACTCCTCAAAGGAACACTCTAAGGAAACGGTCTGTTTTGCAAAAATAAAATACAAACTTCTGTAAGTCAGGAAGGAACTCAAATTCCAGAATGACGACACTGGTAGACATCAAAATAGCCAGAGAGCACTTCTTACATAAGCTATTTGTGAGAGGTGAGTGGACTCATCAGGACCAAACGGTCTGGTTGCAGGCAATCGCGCAACAGGTCACTGAAACAGGGTCAGATAAATGGAGAGATCAGGGTCCCCTACATGTGGCCCTGAGTGAACTATATATGGCCCCTAAAGCCAAAGATGAACATAATAAGATTGCCAGGATAGCGGCATATTTGTACCTATATATGGGAGCCATACAGAATAAATGTGCTGAAGGCCAAGATCTGGCAAATAGGCAACAGACGGCGTTAGAGAAGGCCCAATCTGATGTGGACTCTTCTGAGCAGAGGCTGCTCAGGAGCCAGGAGTCAGAAAATTACAGCAGACAGTACATCACTAAAATAAAGGAGGATATGGATGTGCTGCAACAGGAAAAGACTGACCAGGATACCGGATTTCGGGCCTTACAGAGGGAATACCAAGAAGGTTTGGACTCCCTACTGCAGAGCCAGAAAAAGCTGGAGCAACAATTAGGTTTCAATAGGGCATGTGCTGAGCAGGTAGTCACCCTGCAAAGCCACCTAGATAGGGAAAAAGAGGAAAGCAATAAACTGATTTTGAAAGACCTGGATACCCAGGCAGAGTTTGACCAGGAGCGCTACAAAGCTGGTGCCTTCCAAAGGCAAAGGGACGACCTGGCGGCACAGATGCAGGCTCTTAGTCAGGAAAGGGATACCTTAGGCCAGGAAGTCTGCCACTTAAAAAGGAAAATGGAAGAAAATCACCTGGCCCTCCAGGGACTGGGTGACCTCCAAAAAGAACACCAGAACTTGTTAGAGCACACCAGGAGGGTGGAGGAGACTCTGGCAAGAAAGGAGCAGGCCAGTAGGGATGGGACTCAGGAGGTAACTCTGGTCCTGGAGTACTGGGCAGAGACTGGCCCAGTACTCCAGGACCAATCAGGAGGCACAGAGAGAGAATGAGGCTCTCAGCCAGCAGAATGATAGGCTCCAGCAACAGGTAGCGATGCAGGAGAAACTGATTGAGTCTAGTAAGGCCTTAACTGAGGAACTGAAAGCGCAGGCTCTTGCATTGCAACAGGGAACAGGGGCGGATAGAGATGAGGTTCGCTGGGAAAGAGAAACTCCTGAGCATAACCTCAGGAGCCCTAGTACCAGAGGCCTTCATCTCTCCCAGTCCCTGGACTCTGCGACCCCCCTTGCCTCCTCGCGCACATGAGCCCAGGGCCACGGGGATGTCAGATTACTATCCAGCTAGAAGTATGGGGCTCGTAGGCCAGTACCTCCCAGGAATGGAGGGGCGGGCATCCGGGTATGGGCACCCAAGCACAGTGCAATTTAGTGGGGAACCCCAGGAGAGTAGGCCCATTAAGGGTATCCTGAAAACCTCTGCCCAGTTAGGTCAGTGGGGGGGATACCCATCAAATCCTGGCAGCAAGGAGGGATCTGAAGACTCCTCTGAGCATTACAGGACACAGGAGACCAGGTCCCCACATTCTGCCAGCCATTCCCAGGCTCGCAGAATCCGGGAAAACCTGGAAGATCAGACGGGCACCTCTGGGAGCAGTGCTTCTGAGTCAGAGGATGAATGGACCAGGGTTACCTGAACCAAAAATGCCAATAAGGCAAAAAAGGGCCTTGCTTAAGGACCCATTGAAACAAATAAAGGCAATAAGGAGTGTCATCACGCCTTATCATAAGAACACCAAGTATTCTGTTTGGGAACACTTGGAGCTCTATGAGCAAATGATGGAGACTTTCCATTTGAAGGACAGCAGTAGCTGCATCCAGTACGTCAAATGGACCTTCTCACCAGAATACTCCAGTTTCTTTGCAGGGCTGGAGGATCAAAACCATTCAAGATGGTCCACATACAGGACGGCCATCTTGAAACATTTTTCTGTGCATAGAAATCCTCAAGAGGCTCGCAAGGCAGCCTACAATTTGCAATGTGGGGAGGATCAGGCCCCACAAGAGTTTGTGCAAGAATTAAAGCGTGCTTTTGCGCAGACCACCAGAAGGGTGCGCACGGAGAGCAGAGAATTTATCAATACGTTTTTCCATGCCTTACACAAATACATAATGACCCAGCTCGTGAGAGATTTTCATGAGAAAAGATCTTTAGACTGGGTCATTGAACAGGCTACCCGGATCTATGAGGTGCAGAAGACCATCGAAAATAAAAATAATGTGCAGTAAAACCCCAAGACCAACAGCACCCCTGCTGCTGCCAAGGTGGCAGAGGTAAAGGTTGCCCCGTTTTACATTTGGAGATGGGGGGGCCTAAAAACCTGCCTGCACCAAATAATTCACAGCCCAGAAGGCCCTCGGGCCAGTCACAGACAGGGAGTCGAGGAGGTAGTCCCACAAATGGGGTCCCCCGCTCCCCTGACTATGTAAGTCCCCGCTACAAGGGAACCCGACCCATCCTGGGTTATGTGTGGACTCCTCCAGACCTAGGGGGAGGATTCAGCCAAGCACCTAACCCAGGGAACTTCCCTCCCAACTTCCCACAGGAGGGCAGAAATTCTCCAAATCCTGGGCAGAACTTTTTCCCCAGGTATCCACACAATTTCCAGCCCCAAAATCATCCATCCTTCTTTCCCCAATTCCCTGAGCCCAGACAACCTAATCCGGGAGAGGGGAGGCCAAGGGTGGAGGGGTACCCAAATCGTCCCAATCCGGGGTATTACCAGAGAAGGGGTAGCTACCCTTCCCGGGATCATCCCAGGGGAGAAAATAGAGCCCCGTATCAGCCTGAGCGGGTTTCACAACTTGAGCGCCAGCTCCAAAATATGGCACGAGATCTGGGACACATACTGAGGGCTCAACAGAACCCTCAGATGAGCATGCCACCGCAGAATGCCCCAAACTCTGGACCTGGTGCTCCAGAACAATGACGAGGGCAGCACCCCGATAACCCACCAGTTCCCAGGGAGGAGGCACAAGGGGAAGGGGGGTGTAAAGCGTTGGAGGAAGCTTCCTTCCCAACTTGTAAACAGCCCCTGGAAAACCAGGAACCGGAAACAAAATCTCCTGCCCCTGAAAGCCTGCCTCCCAAGGAGCAGAGGGGGGGTAGGCGAAACAAAGGACCCAAACAGACCCACTTTGTGGAGGAGGTACAGGTCTTCCAATTTGAGGGAGAGGGATCCTCAGAAGATCCTGGGAAAAGGATCTTCTCCTTCAGAGATGGGGGAACTCCTCCCAAGGAAAAATGGGTCCCAAGGGATGCCAATTCAGACTGGGGAGATGTGGAGACTGAGCTACCGCCGCCCATCATCTCATCCCAGAACCGACAATATCAAAATCCCATAGGTCAAACCAATCCTGATGACTGCCTCCAAAAATGGGGGAGCGGCCCAGAACCCGAAACCATCTCCAGTTGCCAACTTTTTCTGTCAGATTCCCAAGACTCTCCACAGAATTCTGCCCAAATCTCTTCTCTCACCATGTCCAAAACCAGAAAGTTAGCCCACCAGCTGTCCAAAAATGTGCATTATCTGTGCCCCCTTGAGGAGAAGGAGGGAAGATATTATGCCCCGGTACAAGTACAGGGGCAGGGTAAAATTTCGGCACTGGTGGACACTGGATCCCAAGCTACCCTTCTGTCCAAAAGGGCCTTTGATGAACTAAATGCAGGAAGGGGGGAGAATTACCGTATTCCTCTCACCTCTCTTCCTGGACAACTGCAGAACTTTGACGGGAAGGAAATTCCTGTCGAGGGGACTGCAGATTTGGACATCAAAATTGGGCGACACAAGGTGAAACACCCGGTCATAGTAGTGACTCCAGAGGGCACCCTTTGTTTACTAGGGAATGACCTCCTGAGAAGGTTGTCACCCCTAATAGATTGCGTAAACAAGGTCCTCTGGACCCAGACTAGCGAACCAATAAAATTAAAACAGAGTGTCAACCATGTTAGTTTAAACGGCACCTGCCACATGGTTGAACAAAAATCTGACCAAGTAGAATTTCACTTCCAGAACAACCAAATTCCAGACGTGACAGTAATAGCAGTAGGACAACAGACCGGTGATGGGGGGTCCTCTCTATTTCTGAAAATCAACCTTCCTTCCAGCTTAAGGTGGTATTCAACACTGGAAGGAAACACTCTGAAATTCTTTACCAATCCACAATCAGACACTCCCACTCCTATAGTCCAGAAAGAGGTGAAATCAGCTCAGAGCCTGGCTGATATTCAGCAAATTGGAGAGCAGTTGTTCATCCCTGTTCAGTTAAATGATGGGAAGGACTCTGTTCTCGCCCGAGTGTGTGTGAACAATGGTAAGAGCTTCATCAGCGAAGCCATGTCCCACCAACTCCCAAAAGATCCAGCCATTCCCACATTCAAACTGATAGACAAATGGGAAATGGACCTGGAAGCACCCAATTTGAAACATCTCCTGCCAAGCAGGTGTATGCTCAAAATCTCCATTGGCAACAAGAGCATAGTCCATAATTGTTGGGTCGTGCAAGATGTCACTGCCGCCTTTTACTTAGGCAGTGACATTCTCAATCGCTTCGCCATTATTTTGGACCTAATAAACTTCAAAGCTTGGTCCCGATTAGCGAATAATCCCATGGGCTTTGATGATTCAGAAAAAGCATTTAGGTCAGCTCAATTTCTACCTTATGCAGTTGAAATTCAGATTAAAGAGGAAGTCACCATCCCAGAAAGGACCCGACAATTCTCCCTGGAAGTGAAAGTTAAAAGAGGACAAAAATTGAAAAACCCTGATGCTTACATACATCTAAATGCTTCTCTCCAACAGCAAAGGTTGGGGTAAACCCAACTCCATTAGCCAACCTAGAACATGACACCATTCCAATAGAGGTGGATAACAGCGACTTAAAGAGTATTACTCTAGCCGCAGGCACCATTATTGGAATGGCGGTTGATGACCGACATTTTTCCATTGATCTAGGAAATTAACTGTTAGAACCAATCCCCAAGGACTGTTTCGACAGTGACAGTGATGACAACACAACACCAGACAGGATTTTCACCCGGCATGGGGGGAACTTCCTGGTGTACACTTCTTGCCCTTATGGTAAGGAAGATGTGACTTGTGACTTCAGGAGGGATGAGGTGATTTTCCAGGTCCATGAGGGCTGCCTTTCCCACCTGAAGCCTCCAGTCCAAATCAGCACTCTGACCAGGGACTTATCCACCCAGCTGGAGGAGGCCGCTGAGATAGCCAAACCAGAAATCTTTCCAGGCTTCAGGCAGATGGTGGAAGAGAGGGTCAACCTAGCTGATGCCTGCATGACTCTGGAACAGAAGCAAAAGTTGAAACAAGTTTTCTTGGATTTCCAAGATCTCTTTGCGGTAGACTCATATGACTGTGGTCGCACCGACATCCACACCACAACAATTCCCACGGACCCTGGAATGACTCCAGTGTTTGTGAAGCAATATCGTTTGCCTCTCGCATCCATGGAGTCCCTTACCGAAATAATTAAGAACCATGAGTCCCGGGGAATAATCAGTCCAGTACACAGCACCTTCAATAATCCGGTGCTGGGAATATTGAAGCCAAACGGCCAGTGGAGACTCTGCGCCGACCTTAGGGAGCTCAACAAACGGGCCCATACTTCCCGATGGCCTCTGCCCTACATTGACCAAGGGCTGGCCCAGATTCAAGGGTCACAGGTATTCACAGCAATATACCTGACCAATGGATACTGGACCGTACCTGTCAGTAGGGAGGACCAATACAAACTGGCTTTTACCTTTGGGGGCCAGCAGTACACATGGACCCGGACTCCCTTCGGATACCTCAACTCCGGCAATGAATTCAACATTTTCCTACATAAGGCCATGCCCGACCTGGGTGCGAGGGGTAACCTGGTTTATGTAGATAATGTCCTCATCAAAAGTTCATATGTGGAGGAACAAATAGCGGAGATCCGTTATGTTCTGACACAGTTGAGGGCCGCCGGAGCAAAACTTTCCTTTCAGAAAGCACAGTGGTGTAGAACCTGTGTTAATTTCTTAGGGCATGAGATTACTCCTCAGGGTCTCTGTCCCCAGGAAAAGAAAGTGGAAGCACTTCAGAAACTGAAAGACCCCACCACTCTGCGGGAACTAAGGAGCCTCCTTGGACTGACTAATTACTGCAGAAAGTTCATTGAGGGCTACGCAGAGATCACCAGACCCCTGATTCATCTCCTGAAGGGGGGGGTCAAGTGGCAATGGGGTCCAGAACAAGCCGAGGCAGTAAGACAACTCAAAAGAAGCCTCTCACAAGCGCCTTGCCTGGCTTATCGTGTCAGAAACAAGGAGTTCTTCCTGGAGACAGGGTTCTCTAATACGTGCTTGACGGCAGTATTATACCAAACGCATGACAAGGTCAATAAAGTAATCTCCTATGCGAGCAAAACTTTATCCTCTGTGGAGGAAAAATTCAACGATTGTGAGAAGGCACTCCTGGCAACGGTGTGGGCATTGAAGAATTACCGCCCGTTTATCCAGGGGGAACACATCATAGTGGAGACTCCACACCAGCCTCTGCAATATCTCCAGAGTGACATAATCCGGGCCGGAAATGTGAGTAATTCCCGAATTACTTCCTGGATTCTGTCAATGCAAGGCTTTCCTGTGGAGGTCAGATATGGCCAAAACAAGAAGAGTCCCCTCACGCAAGGTCTGGCTGACTTGCATGATTGTGCCAGAGAAAACTGTCTCGAGGACGGAAGTCTAAAAATCAAGGACAACATGGAGGCATACCTTAATTCCCCACACAAAGTCTTTGAAGAAGACAAGTGTGAGGGAATGCCCACTGTCTATGTGGATGGATGCTCTTACCATGTTGACAACAACGGGGAGAAAGAACTGGTGGCCGGCGTAGGGAATGCATGGGTGAAGGAGTATCCAGAACCCTCCGCTGGATACAAAATTGGTCCCCGAAGTAGTCAGGTGGCAGAATTGATGGCTGTGCATCAGGCCATCCTCACTGCTGACCAACATCAACTCCACGAACTGGTCATAATCACAGATTCAGATTATGTACGGAAAGGGTTCGTGGAGCACCTGGTTAATTGGAAAACCAGAGGCATGTTATGTGCTAATAACAAACCCTTGAAACATGGGAAGTTAATCCAAAATATTGATGATCTGGTCACATCGAATGGGATGACCATCTACTGGAAAAAGATCAAGGGTCATTCCAAAGTAGAGGGACCAGACACAACTGGAAATGACTTAGCTGATCAGCTGGCCAAAACCGGGCCATCCAAGGGGATCTAATAGAAATAGAGTCCTTGTTGGGGGAAATCCAGGTCACTGCCATCACTAGGTCCCAGAGCAATGCTCACAAGGATCTTTCAACTGCACAATGGAGTAAGGAGACCCCTGATGCTGATTTGATTACAGCTCAGATACCTCATTCCGAAGCCTGATGTTAAGTCACGCCCATGATGCGGCCACCGCCGGTCATAGGGGGTTTCACACAACACTGGAAATCTTAAGAGAGGTTGCATACTGGCCACACATGGGGCAGGACCTCGACCAATACTTGAAGGGGTGTCTTGTGTGTGCACAATTTCAGCCATCATCCCTCACACACCGTGCGCCTCTCCAAAAGAGGGGGATGACACTGCCATGGTCAGATTTGCAAATCGACTTTGTAGGCCCTGTAATTCGCTCGTCTAGAGGAAACAAGTACATGTTGACCGTTACATGCTTGTTTACCAAGTGGGTGGAATGTCTCCCGGCCCCAAACTGCAAGGCAGAAACAGCAGCTGCCCTGATGATTAACCACATCTTTTCCCGTTTTGGTCTACCTCAAAGTATTGAGTCAGACAGAGGTAGCCACTTCACCAGTGAAGTAATGACAAAGATGTGGGAGATACTGGGGGTCAAAAGTAAGCTACACATTGCTTACAGGCCAGCTTCTTCTGGAGCAGTAGAGAGATACAACCGAACCATTGTGAGCATATTAAAAATGTTTGTGGCAGATTCTGGGCCAAGTTGGGATACCCGACTACCTCTGAGCCTAATGGTCATCAGATCTACCCCTTCATCTGCAACTAAAATGTCACCATTTGAGTTGATGACCGGACGCAAGATGGTGCTTCCTCAATCTGCTCTACACGACCCAAGAGCAGACCCTGATAAATGCCTCCACAACTCATGAGTATGTGGAGAATTTAAGGAAACACCTTCAGCATGCTTTTGCCTATGCTCAGCGGAATCTAGAAAGATCAGCTGATAGCATGAAAACCCACTACGACCTGAAGACCACCAGGAAGGAATATACTGTGGGGGACCGGGTCTATCTATACAATTTCCAAAGGAACCAGGCCAAACAGCGAAAATTTTTGCCTACATGGAAGGGACCGTTTGAAATTATAGACAAGATCTCCCCTGTAGCGTACAAGATCTGCATCCCCAAAGGCAGTTCGGCAGAGGGGGAAGACAAGTGGGTACATCTAAATCAGTTAAAGTGTTGCCATCCCAGGCACACCCTGCAGAAACTGGAGGAGTCCTCTGCAATACCAGAGGGGGCCGCTCCAGAGTAAGTCAGTTCAAACTCTAAAATATTCCACATATCAAAAATATAGTAACATAATGCAAATGTTCCCTGTTATATATTGTTTTTAAAATCAGACTGCAAAATGCATTCGGATGTATAAAATGTACATGTTCGCCACACCATTAATAGTGGTGGAAAAATGTCTAGGAATGTGTATTGCCGATTTTGCTTTATCATCCTAGGAGAGAGGAAACCATGGAGACTGACCAAGGTGGACGACCGGGGACCGGGAGCAGAGACCCGAGGGGCCCGGGGTACTGCCCAATATTCCCATCAGGCCCGGCAAGGAGAACCGATCGATCCAACTGGGTGGAGGAAAAGATGCTGAACTGTGCCATCTACAGAATTGGAAGAAGATAATGCGGACATACCAGCACAGGGCTCAAAACATCCTTGGCACCCGACTTCCCCTCGATTCGAATCAAAGCGCAGTCGGGCGGGGGGTTTGTCAAGGGTTTTGACCCATGTTGAATCCTTAGACTGGGTACATGTGGGGATGAGCTGTCGCCGCCCACATTCACGCCAGAATCCAGAAGAACTGCGCAGATGGCACAAGACCACTCCAAAGATACAACCTTCTTGTGGGGGGTTCCACATCACCACTCTACTGTAAGGATGCCATCAAAACAATGTTAAGCAAGGGTCCTATACTATCAAGCAAAAGGCCACTCTATTGAAATGCAGTAATTCAAGACAGATCCCAAAAATGGATGCAGTACCGACAAATTCCACAAGGCGGCGCTAGCGGTCTAAACTCTGACAGGAGAACTGGCTGACAAAGGGACCTGAGTCAACTGGACTTCAAAGCCTGTGGGTTAATTAAAAAAATCTTAGCCACCTGCTGTTCCCAAAGGCCAAGAGGCTGAGAACTCTTAACACCCCAGAGACTCACAACAGGAGGCAGGATATCACATGGCCCTTCTGAGTGAGAGGGAGGGGGTTTCCTCTTCAGCCTGGAGGAGAGAGACAATAGCCCCTTTCAGTTGAATGGGGTATGTTAATTTTGAGTGTTTCTTGTCAACAGCCCTCTGCCAGCAAGGAGAGACATGTGATCACTGACCCACCCAGACTTCTGGAGTCGGACCCAAATACTTTGGGGAGTTGAATTGCAAGAAATATATATTTTATAGAAACAGTGATAACTTATTGTAACCAAATGACAGGAATGTACAACTTTGAGAGTCTTAGTATGGAAAATGCCCTCACGATTTGAGTCCAAACTCCGATTTGTACCATGTTCTGGGGCAAAACCCCGCTAATTATAAATATTGTAGACACTGTATTTAAGCTAGAGACATGGAAAGTTACTGGGATATATGTGGAAGGGAAATGTACCTTTGTATAATTTTTGATGAAAATCCCATGTTGCAAAACCCACTAAAATCGAAAATAAGTTGCCATTTTTGAATGCAAGCTCCTAGAAACGCCAGAGTCGGGACAGAGACTACCGGAAGCAATGTGTAATATGTACATGTTATGTCAACCACTTTTGTACCTGGGAAATATGTATTTGGATCAGAAATAGATTTGTGTGCACATTGACCAGGGGAGTGTCATTTCTGCAGGTCATAAAAATGACATCACTCTGACACACAATCCCTTCCCAAATCAGGGACCAAAGAATCTATTGACCTAACAAATCAAGAGAGGGGCAGTCTTAGTGATGCTAGCCTCTCCACCCACTTTTTAAAACACATGCTGGGACAGGTAGAGACATTCATTTCCATTCGCTGCGGAGCATGCTGACCGACGACTTCACATCCAGAGATCCAACACTTAGACTTCCAAGCTAAACAGAGACTACAGAACTTTGAACCAAGAAGGCCCACTGCAAGCAAAAGTATTTGTCAGCAGGCCTCAAAATCTTTTGCAAACTATTCAACAGCCGGGCGAGCTGTTTGAATTCTTTGCCAAGAACTTTTGCCGGAACCGCAGACCAGACCCAGACCGCTGTGAGCAGAACCAGAGATCGGGATCACTGTGAGCAGAACCGGTGCTTGATTGACCCGCCGAGCAGAGAGAACCGCCGCTGGACGTGTTGACCAGATCCGTGATGAGGCCCATTCATTTCAAAATTAGGAGTGAGTATCCGCCAGAACTGTGCAGAACCCAATCTCTTAGTTAAAATAATCTAATCCAAACTATTTTAACCTAATTAGAACAGCCTCCTAGAAATCTTGTCACCTGTCGATTCTGCAGCTGCAAACTGTCACCTGTCATTTTGAGTTTTACTTTAAATCCGAAAATCTACCTTTATTAAATCGTCCGTATCTCTGGAACCGTTTGTCCTAGGAACGAGACTTCCTACTCCTTATACTTTTACCACAATTCCGATTTACGCACTCACAAAATTTACTGCGATTTGCGATTTGGCTCAATTTCTCCACTTGTCAAAATAGCAGCTCCATTCCTTCCTTTGTTAAAATCCGTTTGCAACCTGGTAATAACTCGTAGAGCATTGCTAAAGTGAGCCTGAACTAATACCAACAAGCATCTCTCACTCACCCTGAATCTCTAGAGGGAATTAAAATCAGTTAGCACATTTCTCACTTCATTGTCATCACATTCAAAGCATTTTGGGCCTGTGTTTCAAACTTCTACCTGTTTCCTCTAAGCTTGCTGGGGGGAAACTGAATTCCGTATTGTATTTGATTGTATTCCTGAAGACTGTGTGTGTTACTTCCATCTCCTTGCATTGCAAATAGGGGCGGGGGGTGAATTGCCACCAGGGGAAAAGTGAACATATTATCTCTTGTGAAACCATATCAGTTTATTTCCTGTACTGCATTTATTCCACCTTGCATTTCCTTGAAACCATAAAGCATTTCAGCTACCTCATCCTCTATACTACTTCTAAGTAACCAAATCAGTTTAATAGTAGAACATTATCCATTGTTGATCACTGTCATACTTTAAGTGCGATATCCAATATTAATTTATTATAAAAGTGTGATAGATATATATTGTTATATTTCTCAAATAAACCTTTTAAATTTGCAAAACAGACCTACTTCTTGCATTAGTGGGGTCAGGGGGATTCTAAGAGAGGGGTGTTATATAAGGGTTGTCACAATCTATTTACTATAAAGCGAGCCTCAAGATTACTTTGTCTGCTTGCATTTCTTTTGCATCTGCACATGTATAAACTAGCTTAATTTCTTCATCTGGTCCTCTGGCATAAGCTTTTTCACCTTGATCCCAAGATGTCACTTATCCTTGATACTTTCTTCATGCCTTATAGAATATTTGCATTCTCTGGTCTCTGCATCTCTTCTTCAGACTTCAGCTCGATTCTGTGAGACATCACCATTCATCTTTGCCATTTATCTGCCCTGCTTCTTCCGGGATTTCATTCAAATGGCCATCCTATTTTCCTGTATACAGGTACGGTTTTCTCAATGGGTACCTTGCCTCCCAGATCTTTTTAGGTATTGGTACTTTCACTGGTACTGCCCAGCGTCCATACCCTGCTCTTTGTTCAACTGCTCCGTGCATGTCTCATAATCTGGTTTCCAACAGAGAGGTAATATGGGCGGGGCGATTGGAGTAGGGGTACTTGGCTCCTCCTCTACAACTTCAATTCCAGCCAACCTCTAGCTTTTACCTATCGAGGGGTCTAGAGTTGGAGCCAGGTCTGCCTGCCCCCATATTGGAGCTCTGTCATATGGGGCCACCACATTTTGTATTTTACATAGCCTTAACCAGGCCTGCCTTATAGCTTCCACTGTACCCAGTATACTCCTAGGTTCTTATTCAGCTGCATACAGTATAGTTCATAAGGGCACCTCACCTACTGAGCTCATATCGCAGGTGGTCCTCCAAATCATCCCAGTATGCCGCATAGAGCCCCTGTGACACAAAATAATATAGCTCAAAGTGAAGCGTTCTAAGTCTACCCTCTTCCCATTGACGACTCATTGAAATTCAACCCATATTAATCCCATGATTGCCCCAAAGAAACAACGTACAAATTGACTGTAGTTCATGAAACAGTGCTCTTCCTGGCCAGATTGGGATGTTACTAAACATGAATAACAGCTTAGGGAGTATTATCATTTTATGCAACAAGAGCCGACCCGTTAATGACATTGGAATTTTCCCACCAGTGAACCAGCTTAGTTTTGAGCTGTGTTATATCTGCAGTGTAATTCAGCGGCCCTGTCTCTGCTGGTGCCCATATGTACTGCTATGCCCAGGTACTTTAGCGAGGCTCCGACAATTTTTAATCCTAGCACTTCATTTGATCTTGGAGGGGCAGCCGTTTGCAAGTATACCTCTGATTTATCTCGTTTTAGGTGCACACCGAAAACCTCTCATACTCCTCTACCGTTCCAATGACTGAGCCCGCATCTGCAGCAGGTTCCCAGAGGTACATCAAGATGTTGTCTACATATAGGGATATTAGAATCAGGGCCCGCCCAACTGCAGACCGCACCTGCTGTGCCTCTGTCTTTTGAGATCCACCTTCGGTTCAATTACCAGGGCGAATAATAGCGGAGACAGCGGGCATCCTTGTCTCGTACTGCCTCCCAGTCTAATAACCTCAGAGAGAGTCCCATTCATGTTAACTCTGGAAATCGGTGCCAGATACAACAATTTCACCCACGATGCAAATCTAGTACCGAACCCGGCATTCTCCACTTCATGAAACAGAAATGGCCAGTGTACAAGTGTACAGTATCGAACGCTTTTTGCCTGCCCAAAGATATAGCTACTGCGTGAGAATCCGGGGAGACTAGCAACATGACATTGTATAATCTACGGACATTTAAAGCTGGGGCCCTCCCTGATATAACACCAGATTGACCATTATGAATTAGATGCAGCAATAGTGGTAGCGGCGTGTTTGCTATTGCCTTTGCAAAAACTTTGTCATCTACATATATTAAGTGGAGGGTGTGGTGTGAGGCACAGTGGTGGGGGCCTCCTTGCCTGGCTTCAACGGCATGGTTATAATGGCCTCTCGCACTGACTCAGGGAGGTACCCATCCCTCAAAACCTCTTGCCACACCTATAGCAAGTGCGGGGTCAGCGTGTCCCGGTACTTCTTATAGAATTCTGCCACCAATCTATCCATCCCAGGTGCTTTACTATTGGGAAGTTCCATAATCACCTCCTTTATTTCTCCCACTGTCAACGGGAGGTCCAGGGCCAGTGAGGCAACTCTGGACAGCAGCGGTATAGATATTTTGTCCAGATACTTTTGAATTTCTGCCTCAGAGGCATCACCTTTCGGTTGATATAACAGCAAGTAAAAGGCATGGAACACTGTATTTACCTCCCTATCCCAATATACTCTCCCACGCATTCCATCGCCTATATGCGTGATTGCGTTCCTACCCATTCACCATCTCACTAACTGTGCCAGAAATCGGCCAGGCCTGTCAGCTTCCCCATACCACTGTGCCATCATGCGCTTGTCCAGAAACCTAATATCCCTCAGCGCAAGATCTCATAATCTATCTAGCTGTAGTCTAGTCTCAGTTAGTGTTGTCGGTGCAGGATCCCTGGCAAAGCTTTCTTGCAAGTCCTTTAACCTTGTTTCTACCACCCTTAGTTCACATCGAGTTGATTTTAGGACCCCAAATTCGGACACCATGGCCATGCCCCGCAAAGACACCTTGAATGTTTGCCACTACGTTGACATGGAAGATACAAAGCCTACATTTTCAGAGAAAAACAATCCAATATTTTCTTGCAAAGTAAGAGCAAAGGCTGGATCCTTGAGCGCTTCAGATTGAAACCTCCATACGGGTGGCGACCGCCCTTCACCCGGTTAACACAAGTAACAAGGGGGAGTGATCTGAGAAAGTTCCTGGACATATCACACTATCAACTAGAGCTTGTCGCAAGGGCTCTGATAGAAACCCCATATCTATATGGTAGTGAATTCCATGTACTGCCGAGTAATAAGTGAACTCTTTTTCTCCCTGTGGCACACTCTCCACACATCTACCATGCCCAGTTCTCGCGTTCCCTCGATTATTGTGTGTGCCACTCTGGAAATGGCACATGGGCCAGTAGTAGACCTGCCCAATGCCACATACATTATTGCATTAAAATCCCCTCCAGATCAGTGCATCTGGCAGAAACCCAGCTAGCCAGTTGAGGACTTCCGAATAAAAGGCAGGGTCATCATTGTTGGGTCCATCAGTGTTAAGCAACACTACTTCCCTCTTACACAAATACCCATGTACGAGAACATACTGGCCTGTATGCTCAATAATGGACTGCTTAAAAGTTAACTGCAAAGCAGTATGTATCAAAATCATGACACCATGGGCAGTGGAGTAACTTTGCTGAAAATGTTGGGGGGACATGACAACTGAAGGAAAGGGGTGGGGTGGAGGGAGAGTGGATGGTGGCTCGGAGGGATCGTTTCATCCAAATTGTTAAAGAAAATGTGGTCGAATGGTCGATGTGACCGAATTCAGTCACCACCATTAGTTTGAAGCCGAAGATACCGAACATGAAGAGCAGTGGTTGTAGGGGTGGCCCCCTCAGCCCATGTTCGGTATTTTTGCCTTTGACGGTTGCAGGGGTGGCTCCCGCTTCCTCAGCATTGGTGGCAGGGAACCCAACAAAAATAAAAGAAGAAAAGGGACGCTGCAGCGTCGGATCCGACCCACGTTAAAGAGATGGATCTGACGCTGCATGTTACAGGAGAGGCAGCGGATGGAGAAAAGGTAAGTGGGGGGGTTATGGGTGTACTGGCGGTTTGAGGGGATATGGGTTTGGTTTTTCTGTACCGAGGTAAAAACATATTTGCAGCGAAAATGACTACGGTTAATTCTGACGTGATTTTGTACGTTAATCAAACAACCTCAATCCCTGAGGGATAACACTGAACTACTACACCACAAGAGTCGATTGCTGAAGCTGACTGAATTATAATTTTCATAAGACTGGTGGTGTTATCTTTAAAATTCAATTGGGCCCCCACACATCTTCAGCCGGCCTGCTATGCACCCAGTGACACAACATAACATTCACAAACTTAATTGCACTAGAACATACAAACAATGCATTATTTAACATTCATACAGACACAATAGTAAACACACATATGCTTGCAAACACTCTCGCTCATACACAAATGCACCCAGTACTTCCACTGACATACACTGTGTGCACACAACATTTATTTGTACATTTACAATAACACATGGAAACTGTGGCGCAATGTCCATTGAGCAGACCAGACTTTATCACCCCTGATAACTGAAAGTTTGGGCTATGTTGACTTGACCTAGCTGAACTATAAAGCCATGGCGGAAAGGACCAGATTCACTGGAATGTCAGCAATTTGCCAGATTTTTTCTTTCATTCAAAGTCAGAAACAATTGGTTAATGCAGTGCAGTGGGTGACCAAGTATAATTGGTATAGATTTTTAAATGCCATATATCTCCAAACTTGGGTTCTGCACAGCACCTTATATGTCTACGTGCTGATAGATTTTTTCTACAAGATTCTGACTGATTAAAATTAAGGTATGTTTTCCTGTGTGCAAATGGCTCCAAGCAGTGGAGTACCAAACGGGAGAGTCGCAAGGGGGTGGTCAGGCTGCCCCCGTGTAGCGCTTTTAAGAGCCAGACCGGTACATTTGTCATTGGGACACCTCTCCCACTCGGCACCTCAAAGAGGGTGCCCAATGGCAAAAGTGTCCCGCTGGCAGGACAATATCCCAATGAGCCCCGGGCAGCAAAGGGTCCTCACATTGCACTGTATCAACAGACTATTACAATGTGAGCCATTAGGCACTGACGGGAGGGACGGTGGTACTATTAGGAGGGACTGTTGTCCCTTTAGAAATGTGAATGGGAGAGAGTGATCAGAAGTGAGAAGGGTGCATAATGTTGCATGCTTTATGAAATAATGACTATGGCTTTAAAACCCAAGGAGGATTTGTTAGGCTCACATTAATTTGCATGATGCTATTGTGACTTTGCACGCAGAATGGGGAGAATGAAACTAAAGCCATACTCCCATTGCTCAACATATTTCTATGACAATGTATAAAGTGTATGGTTAGTTTACTATAAAAGGCTAGTTTATTATGTAATGTGGTTTGCTTCCAATGCATTGCTATAAATATTTATATGCTATATGTATTATAAAAATAATAGGCACATAAAATGTAAAGCACAACCGTAATACATTTCTATATCAACTAAGCCTGGAAAGATGTGCAAAGTCGCTTAACTTGTCTACATCCCAGTTTCACCATTTAACCAAGTGATCCTGAGCAAATTATTTAATCACATTCTGCCTTATCTGCAGCTCTGTAAGTGATTTTGATTCATGTCAAAGTTTATGTTAATGTATCATGCTATTATAATGGAAAAGCCTAATGACTTTAGAGTTGCTACACATAATATATAATAGCGCAATCTAGGTATTTTGCACCACAAAGTTATTTATCACTTGGCTTATTTATGGCAACTTATTCTAAAGTCACTTCCATGGTGCCTCCAAGTATCAAAGACTGATGATGTGCTTCGCAATGTCCTTTTCTGTGAATTCACTTCTGTTGGTGCAATCCATATGTTAATTAGGAAGTTTGCATGTATTTTTCCTCAGAGGGCTTGGACATAGCTCCCCAACAAACATACACAAACACAATTATTATTATTATTTTTTTTTAAAGTACCTCTGCTCTGTTTTCAAATGCCACCCGGGCCACGTCCCATGTTACACCGACCTAACCTCTTTGCACTCACGCGCCTCCAGAGAGAAACCAGGAAGCTGAATGAGCTTCCTAGTTCCTGCCTGTGTGTCGCACGAACACAAAGCTGGAAAGCAATGCTGTGTGCCGCTGGCCCCGGGAAATGCTGCTGCTAGCGTGGCAGCACAGGCTCCAGGCCCTGCAGCACCCAGGTCAGCACCCTGCTGGCCTGAGTCAGCAGCCAGGGTGAGGGACTGAGCCATGCAGGGCATCCCAGCCCTTAATGTGTTGCAGCGCGGCTGCCAGGCATCTCTGAATTATGTAATAAGACAGCGCAAGCCTTGCTGAGCACCCCAGCCGGGCTTCCGCTGTCCAATTACATAACTGATGATGGCGGCCCCCCTGCCCAACCTCCAAAAGATGGGGGGAACAAAAAGGCATGCCACAGAAGTTGCCCCCCCCCCTAAAATTACGCCCATGACCATGGGCCTTAGAGGAGTACACAGTGTAGTACTGTTGCTCCCCTGCTCCCGATCCCTGAGCTACTCTCTCTGGGCATCGGTGAGATGCATTTCTTGTAGGAAGAGTATTTTAGAGCCCAAGCGATTGGCTTGTGCTATTATCTTCCTGGCATTTATACAATTCATCATCCCCCTAATATTCCAGCTCTGCATTTTAAGCAGACTCACTCCATCTCGTGTCCCCTGAATGCCAAGCTACACACAGTGTTCGTTTGACCCGCTTAATGCATTTCCCCAAATGAGTATAAAGTGGAAGCCACCAAGCATTTTAAAACTGTAATCCCCTCCTTGTTCCCATTGTAACACAACCCACCCTCATTGCCTTTCCCCAACTTGCAGTGTCTACACCTTCTCAACCTACCCCATGCCCCAATTGTGCAGCAAATCGCCCCGGGCTAACCGTTGCTGCTCAGGCACCTTTCTGCTACATCCTGATACGGTATAGGAAAACAAAGGTAAACAACAGCATAGCTTAACACGTTACCATTTACCATTTTTATTTTTGCCGGATGTTTTTTCGTGTTTATTTTTACTGCAGATTTTTTAATGAAAAAAAAAGTATCAACATTTTTAGGGGGGTTAGAAAAATATATATTTGGGGTGTGGCTGTTGGGGAATATAAAAACAATAAAGGGGATAGGGCTTTTGGGGGGGCACCCCAAAAATAAAAAATAAAAAATTCGATGAGTTTTTTCATTAAAAAATCCACTGTAAAAAACCCACAAAAAAAACATGATTAAATGACATGGAACCAATTTAACATTGAAACCGCTAAAGAACTTCAATGTAGAGTCTATTATCAGTACTTAGGAGACGCTGTGGGCGACTCCACCCTCAGAGTGGGAACTTTGGCTTCAATGAACTTGACGACTTCATCTGGCGCTATCAAAAAGTACATTTTTCCTTCAAATTGGAAGCACAGCCTGGCATCATAGCATACTGGATATTGCAATCACCAAGTCATTTCTTCACTCCCAGGAATCGACAACATTCTTTTTGGACTGCTACTGAAAAATCTGCAGGTTTTCTGATTACTTGTGATTGTAGGCGCAGTTCTTGATTGTCCTGGGCTCGCTTCAATAGTAGATCTTTGTCACGATAACTCTGAATTTTGATTATGATTGGGCGAAGGAAGTCTCCAGGCTTAGTTTTCGCACATTTGCCCTATGCGCCCTACTTGCCCTCTCGACCGCAAATAAGAGAGATAAGTATGGATCCTCCAGGGGTTTGGTAAGGAGTGCTTCCGCTGCTTGTTCCATATTGCCGGACAAAGCGTCTTCTGGGACTTCCACTACCCGCACATTATTCCTGCGGGACCTGGAATCCAGGACCTCCCTCTTCATTTTCACATATTTAATTTTCTTGACCAATGTACCCACTGTGGCCTGCAATTCCTGCAATGTATCTTCATTGGCACCAATTCGCTCTTCCACCTCGTTTATGTGCTGGACCTCCTGGGCCAATTGTGACCGAATAGTAGCGACATTACCAGTAATGTAATCTAGTTTTTCATGCACATCCGCAAACCCCGCCTGCATTATGTCTAACATTCACTGCATTTCCGCGGGTTCAGTTACCAATTGTGGCTCCTACGCAGCAGTACTCTGCTGCTGAAGTTCTCCTTCACTTTAGAGGGTTGCCTTAGCAAATGTATCCATACTCACCCACTAACACTCCCTTCATAGGCCACTCTCCCTTCATATACCTCATAAACATACCAATACTGTCATCATTCCTCACACCATCCATCCATTCCTCATGTCCAATGACAACATAATGTTTTACAAATACGTGTTCCATCCATTCTACTTCCTCAGCCTTCCCTTTCAAAGGAAACCTGGACAAATAGTCTGCAAGAATGTTCTCACACCCTAGTACCACTTCAACAAAATAACAGTGACATTGCATCTGTAACACCCAGCTGGCAATATGTCGGGAAACCTTGTCCACCCCTCTATTCTCAAAAATCCCTTTTAAAGGTTTATTATCAGTTTGTAATATAACGTCTATTCTCCACACAAATGTGCAAAATCTCTCCACTCCCCAATGGCATGCCAAAGCTTCCTTTTTCACCACCGAATATCTCCTCTCCAGCCCCTTCAGCACCCTGGACGCATGTGCATTCACATTCTACTCCCCATCTACTGCCCTTTTAGATACAATAGCGTCTATACCAATATCACTAGCATCTACTGTAACAATCGATTGCATTGACGTGTCAAATTGCATTAGAGCCTTGGACATGTCAACCTCATCCTTTATTTCCGTGAACTCCTTCTGAACACTCGTCAGACAAACTCCTCTCCTTTCTTTAACAGTCCTGTCATGCAATACACCTTGTCCGCAAAATTCTTGATGAACGTCTGATAAAATTCAACCATCCCAAAAAATTATCGCAACTCTGATTTATCCTGAGGTGTAGACCCCTTCTTTATCTCTACCAACCCCTTCTTAGGGCTCACTCCGACCCCTGACACCCCATGGCCCAGAAACTCTACACTTTAGCGTTGTTCAGATGGATTTCTAGAATCTGACTTGGTGGACAGATTTTAGGAGATCACCCTAGTTATGATGAACAGGGAACTCTGAGAGGTTTGCCAAAACCAAATCAAGGTACATGGATGACCAGTCAAGGCTTATTCTCAGGAGAGTGTGAGAGGGGCCCTCAATGAGACTACACAGCAGGGCACACAATAATTCCATGTAGGCAGACATCTATAAAAATACAGTTATTTATTGTAGGACTTCTGAACACACTGGAAAATGAAACTAACATGTATGTATAATCGCACAACACTCTATGATGCAAATATCACGATAGGTTCAAATATACATCAAATAACTTAATTAGCAAAAGCAGGTAAGCTGTGTAGATGCAGTCAATGATTTTAAGCAGAACACAAGATCATAACCTAGCTTTAGAAGTCCTAACCCTAAAATGAATGGCGCCTTGTGCCTAAAGTCATAGGAGCCACAATGTTTCTCCTCAGAATGGAGTCTCTGTAGGCAAGTTCAATAGGCCTGTGTTGGTGGCAGTTTAAACGTTCGTAAGCTATTTTACCAGTGGTAAGTATGTGTTTTCCTTTCTTCCATGCCCAAGGCTAACACAGGGGTGGGATACTTGACCCAGGTTAGACAAACAAAAGGTGTGTGGAATGGAATAAGGAGACACAGGGGCTTGTTCCCAGTGTTATCCTAACACTGTGTTCTCTAACACCCCTGACTCTGACATTACCAAAAACCGATGTGGATTTAATGGGAGTCACTGGGGGCTCAATCTTCTGCCATAGGTTGCGATGAGAGTTACCCAGGAGTTGCAGATTCAATGAATCTTTCATTCGGGTGCAGCTGCAAGATGCATCCTCTGTCAATGAAGACATGCATGAAACACAGATGCAGGCTTCCTCAAGACATTTGACAGGTTGGAGAAAGGGCAAGTTCCAATGCACACAGGGGGCGACAAGTGTCCTTGCAGTCACGGTCACAAAAGCTACTCTAGGACAGAATCCCTTGTTGCTGGGATGCTGAATTTCAGGGAGAAGGTGACTTCTGGCACAAGCTGGCGGACAGCCAAGTTTTGGACTCGAAAGGCAGGGCGTCGATGTTTCTGGAAAGGAAGCCCACAAGTGAGCTAGTAAGTCAACCGGGCAGTCCTGGGACATTTCTGAAGGTTCATTAGGGCAGCATCCTCGAGAAGGTTTTGGGACAGGCTGCTCCTCGTTGCAAGATTCTTGGCTCCAATGATGATCTGAGGAAATGGCTGCAGAGGTCCTCCTCTTATCCAAAATCAGAGCTGGTAAGGATCTGCATGATTCAAACAGCCAGTACTTGTCCAATCAGAGACAACTGATAGTTTCACAATTTTCCCACACTCAGACTTTTTGGCACCAAGGATGTGGAGAGTCCCACCCACTTCCTGGGCCACACACAAACAAAGGCATCACCTTATAAGTGATTTCCTAACCTGGCAAAGCAGGAAGAAGGCCTAACAACAATATGGCAAAATAAACAAGCAAGAATCTTAAGGCATGCCCATTAAAGGGCACTAGTCATGTTTAGAAGCCATTTGCAGTAAACGTGAATGTGCTCACTAAAAATAATGCAAAATGGTAAAAATGTATCTGCTGCCACCAGCTTGGCTTTAGGCACATATACAAGTGACCAAAAATCCCCAGTGTAAAAAGCCTGTGTAATACAAAAGTATCTCCATTGCACTGCACTGCACTGTGCTGTGTGCAATGTCAAAAAATACAAGAAACTCAAATGGAAAACATAGTTCACAATACTGATAGTCTGAAGGACTGCTCAGTTTATCCATAACAATGAGAAGGTAAGGGGAGTGAAGCTGAAGGCTTTACTTCCCTTCAAAAAGCCAAGACAGGATAAAAACATAGAAAAAAGAATGGGGTTCCATTGGGAACTGTGGAGGGAAAGTTGCAAAAAAAGAACTGTTCCCCAACAAGCGTCATTCCACTTGCATCTAAAATGTTTCAGTGTTTCATCATGCACTGCCATCCCTTCCCCACAAACTAAGATGTCATCTTGAAAACACTGCGTTTTTCAACCTTCTCAACAATCTATACATAACCTTTTGGAGTAAGAAAGATGTGAACATCAATTCAGAAGGCATCTGTTTGAAAGGAAATATGCCCTCATGCATCACAAATGTAGTGAGGTCCCTCGATACCATATGTAGCACCCTCTGGTGATACTCTGAATCCAAGACCAGCTTTGTGAACACTCTCACCTTCCCAATAAGCCACAACATTCCCGTGATCTTGGCCAGAGGATGCCTCTACACAATTGCCCACTTGTTGAGTTGCCTAAGATCCACACATAGAAGAATACCTCCGTCTGCATTCCTAGCCACCACTAAAGGTGAAGTCCATTCAACTGCACCTGCTCTTTCTATTATTCCTTGAAAACACAACCTTGCCAATTCTATTGACACCTTGAGCCTCAGGTTCAGTAGCATTGGCCAAAGCTTAGCTAGAACAAATTTCCTATTTTCCTTCACCATGATCTGGTGCACAAATCCCTTGAGTTTTCCCACAGGCTCCCTAAGTACTCTCTCCTGCTTAACATACTCTTCCTTTACATTCTCTGTGCTTATATGCAAAGCGTACTCAGCTGTGTTCGAATGAAGATGCATGTCTAGCTTATTCTGTTCCTTCCATCCTAACAGTGAAGCATCCTTTTTCGTCACATTTACTTTACCTTCTGTCTTCCTCCCTCTAAGCTCCAAACTTCCAATAAGGTGCCCCATTGTAATTATCCTATCTTTGTTATAAGGATTATGTCAAAGGGATCTATATAGTTTCGCACCTAAGACATGCTTGACTGGTCACCCCAGATCGTTCTTGTCCATTTGTATGTCTCAATTCCTTTTTCTGTATTCCGCTACCATTCCCTCTGTCACTTTGACTTCGTTGGCCACAACTTCTCTTTGCACTTTGCACCCTGGGCTCCTGCAGCTAATATTCCCAAGGTTGCTTCCTTGCTGTGTTTCTTACTTATTTTAGCCATGCACTTCAATGAATGTTCCACTCTTTTCATAATAAGAAAGGATATTCCTTTAATCATAAATCCTCTCTTATTTTGTTATTGGAACGATGAACCATAAATTGGTCGCAAATGTGCTCATCAAAGGTATTCCGCCAACTGATGCAGTGATGTGACATAATCTTCTACAGTTTCCCCACTTTCCTGTAATCGCATAACAAAATTGTATCTTTCCAGGATTGTGCTTGTTTTGGGATTAAAATGAATGTCCTTTTTCTGCAGAGCAAATTCCAGGTTGTTCATACTCTAATAGGGTCGTTTTCCAGTCTCAGGCAGTGTCTCATAGATTCTTTGACCCTCATACCCAAGGAGATGCATCAACAAGGATACTTTTCTGTCCATCGTATACCCATTTCCGCATGATGCACAATTCTAAAGTATAAATGCCTTTTTCCATTGTGCCCATTTATTTTAAGGCTAGCCCTGAGTTGGCATAAAAAACAATTGGCCCGGGAATGTTCTGAGAGACCATGGCTAGGGTAATATAGTTTACTACTTCTTTTCTGTTTAGAGTGCCTGTTCTTTTGTGGTTTAAATTCCAGTTCCAGGTTTTTTGTCCCCCTTGTTTTTCAGCGCCTTTCTGGTGCAAGTCTTACACTGCTGCTTCCCTAGCATCAGCGATGCTTGGCAACATTGTATTAGCATCTTTCTCCTATGACGCGGCATGCATCGCACCAAGGTCCTTTCTTCACATGTGGGTGCGCATCCGAGAACTCACGCATCACTTATCTTTGTGTACCTTGAACATACTCTTTCACGCACACCAGGGGACCTACTCCTCTAATAGACTCTCATGTCGGGATCATTGACCAGGAGCACTCCGGCAGACCGAGGGCTCTCTGAACTTCTTCCACCTCTCGTTTGTGGCAGTGAGGCCCGGCTTGCTTTCCACGCCTGGTGTGGCAGGGCAGTGTTATAAAGATGACTTGGGTAAGAATCTTACTCTTTACTGAGTCACAGTAAGTTACACGCCTAGGAAAAGCCTTTGTCAACCAACTTTTCTGGGGCCAGAACATAGAACTAGAACACCCACACTTCACATTCCACTCAAGCATTCACAACACATTGCTTGCCATCAAAGGTCCTCCACCCACTCTCAACATGACCCTTACCCTGAGAAGACCTTCATCTCTTTCAAGCATGTAACACCTACAGTATTTTTTATTTATTTTATTTTTTTATTACATTTATTACTCGCCCAGACCCGAGGGTATCACGGCGAAAGATGCCGGATGAATTCTCACATTTTTATACAGTGTTGCAGTTACAGACAAATAAATCAAAACAATTATACTAACATTGCACATAGAGTCTAGGTCAAGTTTCATGTACTAAGTTACACTGGGTCAAAATAGCAGATCACAATTCATTTAAAACAATAGGAACTAGTCTGAAGGTGCCCCATGGAGATACATAAGGGCCATAGGTACTGGATTTAATGTATCAGCTAAATGAAGGGAGGTAAGCCTGTAGTGTTCTAGTCTGAGGTAGAGTAGGATTAGTTAGGATTAATTAGGGTTAATATTTTTTGAATAGCCAGGTTTTAGTAGGGATTCCTCGTTTTTGATGCTGAGGGGTAGTGTGTTCCATTGCGATGGAGCTAGGACTTTGAAACTGCAACCTCCTGCTCTACTGTATTTATTTTGAGTAACTTCCAAGAGGGCCAGTTTACTAGATCTAAGAGTCCTGCTGGAGATTTTTTTCTTGACAGTATTATTGAGGTAGCTGGGTTCATTGTTGGAAATGCATTTATGGACGATGCTAAGTGTTTTGAAGATGATTCTTGCTTCAATTGGCAGCCAATGATTTTCTCTTCTGATGCTAGATATATGTTCGGATTTCTTGATACCTAGTGCCACTCTAAGGGCTTTGTTCTGTAGCAATTGAATTTTGTTTAAGTTAGTTTTAGTGGTTCCTAGAAAGAGGATGTTACAGCAGTCCAATTTCGTTAGGATCAGGGCTCTAGCCAAGGTAATGCAATTCGTAGGGGTGAGAAATTGGCGACTGAGTGCAATGAGTTTTGCTGTGTAGGCTGTGGACGAGGAGAGGGCTGCTATTTGTTTGTGCATAGAGAGGTTAGCATCTATATAAACACCAAGAGTTTTGACTTGTTTGAGAACTGGGATCGGTGTGCCGTCAATGTTGATATGGGAGTAGTCAGAGTGGAGGGTGCTTATTCTTTTTTGAGAGCCCACAATGAGGACCTTGGTCTTCTCATCGTTGAGGCAGAGGCTGTTTAGAGCCATCCAATTTTGAATGATTGAGTATACTTTGTTGATGGTGTAGGTGTCTTGGGTATAGCCCCCTGTAATGGGGATGAGGATCTGGTGTCATCTGCAAAGTTGGTGTAGATGACACTCATATCGTCAAGAGCCGAGAATAGGAGTTTAGTGTATGCATTATAGAGGGTGGGGGAGAGGCAGGATCCCTGGGCGACTCCTATGGGTACTACTATAGGGTCCGCTGCATGATTTCCGATCGCCACTCTGGATGTGCGGCCCGTTAAAAAGGATTTGATCCACTGGGTGGCGTTGTTGGAAAAGTTAAAATCTGTTTTTAGAGTGTCGCACAGTTTATCATGGTCGACTAGGTCGAATGCTGCTGATAGGTCCAGTAGCAGTAGGGTGGCTAATTTGCCTGAATCTCTGATAGAGTCCAGTTGGATTTTCAAATCCAACAGGGCTGTCTCCGTACTATAGTTAGGCCTGAAGCCAGATTGTTTAGCTCCTAGTAGGTTGTTGTGTTCGAGGTGGGCTTGTATTTGGTTGTAGGCTATTTTATCAATGATTTTAAGTAAAAAGGGGACAGTCTTTATAGGTCAGTAGTTGGTGGGAACTAATGGGTCCAAGGTGGGCTTTTTCAGTAGGGGGGTGACCCATGCCGCTTTGATGCTGCCTGGGACCTGATTGGTGTGGAAGGAGGCATTCACAAAATTGGTAATTATAGGTGTGAGGGTAGGGGCACATAATTTAATTAATGCACCGGAAAATTGTCTCCTTTGCAGTTGGAAGCTTTGAGTTTGGATATAGTATTAAGTACTACATCATGGGAGACTGGTGTGAAGTTGAAGAGAGGGGTGGTATCTTCTGTATTCATAATGATTTGGTTAGACGTGGTGTGCTTGTCAGATAGGAGATTTCTTTTGGAAATGATTTTATTTTGTAATAGCTTGATGTTTGATGCCAGGGCATCTTGGATGGTGGTACACCATTCTTTGCTTGGTTGGACTGGGTTGATTATGGGGATCGGATTCTCCAACTCCTTGTGTATGGTGAATAGTTCTTTACTATCAGAGGATGCATTGCTGATTCTGGTATCGAGGGCATCTGCTTTATTGGCAATGATAGCTGATTTGTAAATTTTGTTTGCGGAGTTGAATGCTTCCAAGGCTTCTGAAGTATGGGTTTTGTTTAGCCGGTGTTCGAGCGATCTTTTAATCCTTCTAAGGGAGACTAATTCCTCATTAAACCAGAAGGAAGATTTTTTGTCTTTGCGTTTTGTTTTATTAACACTAGGAGCAAGGGTGTCAATTGTGCTGGTGCGACAATTATGATAAATGTCGGCCAGGGCACAGGGATTTTCAGTATTAATTTTGTTGTTGTTGAGGGAGGTGGCTAGTAATGGGTTGAGGTTTTCTGCTGTGAGTTTACGGATGTTTCTGGTTACGTAGGATTCCTCAATGACAGTTTTAGGTGGGTCTGGTTCATTGGCCAGGATGGTGAAGTTTATACTGTGATGATCTGACCAGAGTACCACGTTAATGGAGTCTATGGATACCAGGGTGTTAAGAGGTAGTATCCAGTCTAGGGTTCTCCCTTTTGTATGAGTACGGGCGTTCACGAGTTGTGTGAATTCCATATCTTTGAGGGCATTGTGTAATGCTTCAGCTTTGTGGTCTTGGGTATCGTTAAAACCTAAATTCAGGTCCCCTAGGACTAGGCATTTTGTGTTTGGTTTTATAAGTGGCGTTAGTAGTAGTGGTATATCTAGTTGTAGCTGAGAATTGGCATTGGGTGCTCTATAGATGGTTATTATGTTTATAGTAGTCTTATGGTTTGTGGCTAGTTTAGCTAGTAGGACTTCATAACCGTCCGGGTTCTCAATAGGGCAGGTTCTTATTTTGAGATGGATTTTACCAATAATAGCTACTCCCCCACCTTGTGATTTCATTCTGTCCGTCCTAAGGATGGTGTAGTCTGGAGGAATGGCAATGGAGAGGGAGGGTCCGGAAGCTTGTTGGAGACAGGTTTCTGTCACTATGAGTAGGTCAAGTTGTTGCTAAGTGATAAAGTCATGTATTTCTGTGGCATGGGCAGGTATAGACCGTGCATTGATGAGGGCTGCTTTGAGGTGTATAGGAGGGGATGGCTCTTGGACTCAAGAAGATAGGAGTGTCTTGGTGGTCCCTATGGTGATGGGTTGTTGTTTGGTTGTGGTGACCCTTGTGGGTGGTTTAGATTGGGTCTCTAATGGAGGTGTGCTTCCTATAATGGTAGAGGTGGTAGAGACACTTGTGCTAGGATGGTTTAAGAATCGGGATCTGTGTCTTTGAGTTCTTATGAATCCTAGTAAAGGTGTTTGTTTAGTTTGCTTTATTTTGGAGGGGTCCCTACTAGGAGAACAGATAATGGTGAAGGTCCGTGATCTAAG